>NC_046157.1:130652392-131022736 GCF_011064425.1 Rattus rattus
GGGCCAAGCCTTGGTGACCTCTTTGACTAGCCCAACTCCTGTTACGTTAACCTCCGACTTCAGCTCTCTTAATGGCGACCCTCCCCAGCACTGTAATTTCCCTCCCACTGTGTTCTCTCAGGCAAATATTTACTACTGAGGTTTCACAATTTATTTTTCAAACAAAGTGGCAGGGACCACCCCGTGCCACCACATCCTCATTTTGCATTAGAGGCCATCATTCCTGAGATATAATTTTACCAGAACAAATGCGCTTTAGGAACTTTTGACATGAGATGAAGGCTCGACTTCCTATGGAAGGCAACCCCGGGCCCCTGTCAGCTTGGAGATGGATATAAACAAGAAATGCAAGCCTGTAATTGCTGATGGAAATCAGATAAGACCTCTTTAAATACAACCATTGATAGAAAAATGTGAACTCGAATTACCTTTGATTAAGTCACTTAAGAAAATAAAGCTAGGTTGGGTTCAAGAGAGGATTCCAAGCAGGCTTTCGGACAAAGTCTGGGAGACGTTCAGCCTCTCAAAGTCAAGGTGAAGAAAATTAAAGTCAGAAGTAAAGGCTTATGAAATGAAGCAGGACTCAGGGTAGAGCCTCTTGCAGACCTTAGGCCCCAAGAGAACCTACACGACTCCTTCTCAAGCCTCTGATACGCTTTCTATGCCGTAAAATCTCAGTAGCCAGTCAATGCCTACTGTTGAGCTTGGCGAGAGCTGGAGAAGGAAAGCCCTTGCAGTCACAGAACGACTTGCCATTAAGTTATTTATTATTCAGTATTAATCAGTGTTCCTGGTGAGTTCTGCACCAAGACACCCCTCGGTCACCTTCCTATTCCACACCTTATGCTTAACTCTAGAAGAAATAAAAGAAAACACACACACACACACACACACACACACACACACAAAAACAAAAAAAAAACAAAACAAAAAAAACCACAACAACAACAAAAAAAGAAAATTTCCTGTGTCCCATTTTGTACTCTCTCTTCCACATTTTGTAACTCATTGCTCACAATCGCTTTTTTATAAATTCCAATTTATTGGTATACAAGAAATAATATCTATGCACTATATTTTTTGTTTAATTATTTTAAAGCCTAAATTATTTCCACGGGCCAAAGAGAACTCTGCGAAGCTCTTTCAGTGACTTCCCCGTGGCTGTGGAAGACAGTGGATATAAATGGAGACGGTGTGTCATCCCTCCCCACCCGAGATCATCAGTTTACAGCAGATTGAGACAAACACAAGAAGAAAACAGCTATTCCATAAAATATGTAATGTTCCATAAAGCATGGTTTAAGTTCTTTGGATTTTTTAATATCACTTTGCTGCTCTCCTGCCGTGACATTATAGAAGACAGATCCTGTTGTTTATTTGTCCTTCTCATAGAGAAACTTAGGAACATTCCACAATACATATGCAACTTTTCAAAGTTTGCTTCAGGCTTCACAGTCTATACCAAATAGAAGTATTACATATTTTTAAATGACAGTATCTTTCAACACATGGCGACCTGTGAAGCTAGAAAATTATATTTCGCCTGTTACACGTATTTTCCAATTTTATTTTTAATTGACAAATAATGGATGCATGTATTGATGGGGTGTATTGCAATGTTTTGATATTTGTTTATATTGTGTAATAATTAAGTCCGAACAGCAAGTCCATCACCTCAATATTTAAAGTGTTTCTCTGAATGTGGTCAGCTACTCGGTTCTTAACTGTCATAGATGTTAGATGTATTTATAATTCGAAAATAATTATCTCCTAAATCTTCTATACAAATATCACATTCATGAAGCAAAGTTTTTAACCAGAAAAAAAAATCACTTCTCCACAAAGTGATATACTAGGTGATATAAGAACGTTCTTTGAATCAGGGAAGAGGAAGGGAGAGAGAAAAGTGCACCACAGGTGTCTGAGCCGCCCACGAAAGCTTCCCACAGGCGGTGTGAACACTGGCACGGGGAAATCTGCACAGTACACACACAGATGCAGATCAGACACTAATTAAGTAATAGATCCCACTTATTAAAATATATTTTGGCATTGCTATGAAGAGTTCCTCCCCTCTCAGTACAGCGCCTTCTTGTACTGGAGCTGCAGCTGACACTGAGGGAAGACCAGGAGGAGCAGGGAAAGGAGAAAGTGCAGAGTTTGACATTTCCTCCTTTGAGGCCCTGGTGAGCTATGGAGGACCTGTCCTGGAAACACTGCTTCCCAGCTCCCTCCTCCCAGAAGGCAAGAGGAAAGGAGAAGCTGTGCAAGTTCTTTCAGGGTATTCTTCACTGCCTTCTCCCCTAAATAAAAATACTCCAAGAACACCAGAAAAACACCCCTGCTCAGCACAGAGATAAAATAAAAAAGGGAGGGATGCACAGGTTATGTTTGAGATTTTAAAGGGGATAGCATGGGGCACAGCTACGGGCAGACTGGATTTCTCAGCATAGACCTTGGCTTTAACCATCAGCAAAACTAGTTTCTACAAATCAAAGAGCTGCACTTTTATTAACATATATAAACTTATTAAAAATATGTGATGGGCAAGGGCTCAGATTTTAGAAGTTAAATTTTAGTTTTTTAAATATTTGCTTAAATAAATACACTGTTTTGGTATTTTTTCCCATTTGATTTGGTTTGTCAATAAAGGAGCTATGGTCATCCCACTAAAGAACACAGTGACAACTTTTATCTGGAATGTCAGGAACACTCTTCCATCATTTCTATCCCTGCCAATCTACTCTTCAGAGACCAACATAAAATGTCTGGCAGCTGTACTATTTTACACTTCTGTATATACAAGGAAAACTAATTTCTTCCTGAGTGTTTTAAGAATCGCATATGTAACAAACCTCTTTAGGGCACATTTGAATATAAGACTTGCACAGCTCAATTCTGATTGCACTTTTCGCACAGATAAAGCTAAAAGCTCTCTCTCTCTCTCTCTCTCTCTCTCTCTCTCTCTCTCTCTCTCTCTCTCTCTCATTCACTCTCCCTTGCCAACTTGTTATTATATTTACACTCAAGGACTAATTGTGGGAAAAACTAGATTCTCCACCATAAAAAGAAAGAGAAAATATAATAAAGCTGCAAGTGCCCAGTGATGACTGAAGAAATAACGTTACAGTTCTGCTCAGACACGCATAGTGATCTTTGTACCGTACCGTGCTCACACTGTGAGGCTTTTCATAAAGCAAATCTTGTGTTATAGCCTTCCTATTTTATCCCAGGGCTTCTCTTCCCAGGTATGAAGTCGAAAGTCATGTGGCAATTAAAGTTGCTCTTTTGTTCTGTAATACTGCCATCAACGAGAGGTCACTGGGAGCAAAGGGAGAAGCAAATTATCACGCAGACACCCTGGTATGGTTTTTCCTATAAAGGCACAGACAGGACTAGTGGGGCAAATTGGTTCACAACAGCAAACTGCCTTGGTTGCTGGACTTTCCAAGTCCAGCCAATGCAGAGCAAGTTCATCCAACCAGACATTTGTGGATGTTGGCAGTGTTTCAGTTCTCAACTCTCCTTAGAGTCTCTTGGAGCGTATTTAGGAATTATTAGCTATCTTCTGACATGAGACTCTGAAGGAAAAAAAGCTGATGTCACTCCTAGAGCAACTTAGGGCATACTACATTGACATTGCTTCTTTAAAACGTAAATGTTGCTCTGATGATTTCTTCATTGGGTTTTCTGCTTTAAAAACTAAAAGTGCACACCTGCTATAAAAGATAATTACTTAAAGGGGGTTCCTGAGCTTTGAGTCTCAACACTTCTCTTTGAGGGACATCGTGTTGAGAAAATACCCTTTGAAAATATATTTCAGTTTCATATTTTAAATATTTTGACAACAATAATAAGTTTGTCTTGTGAAAGATACCCTGAATCTATTGTCATATGTTCTCAAAAATTAAAGCAATTAAAGTGTATAAGCAGAGGACAAGCATATTTGTTCACTAATTATTGCTGGCCCCGGAGAGATGGCACAGCAGCTCAGAGCACATGCTACTTCCCTGGTGGACTTGAGTTTGGTTCCCAGCACCTAGAATAGGCACCCCACAAGTATCTCTAACTGCAGCTTCCGAGAGACCCAGCATCTCTGTCTTCTCTGGGCACCTGTCCTCCTGTGAACATGTTATTACACAGACACCCTTACACCTCACAAGCATACACTTAATAAAAATACAGCACACATTTGAAAATGATGACTAGTAGTATTTTAGTTCTCATCACCAGTTAGTTTTGTGTTCTTCTTGAGAAGCCAATTTCTTTCCATGTTGGCCCTTCCTGCGTACCCACAGCTAACAAGCCTCGATGCACACCAAGAGAAGAACGCAGTGCTAAAAAGAGAGAGTTCTGCAGCTGGGGCCTGGATCCACAGAGAAGCTCGTAGCTTTCTAACTGCCAGCGTTTGGACAAGTTATTTACCATCTCTCTGATCTTTATTTTAGTAGACTCAGACCTTTCCCCATAGGGCTAGTGTAAAAATAAGAGGCAAAGCAGGTCACGAAGCCAGGCAGTAGTAAATACTGAACGGCAGAAGCATTTACCATCAGGCTCCCGTGGATAACAGTGCTGATAAGGGCGATTACCTGTCAGACATTGTAACAGGTAAGTGGGGAATTATAAAGGAGAAATTACAGCCTTTGATCTCAAGCAAGGAAAATATATGGAAAGTGTGTTTCACTGTAAATCAAGTAATAAAACAGTTGACCAGCACAGAATGCCTGAGGGAGGTTTGCTGTCGAGAGCCCAAATGCAGATGGAGTCCGAACAAGTGTAAGAGAATAAGTCACAGTGCATCTCCATTTCTACGCCAGAATTATGGTGTGAGCAACAGTATAGAGAATTGCTGAAGGAAAAGAAAGAGTAAAATGCAGCATTAGAAAATGTGTCATGGTGCACACTTTTAATCCCAGCACTCAGGTTAGAAGGATAGAGACCAAGGGACCTCTGTAAATTTAGATGAGTCTAGTTTACATTGTGAGTGCCTGGCTAGTTAGAGCTACATAATGAGGCCCTTTATCAAGACAAAATATTAGAAAAATATAAAAGTCATGCAAGAAAGCACAGGAATCTGGTATATACCAAAGAATAAGGCAGACAGAAAATGAACCAATGGACTTAAGAACAAATATAAGAATATAAGATACTCTCATTTCCAGCTGCTTTGTGCTTCTAAGTGTAGAGACAAGACTTGAACGTCATCCTGCACATGGGATGGTTGGTCAATAGACAGTGAAAGAGAGTGCAGCAGCAGGAGGAGGAGGGGAAGAAGAGAAGGAGGAGAGAGACTTGAAGAATAACAGATGTTCATTAAGAGTAGCCAGCAGATTGGTGAAACAAGATTTGCCCAAAGAGGGAATAGAACAGTTATAGAGAAGGGAGCCCCTGGGAAAGTGCTGGGGAAGTCGCAACAGAGAGATTGGATGGAAGATGTGTTCATAGCAGACTTGAGTTGACCAGAGAAAAATGTGCTTAGCATGTGGTCCATTTTCAGGAGACAGGAGATAGAAGTCAATTCCAGCAAACTACGGTCTAAATGAGGTTGGAGAAATGAGATCAATGGATAAAGAATGGTTTCCTCAAGGTTTGGAAGTAGAGGAATTTGAGAGAGGAGGCCACTGGCTATAGCGCAGAGGAAAAAGAAATTGGCTGGATCAATGTCAATAGTTCCCCTTGGATCTAGACTTGATGCCACCCAGTCTCCATGGTGATGCATAAAGTGATTGCAGGTGTTCCTCTTGCAAGGAAGCTCCATCCTTTGGACTTGTACGAGGCTGAATTATCCTGAGTTGAAAATGCACTTGCTGTATCTGGATGGCACTTAGCAGGGCAGCACTTAGCAGGGCAGCACACAGTGGGGCGTTACCCTTGCTTGCACTCCTTTCCACTTCACTGCCTGAGGACTGTGGCTGCCTCTGACTGGCATCCTAGAAGACCATGGGTCCCAGTCCAGGAGACAACCAAACCTCACAACTCCAAGCCCAGCTTCTATTTAACCAAAACTCATGATTGCAAGTCCACTTTTTATTGAGTACACATTGCTGTCCCACCATGATAAACCTGGAAAGTCCCAAGTAGAAAAAACGAAGTCATGAAAGTCTGCATAAATCTAAGAAAGTAAGACTCAGAAATTAAACTGAGTAACAGTTCCAAGGTGAGGTAGAAATAAAATTGAGAAGAGAGGGGATACCAATGGCCTTCTAGAAGGAGAGGAGGCCTCTGCCCAGTCTCAAAACAGAGTCTGTCTAGAGAAATGGTCTAAGATAAGCTGGACGCCAGCGCTGATGCTGCCCATGGGGAACAGTAAGACTGAAGCTTAGGACATTTAGTCCGAAGCAGGAGGGGCTGGCTCGTTTCTGTTCAGTGCTTGTCTGGGTGCTGGATGAGCAGAGGCATGGGCAAGTGAGGTGTTTGCATAACCATAGGAGCTACGCTTCTTCTCTATTGCAAATCTCTGCCTAGAGAATTCACATAATCCCATTTTTCTTGTAGAACAGAGACTTTTCCTCATGCTTGAGAAAGAATTTCATTGTAGTGCCAAGCTCAAATGAACCAAAAATCTTATTCTAGTCCAGAGCTATAATGTCACAGAATGAATTCTTTTAGTCAGACAATTTAACCTTCAAACAATTTGTGCTAATTTAAAACTGTTTCATGTCCAATTTTTTAATATTTTATTTTTAGAAAGCACCATAAATATTTTAAGACAAACAAATATTTACCTTTACGAAGTGAATTATAATGGGTGGAATTAGCAATACTATCGCCAATTAGCATTTGCATCAGATAAGTTTTAAACATAAATATCTAATGAAATGTTTAGAAGCCTAAAATTAATACAGTGCTCTTGGCTTGACCTGTTGTCTGAGATGAACCTGAGGACTAGAGATAGTTTGCATCAGGAAACATTTTGTGACAGTCTTCTTGGCAGCATGCCTTGTGTGTTACTTGCTCCAGTTTTCCCAGCATTCCTTGCACAAGCCCTGTTTACATAGTAGGTATCTAAGAACATGCACTGGGTTGAAGCGAAGTAATTTAATGCAGATATTCAGAAGAAACTGCCTTTCTTTTTGCCACCATCTCTGCTTTCAGCCTTTAAAGTCAAAAACTTAAAGGGTAAAACATATAAATATATGCGAAGCTACTTGTGTTTTCATTTTACTCAAGGTATTTATATCATGAGGCATTTAGAGTCATCTGCAATGCTTTGTGAGACATTTAACCAGCGCTGCCTTGGTTTCTCACTAATTAAAAATCAAGTTATTAGAATACAAATCTACTGGCAGTATATTTAAGTGAGCACAGCACGAACACAGCATAAAATAGAGGGAGAGGTCAGTGTTAAGTTTTAAGGCACCCTGAAAATGACTTCCTCATTAAGAAAACACCGTGGCTCTAAATGTAGTGCTTACTATCAATGCCTCAGGACCCAGGCGCAACCTTCTTTCCTGCACTTCTGTTTCTGAGCCTCCACGAAGCTAAGCTCAATGAAAAGAATAGCTGCTAGTACTCAGGATTTTTACCAAAGAAATTGTTTAAATGTTGTGGTGAGTTATCTGTCAGAAACATGAGAAATGAACAGAGATCCAGACCATGTCAACAGTAGGAAAGAGATCGTAGTCATTAAGCTAAGATTCAGGATAGCCTGCCCCCTTAAACAAGCTACATGTGACTGACCACATAATATGACTTAATGGTAACCCTCAGCTCATTGTGCCCAAGCTCAGTGCTATTTCAGACATTTATGAGGGTTCAGTTAATACCCAGGTAACCAGCCTGAGATGTCCTTTCCAGATCTGCTGAAAGTCACTAAGGGGCCAATGTGAAATGAAAAAAATCAATCAATCATGAATAGATACCAGGAAGTTACCTGAAGGTTTATCATCTTCCAAAGATAGCTTTGTAGGGAAACTCATTCAGATAGGTTCTGGGTAATTGGACAAGGTACAGACCATGGGCTTCAACATGTTCTCTACTGAGCTGACAGTCTCTGTGGGTAGAAGAACTGTATAAGCAGACTCAAAAGTATTTTTGGAAGGTAGTATGTTAAATGTGTCCCAATCGTCTATTTTCTTAAGAAATGGTGATTCAACAATTAGCATATGAGCCCGAGATACAAGGTCCTGCCGTGATCACAAAACTTATGTGAAGATACAGACAGAGTCTGCCTGTGACTGGCACATTCTCTATATCTGACTCAAGGGAACTATGAGGACAAAAAGAAGCATCTACCTCACCAGGATTTGACAAGCAGGGCCTGATGCATGGAATTTCACATAAGTAGGTGACATTGCAAAAGACAAGTAGGACTTCGTGGCCAGAAGACCATGGTCGAGGCCGTGGAGGCAGGAGAAACTGATTTCTGAGGCTGTAGAAATTCAGAATGTAGATAAGGAGGTCGAACGTTTAGAGAAAAGATGCAAAGAGCGTAGATAAGCACAGCCCAGGGGCACCGCGTGTCCACAGTGGAGGTGGACGTGGAACTTCAGCTCAGGAGACTCCTGGAATGAAAATGGAGCTTGGGTTTCTTGCTGGAGAAGACAGGAAGTGACCGAAGTACCTGAAGCACAAACCACAAGTAAACCCAATTTTAGAAAAATAACTGCCCCTGCTATTTGTGGAAATGGAAAAAATTTGTTCCTTCTCTCTTCTTGCCCATCTCAGCAAGTGATAAAAATTAGCCACCTAGGTATTAACGTCCCAAACCTACATACCATCCTTTATTCTCCTCGCTATCTTCCTTTCAGTATGCCAAACACACCCTAAATCTCTTCGCTTCCATTCACACCACTGACAGAGGCTGTCTCATATGTGGATTATGGCGTAGGGCCTCAGTTTGTCCTCCTTGAGTCTGGCTTCACTCGATTGTAATCCAGGCTCCCTAGGAAGCCAAGAGTAAGCCTGTTAAAGATCGAATGATGCTGTGCCTCTTCTCCTCTGAAGGCTTCCCAGCATCTTTCTATTGTGCCTGAATAAAACGCAGAACCTTTTTAATGCCTACAAAGCCTGCTGCCAAGCAGTTAGCCACCCATTCCATGTGACATTGTCACCTCCGTGCCACACCATTCACGGAGTGTGCCTCGTGCCCTCCCTTACGTTTGGATCTCGCTCTTTTCTGCACTTCACATGGCTGGCTCTTTTTTCATTTTTTCCTTTCAGCTAAATGTTATGAACTCACAGCTGCCGTCCTAAAAATGTATTTGCCCCTTCATAATGCCAGTCGGCAGGACATCACTCTTGTCCCCTTGTATCGCTCAAAAAAACCCTTAAATCTGCGTGTCCACTTGTTTTCTTTATTAGTATCTGTTCCTCAACATTTGGGTGTTCCAGGGACACAAGAAATACGATCTTTCTCCTGGTTCTGTAGGAAACACCAGTACATGGCGGAGACTTCATAAATATATACGGATCTAATAAAAGTTGGCCATGCAAAATCAATGGGAAAGCTCTTAATGCAAAGCAATGATATATGAGGCCTATGCTGGGACAGGATGGCTGAAGACAGAGAGGAAGGAGTGAATTAAAACATATGACAATTGGTGGGTGCGATCAATAAGAGTTAATAAGCAGTTAGGATGGGATAGGAAATAAAATTGAAAAGTATGAGGGTACTCAGCACAGGCAGACTGTCTGGAGTGGGCACTGCTCTCTCTGCTCTACCACAGGAGTGGTTTGGGCCATTTTTTTTCCTCTCCTTTTCTTCTCTTTTCTTTTCCTTTGGTAAATAAAAGGAAAAATAGTATGTTTTGTTTAGTGATGGAAAAAACAGTTTGCAAATCATCTATATGACCTAGAAGAACAAACAAAATATATATTAAAAATGTACTGGCTGATAGCATTGTGTGGGATGTTGCAGGGGTAATGTTAGGGTCCTTGAATCTCTGAAGAATGAGGCCCAGGACTCAGATAGTATGCAGAGGCAAAAAACATTTATTGAACAAATTCTTGCATGTAGGGACCCAATTCCATCAGGATGGAAGGACCCCAATCTAAATTTGCAGGTTCAGTTTTAAAGCCAAAAAGAGGAACATTAGGGAAGGGTAGATGATCTACAACTTGATTGATGGGGTCTATCTCTGGCAGTCTGGGAGCTGTTATGATCGGTTAGGGTCTTACTTCAAGCACACTTGACTTTCATTGCTTCAAGCCAAAAAGCTCTTGACCTCTTGGCCGAAAGCTTGGCTAACTGTCCTTTAACAAGCTGTGGAGGGATCCCTTTTACATAAGCCTGTGGTTATTCCAGTAACTGATTTGCCCAGTTCTGAGAAGTAGAAAGTCCTGGTTTCCTGAACTGCTAGTTTGCAGCCTAGCATGGAGTCAGCCTGGCTCAGGCTAATTCACTACTCTCAGTAATTATAAAGCAAAAGGTGGGACAGCAAAGTGGCCCAGGGAATAAAGGCCTATGGCAACAAGCCTGACAACCCAAGTTTGGGCTCCGTAACTCATGTGCTGGAAGGAGACTTCTTTTCTTGTCCCCTGACCTCCATTTTTGCGTCCTGAAACATATGCATGCACATACAGACACTAAATGCAAAAACAAAAGATTTTTCTACTGTTACTGTCAAGGTTGAGGCTACAACATTTTATTGAATCTAAATAATGAAAATATTTAGAATGATCTAAAGTCACCCCTTAATTCTGAAAATGTGTGATACTCTGAGGCTTCAAGGATCACAGATGAAAGCCATTTTGATTCAATCAGAATCCGGCCAGGACATAATACTCTGAGATCACTTGCTATCTTGTTTCTGGTCTAGGTTGTTCCTACTTAACTGAGTGATCTTTTAGGGTTCAAATTTTTGTAAAGAATACATTTAAGGAATGGAGAGGCATTTTTTGTCCTATCAAACATTGAATGGATTTCATAGTTAAGAACAAACAAACAAAAAAACCAAAGACAAATTGCTGTGTACTCTTCTTTGTAATCTTTGTAGCAGAGGCCCAGTTACAAATAAAAGGAATCATCTAAAACCCTTCAGAAGGCCTCGTGCTCATGGGAATATGGTATCTTACTTAGTTTCTTCATAACAATGTAGACTTCTCCCAAGAAAAACATGGTGGTACCCTTCAATTTAAAAAAAGATTTTTTTTTTCTAGATCAGCCATGACTTTACCCAACCAGGATTTACTGATTTGGTTACCAGAGACCACACAGGTCATCAACACTTGGTAGACTCCATGGAGGATTTTTGTTTATCTTCATGTTGAAATAAAATTCATGGAATAGGCCCTGTGATTGCTGAAGATTTCTCTACGCCGATGGGATTAAATTTACAACATGTTACTTTGCACCACAGAAGCCTGTATCAGTGCAACTGGAAAGTTTGGAAAACTACTGGATCCTTCAGCAGCAATGCAAGGGACTTGAACAAGAGCCAGTGCCACTACCTAGTCACACTTTCATCTCAGCGTGGTTCCGCTGAGAACACGGTGAGACTGACTCAGTTCATGCAGAGTCATAGCAAGTCTTGGGGTTGACCCTGGCTCCTGCTTTTCTCTGGTCTCACACTAAACACAGCAATTTGTGAGCATCAGTAGCTTAGATTTAAAAGATGAACAGCCACTCCTGAGACTTACTGCTATTCTAATACTTGGAATCATAAAAATATTCCATATCCTTCTACTGACAGTTAGTATTATGAACACTTACTGTCCTGATAAAAATTTATATTTATTCTGTGCTCTTGGCAGTCTCAGCCGTGATCGCTTCTGTTGCAGAGCGGTGCCAAAACACATAAAGTTTAAGGCTTGACCAAGCACTAAGGCAGAAGCTTTATCCCCGTGCTGGTTCCATGGGAGAATTAAGTAAACACTTTGATGCTGTAGGAAAAGTGTCTCTCATCCTGCTAATCTAAATCACACTGAAACAATAAACAATTTCATTTATATGGCTTCACTAACTGGTAGGTATATTTCAGATTGGAATTTGGATTATTTTCTCAGGTCTCAAGGACAAAAATCATGCAAAGAATGAATGTCATTTAAAGCTTAATATATAATTGATATTCTGAAGAACCACAAACACAGGGGGTAAAGAGTTCCACATGGTTGGAGTGTATGCCATGTGGGATACTTTTTATGTGATGTCTCCGTTAATCCTTAAACAACTGACTAGGTTGGCATTATTATCTATATTTTATGGATGAGAGTATCTGAAGGTTTAAGGAGGTTTGTAATGGTTCAATCAGCACGTCCCTAGCTCTAGTTTCTTTTCCCTACACAAATGAGAAACTTCATTATCTGAGATTCCAAAAGAGAAAGAAAGAAAATTACCTGCAGTGAGGTACTAAAGTACCTCGATTTTCAGGACAAAGACAAGGAAATATATCCCATGAAATCTAGAATTTGACAGAACAAAAGATAGCTGTAGCATGTAAAGGAAGGCCAGTAGTTTGCATTCAATGGAATTGGAACATCCATGAGCCATTCATGAGTTTGAATCAGACAACGAGACGCAGAGCAGGAAATCTGAATTGTCATTTGAATATTTTACTAAGCACATGTACAAGCTAAAAAGTCACACTGTGTATCTGTATTCTAAAACTTAATGATCTATGCTCCGTTTTCGCAATAAAAAATTTGTAATTTTTAAAAATAACTCCATAAAATGAAGTTCAGAGATAATAGAACTTTCCAAAATCACTATCATGCCCTTCTGGAAAAGTGAATACATTTAAAAGAAGATGATACATAATCAATGTATTCGATAAATAAAGCTCTGGGAAAGTCTGTTCTAGAAACAAATGCTCTACCTAATACCTCTACATTGACAACAGAGGTAGGTCCTTCTGAAGTCATTAAGCTAGACAGGTACAGGCACTTAGCGTGGGCATCCTTCTTCATTAGATCTGCTCTGGCCTAATGAGAGCCTTCTCTCTGTCTCTGTGTCTCGCTGTCTCTCTGTCTCTCTGTCCCCGAACCCCCTTTCTTTCCAAGAAGCTCACTGGTATCATCTGAAATGAGAACCAGTGGGAAATGTATCTGAATTTCCTGGACCTTCAGCATTTACAGATGCAAAGAATATACGCATCTGCTCTCTGTTGAGGTTCATCTGATGAAAAGATGAATCTATAAAAAGCTGTTGTGCATTGGATCTCAGGCTGTCTCTGACTCAGTTGCCAGATCCCAGATCCCAGATCCCCTCTCCTTAACTGAACTAGGTAGTCAGAAGGAGAGGCTTAGGCCTAATTTGACTAGTTGTCTCAGGGTCGGGTGATATGCAAGGACAACTTTCCCTTCTCTGAGGAGGGCCAAGGAGGGAGGGTTTGGAAAGAGTGGGACTGAGAGGACAGGGGCCACAATCAGGATGCAAAATAAGTTAACTAATAAATTAATTTAAAGAAGCATTGTGTTTCATTCACTTGGAGCTCTAAATAGCACACAGGTTAAAGGACTCCCTGACCCACGTTCAAGCTGCATTAATACCTCTAGCACAAGATTTTTGTAACTCTTAAATCACCTCCACTTTGACTAGCCTGATATATATCTGAGGACTGTCAAATTCCTCCTCAGAGCTGGCCCTGTGTCAATGACCCCTTGGCAATGGTCTCAGTGGGGTGAAATATACAATGGAACAAAGTATTTCTTTTTATTGGTTCTAAATTTACTAGCCTTTAGCTTCATGGAATTAAATTATGGCACAGGGTGAACATTATAGTTCTAACTGACATTTATGAACTGCATTCTACCCATTAATCCTGCAATGCTATGCAAACTGACTTAGCAAAATTAAATGTGTGGCTGTACGCTTCTGAAGTCTCGGTGCAGAAGGTACCTCTGGGACCTCCGTTTCTAAGCCCCTTGGCCTTATCAGAACAGTGCTTATCTAGGGATGACAAGGCTTCCTGTTACCTTCTCAACTTTCCCTTGTCTCAGGCTGAGAAAGAGAATTTCATGGCCCTTCCATGCTCTGGAAGCCTCCATCACTGAGGAGAGCTTTTAGTTCTGAATAAGGCGGCTGGACTTTGTGGATAATATTCTATTTCATCTCGCATGCCCCTGTCCTCATTACTCCTTCCTTCCTTGTTCACCCTTTCTCCACTTCCTTACCCAATCCCCAAGATCCCTTTCTGTCTTCATTCCTTCCTCCTTTTTAATCTCTCAGGCCTTTATCCATATATTGATTCACTAGGAATTCCGCCCCCTATGGTTCCCCACTTCAGGAGATGAGGGAAGGAAGTCAATCATGAGGGTCAGATACAACTTTTGAGTCAGATCCTCTGAGGGACTAACAAGAACTTTTCGTTGGAAAAGCTAGTCTGACCCTTGAATGACTTTTCCAGCTCATTCTGTCTCAAGATGAGACTGAGGCAGTATAGAAGAGATAAAAGGCAGCTCTAGAGCTAGAACTAACTGAGGTGACAAAGGAGTGAAGAGAAGGCAAACATAAAAGCTGGGATCAGATTGCCTGGGTTCTCTGACAAGGAAGCTGCAGCACCCTGGAAGTTTCGCAGGCTTAGTATACACTATTAAAGTGGGTTACCACATACAGATGACAGAAAGGCAGGGTTACTATGTACAGCTGAACAAGGAGGCCTGTTTAACTGATCTGGATGGAAACAGCCTTTGTTGAGGACAAGTACTTAGGCTGTAAACACATGGGAAGGAAAGAGTTGAGGTGGACATTGTTGTACACATTGTCAATATCCACAAAGGAAGGCTTTGCTCCTGTGGAGCATCTCATGAAGAAGGATCTACCATGCTCGTGAGGCCGTGGCGCTGTGGTCCTTACTGTAGCTGTGCCAGACACACATTCACTTAGGATGTGACTTGATCCCTATAGTAGTTGCTGATGAAAAGACCATGGTTTGAACCAGGGCTATCCTGTTCCATATTAGATTTGGGAAGAATTATGTAAATATTCAGATCTGTATTCTCTTCAGCTATTGAAATTTTAAGTAACATGGTCTCTAAAGATTCTTCAGGGAATTTCAGTTTATATTACTTTACTTCTTCTTGACTTGGGTGAGTTCTACAAAGTGTGCTTCTCACTGATCAACTCTGATTTGGATCCTCTCAGAGTACAATCCTAAAGTTGACAACACTCTATAAGAAGGATGATAAAGAGGCTCCCCATTTATGCCTACATATGTACATAAATAGGCAGTTAGCACAGCTCTGCTTGAGATATGATCATTGAAAGTATAGGCCAAATCACAGAGGTGAAGGATATCAACTTCTTCACAATATCAAGTACATGAATATGTTTTGAAGGGAAACGTTTGTCTTAAAACTGGATGATTGACAAGTCATTTTGTGATGGCTCTGGTATAGGGCTTCTTAGTGTGTCTTCGAATGCCCATTAAACACGTGGAGGTATTAGAAGCCAAGCAACAGCTAAAGAAAAGCTCTAGGTCCTGACACCATTGCCCTGGGTGAAAGGTCACAGCTTGGGATAAGAGGTGAAGGGGCAAATACTAGTAAATGGAAGGTATTTATTTTCATATTGGCCAGAAGAGGCATGGTTATCAAGATTGAAGTCCATCTATTTACCCCCCTAGAGGTCATATATCCCACTTTTAGACCAAGCTTGTTGGAGGAACTGGGAGGCAGGCCATTTTGAAAGACTGTATATGTTTAAACGAGAAGCCGATCTCTCAATGGACGATTTAGACTCTTGCAGCCAACGAAACTTTAAGCCATATTTGAAGATGGTTTTTTTCTTCTGCTAATCAATGTGTAAAAATTTGGAATGGGGGGGTTGTTTGGCAGAGGACAACTAGATTAAATTTAGACGGAATTAGGCAGTTCTCTCCTTCTTCAAATCCAAATTGAAGAGCAAGTTAAGTTTTGCAATTCCATTAAAAATAAGTGGGAGAAGGAACGATAATCCTAGGATCGTGATCTCATGAAACATTCTCAGATGTCAGAAATGGGAAAAAAGAGAACGAAGACAGAACTTTGGTGGGTGGAAATGTGCAAATACACCATTAATTTTAGTGTAGGCTGAGTCCTGAGATCCAGAATAACAGCAATTATTATTTAAATTAATTCATTCATTTAGTTAATACAGTGTTTAATGGCTACCATGTGCCAGGCACTATGTTAGGCCCTGGGGACATAATAATGAACAAAAAGGCATGCTCCATGCCTTCATGCAAATTAGTTCTGTGGAGACACAGGCACTAGTCAATGGTCACATAAATGAATTATTTCAACATTGATATGGTGGTGCTTCAAAGAAATTGAGTCATGCAAACACATACTGCAGACACTGGCTAGAGAGAATGGCAGGACTCGGATGCCAAGGGCTAGATTTTTAAGGCAAAGCCAGAATACAGAGGTGCAAGATTGAGGCCAGCAGAGAATAGTATATGCTATGTGTCCAGAGCTGGAGAGCAGCCACATGGCAGAGGTACAACCCACAGTAGTAGACCAGAGGCACGGTTTCTGTAGCCCTGTCCTGAACAGAAAAATCTGCCAGTTAACAGACAACCAATATGACCAGTATAATTGGAGAGAAGTCCCCATATGGTGTGAGGTAAAAGTATTAAAAATTATTTAAGCAGAATCTCAGGGAACTGAAAACCTGTTTTCTCTGTGATACTGAATGAGACTTTCTGAGTAATTAACAGATGTAAACATACAACTCAAAGTAAAATGGAATTTGTAAACTGTTGTCCAGTCAATAACAAAAATCCATGTGTCTCTCTTTACACACACACACACACACACACACACACACACACACACACACACACACACACACACACACACACACACCAGGAGCTTTATGTAGCTCTTCTCTAAGGAGCATATACAGTAGCGTTCTTATTACTGAAAGTAAGTACTCATCCATAGAAATTTGTGATCCTTTCAACAAGTCTAATTCTTAACAATTATTATAAAATATCCAGAAGTTTAAATAAAAGTGAAATCCCTAAGACCACTCCTGTACAGCATAAAGAGCTTTTGGCAAGTCACATGCTCTCCATTTCACAGTGTCTTTCCTGGTAGCAGTTTCCTGACATAGAATGGAGTCATGTTTGCCATAGCAACATGGGCAGGGTAATTAGCATTTCTAGAGCAAACCCCAGACAAAATGGCCACACCAACTTTCATAGATCAGATGCTCAAGTCCCAAGGCTCTTCACATTCCATCGGGCCCTAATAGAGAAAACTGAGTGTGAACACAATTGCATCTGCTTCATTCACCTAATCCTATATAAATCAGTGGCTTAGCACTGCAAATGCCATGGCTTCTAGCTGGCCCTGGGTAGCTTGACTGTGGTTTAGGTGATATGGGCTAAGTTGACTGAATCACTCACAAAACAGAGTTCTGCTGGAAGCCTAAGAGGATAGAATTGCTAACTCCTTTGCTAAGCATAAAATTAATAATAATAATAATAATAATAATAATAATAATAATAATAATAGTTTTTCTCTAGCTAAAGATATGCATAAAATAAAAGAAGTTCTCATATGGAGACTGAACTAGAAACCAGATTGTTTTAAGGCAAAACAAGACATCTACAAGTACTATGTCAAAACTGGAAAAATTACTCTAAGAAGTTGTAAGGGATCCAGGGTCATCTTCGTGTTTGCAAGATGCTGACCCCTCATCTATCTTTGATTCTGTACTCAATTCCAGAAAGCAAGAGAAGAGAATCTAATGTCGTTACATGGGTTAGTAAATTGTTTTTTATCCTAGCATGAAGGTCTGTTTATGATGCCCTGAGGCCTCCACACACACACATACAAACTAGGTGTGGTGACTCATAGTTTTAATCCTTTCACAGAGGAGATGGAGACAAGCAGAACCCTGGGGATTATTGGTAAACTATTAGAGCCTAATTAATGATACCAGACCACGGGGGATAATCCTATTTTATAAAAGAAAGGTAGATGATGTTCATGAAGCACAATAACCAAGCTAACTTCTGGCCTCTTGCATGGCCATACATATTCACTTCTAAGTGTACACACACACACACACACACACACACACACACACACACACACACACACACACACACTCCAATGAGTCTTCTCTTCCTCCTTTACATCAAGACCTTATAAGCATGGCATTACCACTCTTTCCCTAAGAAAAGAAAGCAAGTAGCTGTTTCTGTTCTTTCTTGAATCTAAACTGATCTTGTGATATTTTTCTAAGCAAAAGGAGTTAAGACATGGGATGTGTAAAATTTATACAGCACAGGCCCAAAGACACCCCCCAGCCTCTTCTCTAACACTCTTAAGACTGAGAAATTCAAGATGTGCCATACCTATCAATTTTAATGAGTTTTCCATGAAACCCTACCAATGGATCATCTTCCATTTTCTCAGATGGAATTAAATCACAGATACTGGGAGTTGCCAGCCTGGAGATATCAAATATTTCATATCCGAAGAAAAGGAACAAGGAAGATAAAAATTTATTTTCTGGCTGATTGGCTCCATGTTTCTTCTGTGTGCTGCATATTAGATAAAGGGTGCAATCCACTGGAGCTAGGGTGGTGGAACCCTGGTATAACTATCTGTCCAGCACGTTCTAGTAGGAGGCCCACCTGAGAATGTAGAGCTGTGCTGCTTCCTTTGTTATCAAAGGAATCTTCTGGAAAGAGGGAGCTACAACCGAGAAAATGCCCGCATTGGTGTACACTCATCTGTGAGGCCTTTTCCTAATTGATGATTACAAACTACTGGGGGAGTGCCAACCTGGGCATATGGTCATAGGTTACACAAGAAAGCAGATTAAGCAAGTCAATAAACTATGTTCCTCTAAGACAGAGGTTTTCAACCTTCCTAATGTTGCAACCCTTTAATACAGTTCCTCTGAGTTTCAGAAACCAAGACCTAGCAGCAAACTAAGTGGGGTGAGTGTAGCAGAGGCCTGCGGACACCACTCCCCTAACGTAGAAGAAGGTGAAGAAAACGACAAAGGTGTCTGGAATATTCTAAACTATAATGTGTTAACAACAAAGAAGTATATGAAAACCAATAGATCATGGATTAATGTTATTAAAATGAGTCTATTACATCATTTCATTGTATTCGGGAAGGAGCACGCTGTACCATGAGGAATCACGTTGGGGATAACAGAGAAGAGTAAGGAGCTAGAACAACAGAAGGAAGCATAGGGAAGCGTGCAGTATGGAAGGAAGCAGGAAAGGTAGGAAGGGAAGCAGAGGAGTGGCTAGATTGAAAGTGCAACAGACTCCAGTATCCCTTATGCAGTGTGTGTGGCCCTGAAGCAATTGGGGTAAACGTTCAGTGAATTAGAACATGGGAGCCCTGGAAAACATAGTATTGGATGTGTGAATTCTAAAGCCTCAGGTTCACGGTAGAAATAAACATGCTTAACACACTGCTGAGGACAGAAAGTATCCACTTTTGGTTTAATGACTTCAAAAGCAAAAAAGCCAAAGTTGTTGCAGGATGGTTAGTTGAAGAAACCGAGAACAGCTTGTAAAAACCAAGGCAGGCCATCTCCACCTCAAATCTCCATACAGTTCTTGGTGGTCCAAGATGCTCAACGTTGTAGGAGATTCAAGTGAAGTAAGACAGACAAAAAGAAGGCCAGGAATTACGCCTCAGTACCAGGCACAGATAGATCCTTATACCCACAACCGCCCAGCCGTCTGAGCCAGATGGTCTCTTTCTCATCAATGGAAAGAGAGAGTGGTATACTCGAGAAGTGGAGGGTTTAAGATGAAAGGCTGAGAAAAAAAGAATCAAGACAAAGTAAGGACAGGCATGTGTGCTTTTCTTCTCCATAACCTTCTCCTGCAGGGCTGGACTTTGAATCAAACATGAGATTGTGAAACCAGAGGTCTAAATTCGCTGGGAATGAGTTTTACATGTGTAGACACAGGCAAGTCTAATATATCAAACAGGCGTTAGTCTGGGTCCAAGGGCTTTGAAAGTTCTGTAATGGGTTCAAAGTAACTGCCACGATTTAAGGGGAAATATTTATGGAAAATGTTGAATGAGTCACATGAATATACAAGCTGAATTGTCCGTTCACTTTTGCGAACACACTGGCAAGTGCAGAATGCTTGATTCTGAAACACACCTGTAAGTTTTGAGTCTTTCCAGTTGATTTTGTTACAGGCATTGGCATTTTGAATTTGTTTGTACCTTTTCCCTAAAGATTTTGTTTTATTTCTTTATATGTTTGTATAAAGACCAAAGAGATCACCTCATTGATATTTTTGACATAGCAGCTGTCAAAACCAGAGTGAGTTGGGATGGGCTGTTACACCTTTCCTTTTGATCTCCTTTATTGTCTGTTGATCTCAACCTATTTCCTTTACAAAGAGCAAACAAGTTTGTAAACATCCACTTTATTGTTAAGTCTTAAAGCACTGAGAATACAGAGTTCTATGCTGAGCATAGAAGGGTTTGTATAGTTACATTTATCCTTTCATTGCTAGTCATGGGGCCTTCATTACTGAAAATAAGGCCTTGCACGTGGCAGACAGGTTTAGTCTTTAGTCTCTTCTAGTGTTATCTTCTTAAATTGATGTAGCAAATTTGAATTTTAGTTTTACAAATTATTGACCATATTTTAAATAAAATCACATCACTTTGACCACACAAAAAGAAAACTTTCTTGGAGGAAATGCTAATTCTCAGGCCTCCAACTCCTTCTCAAACCATCCGAGAGATGAAGAAGCAGAAGTAAGGAGGAGTAAATAGATTGATCTTTACATTTAAGCAAGCGTTTTTAAAAGAATCCATGCACACCAATGGTGTCGGGCTTTCTCATAGGCTTTTCCTCGCAACACACCAATAACTGTGCCAGTTAGTGAAAGAGTTCTACCAGGTACCTAGTGTGTGGGATGCTCAGGTCTAATTTTATTGTGTTTCCAAGAGCATTTAACAGGAATGATTAAATCACTTCTCTGAAAAAAGAATGACAGGAAGCATCATCTGTCGTGGAAGGAAGCATGTTTTGGTTCCCACTTCAGAACTTCTGTTAAGACTGTCCAAGGCATGTGTTCTGAGAGGAAGATGCGTTTCCTAGGTCATTCAGCATTTGCTGTGGAGCATATGCTGCTTCACAATGGCATACATCCACAGCTTTCCTCACAGCAATCTGAATATTTTATGGATATTCTGAATGGAGAGAGAATTGATGATGGAACACTGCAGAAGAGAGTCAGTGGCTTAAAAGAAAAAATTTTTTTTGTTGGTAGCATTTATCAGATTGTCAATTAAAGGCTTGTCATGTGGTAAAGGAAAAATATTTATTACTACAGCAGACATCCAGACAGAACTTCAGCACAAGTGTGGCATGTGTGAGGAGGCACAGAGATGCTCACCCCTTGGGATGCTGGTCTGTTCTTTGTTAGCTGCAAGAACTGTAGCGTTGGATTTAGAAGCAGCGACTGGGCTTACTGACACTGTTCAGAGCGTATTGGGGAGATAAAGGAAAGCATTTGTGTTCGTTTTGCAGATGTGCAAGATGAATTTGCTAGCTGAAATGATAGCCATCTCAAGTCATTTTAGAGAGAATGACAGTGTAAAGCCTTGAAACACTTACGTGCAACTTACTGAAGGAAAGTCTGCCCCAGTCGAGCAGTGTAAGTTGTAAGTGTTTCTCATGCACGGGTATTTGCTGAAACTGGTAAATCTTATGGACGCTCATGGGGAGGGAACTGAAGCCTTTGTAAGTTTCTCAGCTTTCTTGTGACCACTCATATACTTTGCACATCCTCTTAATAAACTCTCAACTGTACGGAGAAGAAAGCCTGGCTTGCTTGTGTCGGTGGTTTGCAATGCCAGGCACTGGATGTGCTACAGCGTAGGTATCCACCAATGTTTGACAATTTATTAATAGTAGCCTTAAGGGGAATTTTCCAAGATACAAAGAACTGAAGGAGGAATGGGTAAGTGAATACCTGCTACCCACTTCTGCTAAAAGTCTGCTTTGAAGACTTCTAACAGTGTTAAATTATATTATCTAATATAGTTGATTATCTAATAGAGTTAAATTATATTATTTAGGTAGTGTGTGTTGTGGGAGGTAAGAGAGGCTGACTTCAGTGCTACCCTTGATCACTCTCCCCTTCATTTTACAAGACAGGCTCTCTGACTGAACCCTTAGGCTAGCTAGTCACTATTCCCTGAGGTCTACTTGTCTCTGCCTATGCAACGCGAGGGTTTTAGATGCCCTTCTATCTCTGCACTGCTTTCACTGTCTCAGATATATGGAAAATGCTTACGATTGCATTTTCTCAGTGTTCTTTGAAGATGCTCTAGAAAGAAGCACTCTGACAAGGCTATCCTGACTTAAGATGTCCTTACCCTTCATGGTGACAGCGTTTATGTCACCCTCCAGGCCCAAGATTCACCAATGCCTAGCATAGATCTGCAAGCTGGGGTGAGAGGTAAGGTTACTATGTGCTAGTCCCTGAGCAGAAAATAAACTTAAAAGACATGTTCACAATATCTGCCATGGCAACCGAGTCACTTAATACTGGAGGAAACTTGATCCACACAGCTAGATTTTACCCAAAAGACAATTAACAAATCCTAGTTTGCTTAGTTATTCCCAGCTCCCACAGGGTGCTAAGTTACAGACCTTCATTTCTTTGACTGCCAAAAACTGAAATGGAAGAGTGTCAGTTATTCAGTTCACACTGTTGGTGTGTTCATACTCATAACACTTAGAAGGACGGTTCGTTGGCACCCTCAGGTTGAGGTTTCGGAGGATTCAAATTCTGAACACCCTGAAGCATTCACATGACCTTTACTATCTGTGGAACTCTTAACAAACATAGTTTTCCAAAGAACTATCTGAAGTTTATTGTGTTGGCCTTACAGGCATGACCAGTCAGTCGACCAGATTAAGAGATGAAAAATAAGGATGTTGTATTTTATTTTAAAATCATTACAATACCAACACAAACTTAAGAGCTTGGCTTTTAAAATCATCATAGCATGGCAAATTCTACACAGTGAAAAATCGTTAACTGGATACTTTAAATACAGGCTCTTTTCCCCTAATTTTTTCAATACTTTCATTGTTGGGAATGTTCTAATTACTGTTCCACATATGTGGAAAATGAGGCTCAGAGGAAATAAACACATTTAAAATTTCATAGCTGGACAGTCAAGAGCAAAAATGTAAAATATCTAGTTAACTACAAAGTAAAAATAATACAGATATTCCAAGAAGGGAGTTTATTCTGACTCATGTTATATACAAGAAACCCCTGAGTTCATGAAGTCATCTTCTGAGATCTTGTATGTAGAAGAAATACAGAGATTGAGATCTACAGATGAGATAGCATATCAAATAGATCTCATAAAACCATGCAGACATGAGATGGAAATTTGAGGGCAGACTTGTTTAAAGTATTAATAAGTAATATTTTATTGTTACCATCAGAATCCTTATTTAGGCCTCCATGTTCTCCTATATTAAGGTTTAGACATAAAAGCTGATGAGTATAAATATAAAAGGAAATTCCAAGTTTGGAATATTAGTGCTACAACAATAGAAAGAGTGGCAATGATGAGTGATGAGGGTCAGGAGTTGTAGAAAGTCATATCTATGCCAATTCATGTGAAGTTAGTATATTTTAAACATTCATGTAAAGTAAGTCACGGTGGTTTAGATGTGATGTCAGTGTCCCTCAGAGTTTCACATTTGAACAGCGATCCCCACTGTGAGGTACTTAGTAAGTAGACACTTTAATTTGACCGTGGTGTTGAGAGGTCGAAACTATACAAAGTGGATTGGAATTATATAAAGATTAGGAGTGAGAACTCAGAACTGAACCCTGTGATGGTTTTACAAGAAAATCAGAGAAATATGCACCAAAACTTAGGTATGTCCCCTGCCATGTAACATGCAATGACCTTGGCTGACTGTCAGGAAGGCTTTATCATGAATGACCAAATGAAGCTCTTAGACCTACAGAATTATGAGCCTAGATTAACCTCTTTCACTAGTAGACTGAGTCTGAGATTTTGCTATAATGATGGAAACCAGGCTGATAAGGCGCCTGGATGGTGTGAGCACCTTTGACAAGCCAGGTGTTGGGAGCCAGTGGCAAATTAGGCATTGTCTTTTATCAGCTGTGTATGCTAGCTTGTCACTTGCTCTCCAATCTAGAGCTGTGGTGTGCTCTGGTCTGGCTTTACTCGGGCAGAGGGAAATGGTCACAAGGTTATAGGTCTGCATGAGAAAGTGGCAAGCACTCCAGTATGGCTGGCATGAAGGCTGGCTGGGTGGGAGTCACAAAAGATGGAGCTGGCTAGAGGTACAGCCAGAGCATACATAGCATTTTGTGGCAGGCTATAGAAGTTGGAAATTATCCTGAGGCTATAAAGAGTCTTTTTGGCCAGTGAAGTTGACACGATCTATTTTGTGGCTTAGAAATATTACTCTGGCTTCAATATGAAGAATAAATTGGAGGAAGACAAGTCTTCATTTAACTTCCTCCTTTTCTGGTAAGAAAAGTCCACAGAGCCTTTTTTTATAAAGTTATTTTATATGTTTTCTGTCTGAATATATCTCTGTTGTATAATCAATTATTGTAGTATCTGGAGGATGCTCAATGTTAATTCTTACAACTGGCTTTGCTCCCGAGTAAGGTAAATCCTGCCTGCTGTTAAGTCATTTTCCTTCTGTGACATCATTGGGCTTCATTGCAATGGAAACAACTTAGGCAGCCTTCTTTCTCTTCTATATATGGTTAAGGATCCAATGAGTTAGATTGATACATACTTTTCTTTGTGTTTTTCTATCTTCTCTAATTTATTTCTTGCAAATGTAACTTAAGCTTGAATCATTTGTCTTAATTAACGATAAGGAATCTTAAGTCTGTGAATGTTTTTACTCATGTGTTCATATTGTTCTAAATATTATCCAATAATATATTATTCTGAAAATAATTAATAGAATAAACTATATAAAGCATTCAATGATTTAAAATTCTTAGCATCGATGTCTGAAAAAATGATTCAGAGGGTAAAACATAAGCATAAGACAAGCATAAGAACCTTATTTCTAATCCTCAGAACCACGTAAAATCTAGGCATGGTAGAGTGCGTCTACATTCTCAGTGCTTCTGAGATGACATGAGAATTCTCAGAAAACTAAGTTATCTGGAATATTCAGACCAGTGGACAGAAAACAAATATACTCTGCCTTATGCAAGGTACAAAGAAAAGATTGACACCCAAGTCTGTTCTTTAACCTCCATACATTTCCCAACCCCTTCTCTCTCTTTCCCTCCCTCCCCTCCCCTCTCTCTCATGCACATGTGTGTGTGCATGTGCATGAGCGTGGACACACACACACACACACACACACACACACACACACACAAAACAGAATGGACACTCATGTTTATACACACAGGATTTTCTTTGCACTCTCCATGGTCTCATGCTCTCTCCACCATCCTGAAGTCACCAGTAGGCTAAATTTTGTAGTCACCGATTCCTGCTGTTCTCTACATTTTTAACCACTAGTGTATATATACTGTTTGTTTTCCTGTTTCTTTAACTTTTTAAAAGATGAATCATTCTATATATATTCATCGTGATACTATACATATTCATTGTACTATATATAACTGTACTATACATATTCAGACCATATATATCAGATATATTCATTCATATATGAATATATTCATTCATACTATATATATTTATCATGTATATGAATCATGTTATATATAATGAGTCATAACTAACTTATTTTTTCATTTTGAGACTCATCTAAATTGATGTATATAGTTATATCTTGTTCATCTTCAGCTAGTGATATTCCATTATATGACTCTGTATCATTTTGTTCATTCAATATATGTTCTTAATGTTTCAATATTATAAATTACATCATTCTAGAAATTTCCATGAATGTGTTAAAATGCCCACATGGGCGTTTCTTTGAGGAATATTAAGTACAAAAATGTGGGTTATGTGTATATTTAACTTTACTGATTAATACCAATCAGTTTTAATTTAGTGTTCATAATTTATATTGTGTGCGTGCATCAATAAGTTACATGTGAAATGAATTAGTCTTATTGTAATTTCTGTTTCTTGTAATAAATTGAGCATCTATATCTGTAGATCTTTCCGTTTTCCCTACCTTTCCGCGGGCTGTGTATCACTATTTTTAGTTTCTATATGCTTCAGAGGTTTTGCATTTTTATCTACTTCATTCACATTATTGATGCTTTATCAAAAAATACACATTACAAGTAATTTAGATACAATTTACCAAAGATTATAAATTGAGATATTTCATGCTTAAGTTACAATAATTACACAATAAAAGGTAAAATTTTTTCACCCCTACATGTAAAACGAACAAATAGAATAACAATTGTCATATACTGCAAACTCTCCATGAATAGGTCTATATAGCTGGTTTAGTGATTAAGAATATTTTCTGCCCTTGGAGGGAATTAAGAATATTTTCTGCCCTGAGCTTTGCTGTGAGCCTACATAAGGGCTCATAGCTGCCTGTAACTCTAGTTCCAGGGGATATGAAGCCTTCCTCTAAACTCTTCATGCACCATAGGTACATGATGCATTTGTGTTTTGCAGACCAAACATGCATACTCACACAATAAAATAAATAACATTTATCCACAAATATCATTATAGATATTCAAAGCTAAATCAAAAAACCTTTTCCCTTTTGAAACTTTAAAAATACATGAAAAACAAAACCAATTAATAATAGCAACTTTTTCAACCAAGGCTAAGTTCATTTCTGACTTCCACTAATGTCAAGACCTTATGTCAGTGAATAAGTTTTAATGGGGCGTGGAAAATGGTTCAGTAAATTAAGTACTTTCTGGGACAGCATGAGGAATCATAGTTCAGATCCCCTGCATCTTTATAAAAGTCTTAGGATCTGCTGGCCCAGATAGAATATCAGTGCTCAGGGAAGAGGAGACAGGAGTTCCCCATGCAATCTAGGTAGACTAACTGAATTGATGCACTCTGGTTTCATCAAGAGACCCTGCCTGAATAAATCAGGCAATGAACTACCAGAAAAGATGCCCAGTATCAATCTCCACACACACAGGTGAACATGCATGCATGTATACCTACACATGTGAGGCGATATATATGAATATAAAGATATACATGCATGTATACAATATTTGTGCACATTTGACGTTTTTCTTCTTGTGGTTTGTGTGTAGGTATATTCATGTTCACATATATGTGGACCAATATGTGAGCATGCATGTATGTGGTCATATGCAGACGTATGAAGCTGTCAGGAAATTTTATACCTCTCATATTCTATTCTTTGAGAGTGCCTCCATACCGAACTCACAGCCACTGATATGACTAGTCACCACAGCTTGCTTGCTCTAGAGATCCAACTCCTTCTGAGGTTGGAATTGCAATTAAGCCATCATGCTTCCTTAGCATTTGTATGTATTTTGGCTCTAAACTTTTGTCCTCATGCATTCTGCAAGTATTTTAATCAGTGAGCCATCTCTCTAGGCCAGAAAAAAATTAAAGAACTAAAAAATATTGTTACATTAAATTTATATCTTACATAATTTATGAATATATTTACACTGATTTATTTGAGTGAGAGTGTATGCATGGAGGTCATAAGAAGAACTTGAAGGAGTCTCTCTTCATTTGAGTTCTAAGGGCATTCTCTTGGCCAATTGATTTATTTTGGGAAGCAGGCACATTAACTTACTAATTCATCTCGTTGGCTCTATAAAAATAATTTTAAAGGTAGAGATTATAAATACAGCAAATATAATCTCAAATTAGTTAGCTATTTTTTCTTGCACATATGTTTTAAAAGAATTATATTTTATGCTGTCCGCAATTCCTTCCCAGGCTATGCTGTGCTGACCTTGAATTCTATATGTAAGATCCACTTCCTATTCTGGGCTCTGTGTTCAGCAGTGCTGCATTGGTAGTTTGACATCAACCATGTACAAGCATTTACAGCATGGAAATTGGAAAATCAGAAAATTGGAGAACAGAGAGAGAAATTTATTCATTTATTTATTTATTTATTTATTTATTATTTTGGCGATATTTTCATCCATGAAAACTAATCAACACAATTTATCTCCCATTCTATAGAAACAGCCATCCACCATTGTTAAAAGGTCATCATCGACCATAACAGGTATTTAATCCAACAGGCATTTTTTGGTTTTACTGGGCCTCTCAATCATACCTTACATGTCTCGATTCCTTCATCTTCAAATGTATTTTTCTAAATTTATGTTCAAGACTTTTTTCTCTTTTTTGTCAAATCTTTCTTGATAAATTAGATTTTTTTTGATGTTTCTAACTTTTACAGTTTTGATGCTGTTTCAAGGCCTGGCCTTAAGTCTTCAGAAAACTTTTCCTTTTTTTTTTTTTTTTTTCTGCCTTCACATGCTCACTAAACACTTTCATCTAGGACCATATCTTTAAAATATCTCATGTTTCAATCACTATCAAACTCCGCCCCTTATTTTGCTTCCAACTAACTGGACAATTTTATTGGCTAACTGGTTGACTTTTCCTCATGCAAGCATGAAGTTCAACTCCAGGTTCAGATTGAAAAACTTCAAATCTTTATACTTCTCTCAAATGTTCTTCTCCATCTTTCTTATCTCAGTATAGCATAATAGTTCTTTTGTCACTTACTCTGTAAAGCTTTGGAGTCACTTTTAAAATACACATTTATGGTTTACGTGTATGTCTATGGGTGCATGCACATGTATGGAGGCCCAACGGTGACATCAGATGTATTCCTTGATCACTCTACCCATTAATCATTAAAAGGAGTCACTTACTTAAACCTAGAACTTACTCTTGCAGGTCGGTCCAGCAAGCCAACTTATTCTGGGGAGTCTATCTCTCTCTTCTAAGTACTTGACTTACAAGTGGGTCTCTAGACCCACAGGCTTTTATGTTGGTTCTGGAGATCCAGATTATGATCTTCATCCTTTATGGCAAGCATTTTATTTACAAAGTCCCCTCCTTAGTTCCCAAGCTTTGTGATCTTTCGAGTCCTCTCCTTCTATTCCTCACCTTGGTCCAAGCCAGGGTCCTGGTCCTCTAGATTAATGCCATCTACCAACCCCGCCTGTTTGTCTAATAATAGTATCTATTATTCACATAACAGACAAAGCAATCCTTCATATCAGCTCAAATCCACTGCTAACCATCAGTTGTTTACGTTTGCCTCTGGTTAAAAAAAAAAGCTTTATTTGCTGTAGTTGCATATTATTGTGGCCAAAAATTATCCTACAGTCTAGCTAACTACTCGCATTTTGACGCAATCTCCTGAATATCTCTTAGGGGGCATGCTACACTTCAGTGTCAGGGGAAATTTTCACTGAAGTTGAGAACAGTCCAGACATAAGGCACTTGTCTTTGGTTGGTCCCCACACATCAGAACATTTGTTCCTCCCAAAGCTACAAAACTTACTCCCTTGCATAACAATTAACCATGAGATTGTGTTCTACTCTCTGTCTACTGATGTCTCTGTACTAGTTCTTTAGGGCACTCTCACAAACTGAAGCATGATTTTCTTCCTCTCATAACCCCTCTTCTCCTCCTCTTCATCCTCCTCTCCTGCTTCCCATTCTCCCTCTTCCTCCTCCCCCCATCCCTCTTCCTCCCTTCTTCCTTCTTCTTCTTCTTCTTCTTCTTCTTCTTCTTCTTCTTCTTCTTCCTTCTTCTTCTTCTTCTTCTTCTTCTTCTTCTTCTTCTTCTTCTTCTTCTTCTTCTTCTTCTTCTTCTTCTTCTTCTTCTTCTTCTTCTTCTTCTTCTTCTTCTTCTTCTTCTTCTTCTTCTTCTTCTTCTTCTTCTTCTGTATCTGTTCATTAGTAGTACTGGATAACTAACTTTTAGCAACACAGAAGAATATCAGAAAGGCACTGAACTGGCTTTAATCTTGCAATTCAATACTGGCTACACGGGGCTACTCTTTGCCAGAGCCAGTATTATACAGACATTCCCTCAATTCTGTGAATTTTTTTCTGAAATCTTCTTCTTGCTATCTTCCTGCCAATTTCCTGCTGCCTGCAAATGAGCACAAAATGTCAGCTTTTGTTATTTGAAGCACTAATGATAGATTTGAAATATTATTCTTCCTTTTGATTCCAGAATCCACTGTTATGATCTAACTGATGCAGTTACCCAAGCCTTTTTATTAACAGAAAAGTCAGACGAGAGCCTAAAGTGCGACCAAATCCAAATAGATCAAATTGGGGGAACTTTGGAGACTTTTTTTTTCAGATTCTAACAAAAGTAGTAAAAATTACACCTGCCCCAAATATGTTGTATTTCTCAGGGAACAAGAGGGACAGACCCATTGCTCCAAAATAGTCAATTTCCTTTTCTCACTTTGTGGCTTGAATTTGCAAACTGATTTGATCATAACCAAATTCTTAATGACAACACTTATAAAGTTAAATTTTGGAATTAATGAAATTCATTAATTATCTTTACTATTTGACAAAAGCTTTTAAAATGGGAATTTGACACTCATCAGGAAAACATACTGATAAAATGAAAGGCTTTTCTCAATTTCCCTGTCCCTCTAAGTTTTTAACTCATTTAAGATTTTGTGTCTTGTTAAATAATATGTTGAATTGTCCCAAGAACAAAGAAAACTGAGCCAAGTTATAAAGTGAAGCCTCTGATCTATCAAAGCAAAGGCCTCTTCTCACATTCCCCAGGCCAGTTTTGAGCATACCAGAAGGTTGTTCTTGGAAACCTTGAAAAATCTGATATCATTTCCCAAAAGACAAAAGAAGATTGACAATCTGTATAATGCCTTTACGGAAGACAGTTGGACAGTCGTGACTAATACCTTCACTCTTAAGTGAATTATCCATTGAGTCAGTTGCTAGACAACTTCTTGTTCTTCTAATATTGGCAAATTATTGCGGAAAACAGTTCCAGTGAATTTTTAAACCAGTAACAGGAATGTTTTAACTCGAAGAGGATAAAAAGGAAGACTCTTCAGGTCTATAGTGAAAATCTATGGCAGGAAATTTATGAGGTATTTAAGTTACATTTCTTAATTAAATCAGGAGGATCTAGGCATTCAAGCAGGAGACTATAATATGCTTTAAACATTTAACTTCATCACAATGAAAGAAGAAAAAGTAATTGTATATTTTTTCTTTAAAACAGGTAAATTCTAAATTGTAGAAATGAATGATTTGGAGTTGGTGTTAAAATGGAGACCCAAAAGCAGGAAAACCAAATCCTGATCAGAAACTATAACTCACAAATTGGTTGCTTTCCTGAAAGCAACATGTTCACATTCTGAATTGTTTTCTGATATGCTATTATACAGGTTACAAATATACTATGTCAAAAACATGCAAGAATGTGTCTGTGTCTTTCTACAATATCAGCTGAATCAGAATTTATTGACTAACAATAAATTTACAGGGTACACAGGTTCTACTGGATGCAATGTGACAAGTTTGCCCTGATACTCCTGATAGCTGCCAATTGACGACTACAAGCCCTCCTCCTTCTCTCTCGTTCTCTTTCTTCATATGTTCTATCTATGTAAGCACATATATGTGTGCATACAGAGGACACAGCTTTTCTTCGGATGTTTTCTTTTAATATTCAGCACTTTGGTGAGTGACACGTCTCCCAGTGAACCTGGAGCCTGTTGATTCTGCTATACCGAATGACTGGAGAGACTCTGGGGTCTTCTTGTCTCTATTCCACTCTGGTATGTTACAGGTGTGTGTTGTTTTGCCTAATTTTTATATGGGTGATGAAAATATTAATCTAAGTATACATGGGGGGATGGAGTGGGAAGAGACAGAAACTAGGAAAGAGACAGACAGACAGACAGACAGACAGAGAGAGAGAGAGAGAGAGAGAGAGAGAGAGAGAGCAAAGAGAGAGAAAATGACCAAAGTGTTAAAGAGACTACAGCAAATCTCAGAGACTTTAAAGAGACCTTACTAGAGGCAAGGAGAAAGCTAGGAGAGGTGCAATAAAAATCTCTAGAAGTAAAATAAAGAACCCTGTTGGAATGTTCCCTTCTGAGCTTAACCTGAGGGTTGAATTGCATGAAGGTCTAGTCCTAGATGAAGTATAGAAATGGATCCAGACAGATGAACATGTTAAAGAATGAACAGCAGTTCAAATGGGCTGATTAAGCTAAGGAGTTGTCTGCCTGTCAGTCCTTTGACACACTGAAGAGTCAAGTGATAAATCAATGGGGCTAACACCATCTCCACTGCAGTGCCGTCGTCTCTTTGTGGATTCCAGGTAAGAATTTGACCCTCGGTCTTGTATAACCAATATGTCTTTGATCCTGGCATGCCCAATAAGATTTTAATATGCTTATATGCTCATAAAACCTTAACCTAGTCTAATAATTTGATAGGGTTGTACCCTTTCTACTTTTTGTAATGATGTATTTAACAGTCTGTATCTCATAGGCAGTGCCTGACAGAAGTGGTGGTGTTTAGATGCACAACAAAGTGCAGAGTGCCCCCCTCCCGGCCTCTCCCTTTTCACACATAAGGGAGTGAAAATTCTTCTAAAAAGGGAATCTCTTTGGCAAGGTGCAGCCTGGAAAATTGTAATTTTACACAACGTAGATAGAGCAACTTAGAGAAGAGGACAGCTTGATCTCAATCAATTACATAGAAATGTATTTACATAAGCACTAGAATAATGTAAATTGGTACTTAATTTACATATACATAAAATACCTACCATGGCTGAAACAATGTCCTTGACAGCAGAGACCTGTAATAATCCAGCATTAGCCCTGTGCTGAAGGCTGGGATCTGGATGTTGGTTTGGCCTCCACTCAACTCTCAAGTGCTTGAGTGCTGGGTAGAATGGAGATTGGTTCAGGGATTTGAACACTTGCTCTCCCAGGTACTGTTTTGAAAAGGAGGAGGAGGTGGTTCATTGCTAAAGGTAGAGTGTCACTGGACAAGGGCTTTGAGAATATGCAGTCTTAGTATGTTTACAGATTGTCCTCTCTGAGTCCTGGTCATAATTCCAAACATGACTGTCAGATTTCTGCTCCAGTGCCTGTCTGTTGCTATCGTTCACACTCACAAAGGACTCCTTTCCTGAATACATTGCTTTTGGCCACAATGTTTCATCACAGCAACAGAAAAGTGAGGAATGCACCTCCTGATCTCATCTGAAGAATTCCAATGAGATAGTGCGTGAGGTAGGGAAGGTTTACTTCAGAGTACAAGAAATCACTCTGAAGGGATGAGAGGGAGCAGTGGCAAAGGAGACCATTGTGTGGACTCACTCTTTTTATATTAATCACTTTATTTTTTAACATATCACATGATATCCATCTTCCTGGTTACCCCTCCATAAACCCCCATCCCATCCCCTCTCTCCATCCTCCCCTTTGCCTCTATGAGGGTGCTCCTCTACCCACTCATCCTCTCCAGCCTCACTGCTCTAGCTAAGTAGGGGCCAAGGGCCCACTCTTAGGATGGGGAGTGGACAGCAGACAAAGAGATCCTTGTGTCAGTGTACATTTAATGAGTCTTTATACTGTTGTTAAAATGTCTAGAAGAGGGTAATATTGGTCTTTCGGCCAACAGTAGCCACCATCCTGAATGAAGTTTTCATTCCTGGTTTAACAAGCTACTGATTATGGGGGGAATTACCCCAATAACTTCCAAGCTGTTGCTACTCTAACAAGCTTGCTAAAGTTCATGGTCTAGTGGAAGGTAGCAATAGGACAGTAGCTATTTCCTAAGTCATGAATTTGGAGTGCTATCCCTTTCTCTAGAAACAACTACCTAACAGGAGTTCTTTGTATTTCTCTGTTACTCACTGTTTAAACTATGTCCCTGTTTGAACTGAAGCCCTTTATCTCAGGGGTTCCAAGTAACAGAAATGAGACCAAAAGCTTGAAACTATGCATCTGTCTTGCATCAATATGCCCATGGTTCTTAGGCTTCTAAATAGGATTGGCAGATAAAACATAAGCTGTTCAGCTAGATGTAAATTTTACAGCAGTGCATAGCAAGTGTATGTTATACAATGTGTGGGGGACATGCTTATTCTTAAAATGTAACTTGTTTGAAATTTAAGTATGTCTATGTGGAAAGTGTTGGGGGGAAATAGTTCAAGTCCTTTCCCCTCTTCAGACTGTATTAGTTTATCATTGAAAATGTCCAGAAACCGAGGCCTGGAAATCATCTACCAAATATTGCCAATTCTTAGATCAGAAGCTGTGCCATGGTAAAATGAGAATGGTAGCATGATCGGAGAGTGTGGCATGCATAGTAATACCTAATTTGGCTGCTGAGATGGGAAGTACCAGTGAGCCGAGGATGTAAGGATATAAAACAACACAGTAAACAGGATTCTGAGCTAAGGAAAGAATCTTTTATAAACCCATACATACTAAAACATAGAAAGCAGTATTATATGCTTCTAACATGTTTACTCTGAGGTCTGGAATCAGTGTTTGAGAGTGTTACTATTCTAACAGATAGCACAAGTTTAATCGACAGCACCCATGAAGAAATTATGACCTATAAGTGCCTACGACTCCAGCTCCAGGGGAACTAATACCTTTTTCTGTCCTCTATAAACTCTGTACTTGGGTACACAAATCCACGCACATATGCACACATATACACATGGTTTAAAATAAAATAACTTCTTAAAAACTATGCACTGGATATTTTTATAACTACAATATTATCCACCAAAGGATATATTCAGGTTACATAAAAGGGCTCTCGACTCCAGAGTGCAAAAGGTTCTTGCAGTCTGGGCAAAATTTAGAAAAGAAAAATAATGTTTATCCCGGTGTCTAGAAAAAAAAGATAGAAAAATGTTTTCTGTCATCGTGTTTTCCAACTTTAAGTATATTTGCTTATCGTTTTAATATAAACAGGATATATTTATATAGCCTAAAGCAATAGGAACCAGATTCCTTGTTTTTAAGATGCCAAAAATATAACTCCGACGATGATAAGAAATAGCAGAATAACAGAGAAGTAAATAAAAAACACCAAGTTTGTATTTGATTCCTTACCAAGTTTTCAATTTTATTGCAGGATGTGTCGCGCCGACAGATATGTACAGCAGTACCACCCAACCCTGATGTGAAGAAACAGTTGACAGCATTTTTGTTGTCATCGGAGTCTAATGTTGTCATGCAAATAAGATTGTCATGTCGCTATTTGTCAAGATATTGCTTTGTTAAAAACATTAAACCATTTTTATAGATGAATCTAACTTGTATCAGTTAGCTTTGATTAGAAAGTGCATAGCCTGTGAATTGTGATGAGCCCTTAGATCTTGGTCTGCATGGGAGGGCTGTACTTGTGTCCGCGGCACCGAAGAGCACACATCAACTTCTTCAGAACCTTTACACACAGTGAATAATCACAGTGTCTTAACCAAACTCACACGTGCTCTTAATTGTACAAAGGAAAAGCATTATTAATGAGACAGAATATCATGGTCTAAGGAAACAGAAGCTCTGGAGTGAGCTGCCTATTAGCTATGGGACTCTGGATTGGGTACATAGTTTCTTAAGCTGTTACCTCCCTTTATAGAGAGTGAAACCAATAACTGTACCTATCTTACAGTTTTGAATATTTAACTGCGTAGCTTTACACCAATAACGGACAGCAAGTACTCACTAAATGCTGAAAATCACAAAGAAAACACTGGATAGATACAGTGAATATAGTGGATTCTCAAACTGTACGGGGAAAAGTGAAGAATAGAATATGAGAATGTATATATGTGCAAAAATGTTCTATGAGCATTGACATAATTATTAACTAAAAGTTATAGCTTTTAGAACTTTTAATACCATAGTGACAAAACTTTGGGACCAAGTATTCTATCAGGGACACTGCCCTGTCTGGCAGTGATGCCTAGTAGAAACAGAAAAAGCAAGTTACACATGTAATACTTCTTACAATTTTCATTACAAGATTGTCATAGTAACTTTAATTAAAACTGGGTATGAACACGTGTAATCACACTATTGTGAAAAATTATCAAAGTTCTGAAAAGAAATTTTGAATTTATTGTTTACATAAAATATATTTTAAAGACAGAAGAAAGGACAGAAAGATTATAATGAGTGTCAGAGGACAAGGACTCAAGCTATGAGGTAGTGCCTTATGGGTGTGGCAGAATGACACAATGACCATACCACTGGCATGGTGGTATTGTTAGAGTAAATTTCACAATGTCCCATACATAGAAAAGAGCTACAGATAGTCAGTGGCTGCTGAGAAAGGAGGTTTCTGTTTTCTCTAGTGTTGTCTTGCACGTTAACCCTAAATACATACAGATACACATGATATAAATGGATTCAGTAGATTTGACTGTGTGTGTACATGTGTGCATGCATAACAATAATTACAAAAGTAAGGATTTTGAGCAAGAGTAGAAGGGTTGTGAGAGAAGTTGGAAGAAGAGAGAAGGGGACACATGTATAAAATTTTCAAAAATTAATAGAAATGGTATTAAAGAGTGAAGAAGAATATTCACTTTCAGAAAATTTTGAGGCACAGCCTAGTTTCTTAATGCACCCGTCAACTTTCAGGCTTCTTATACACATGCTTCAGGTGAACACTCCCCTTTCAGTTGAGGACAGGCCCTAGAAGAAATGAGCTAGTCCTAGTTAGCAAGTTCTAAACAGCAGCTTGAAAACCAGCTCACAGGAGACACTCCGCTGATCCAGGAAGACATGAAGAATGGCGCTTTGGAGAGAGCTTTGAGCTTTCTACTATAGGCATCTGACAGCACAAATTCTGTCTCCTGTTGTAGTCAGGGTTAGGGTTATGACCCGGAGAAAGAGTTGTGTAGTTAGCCATATTTAAGGTACATATGTACTGTGCATTTTTCATGTGTCTCTGTGCAGTTCTAGGCTTTTCTGTGACCTTCTTTCTGTTCTCCGTCAAAGGTAGAGAAAAGTAGAAGTATACAGGCTCTGTTGTGTGCTTTCTATTTGAGAAATCATTAGGTACAGATTTATAATTTCTAAGGAATTTAATTTTTAATTAAAATATAATCGCATGATTTCAAAACCCTTCCTTTTTATCCGTTAACCTGTACCATGTCCTAGCCCTCCAACATGTCTCCTGCCTGCCCCACCTCTTTTCAAATACAAGGCATCTTTTTCTTTCATTATTATTTACACACACACACACACACACACACACACACACACACACACACACATGACATACATACATGTTTAAGGGTTCCTCCCCAGGGATGACAACTTCTCTGTCATTAGTGACCTATAGGTTGTTTTGTATGTTGACTTGTTTTGCTGTTGTTGTTGGTTTGTTGTTGTGTAGGGGTGAGCTGAGGGAGATGTTTCCCCTTCCACTTTGGCATGTCTAGTAATGTTGTCCTGGCTCAGGTCCTCCTTAAGACCCACACTGCTGCAGCGGCATGGGTGGAGCCTCCCTGCCATTGTTGAGACAGGTTTGTTGCAGACGTCTTGGTCCTCTAGCTCTTACAACCTTTAACCTACTCTGCTATGATGTCCCCTGAGAGTCTCTAGGGCATCTTTAAGTAATAGTTTGCCCTATGTACAAAGAATGTATAATACATATTCAAATACTGTAAGCTACATCAATTAACAAACTTCTTATATAGAGATTTCAATGTTTTTGGTAACTCCAAAATTTTTGGTAAGTAATTATCATTTAAGATAAATTTTTAAGAGCTATAACAACAAATGTAAACTTAATAGGATTAAATTTAAATTTTAAGTATAAACCAATATTCTAATACTTACTTCGCAGTAGATTGAAAACTAGATAAGAAAACTAGTTTTTTGGATGATAACTGTGCAAGATTTCAGGTACATATGTTATTTCTTAACATCCTATTTTGAGTTTATAAAAGATATTTTGTTTTTAAACACAAGTCTTCAGGGGTTGGGGATTTAGCTCAGTGGTAGAACACTTGCCTAGCAAGCGCAAGGCCCTGGGTTCAGTCCTCAGCTCCAGAAAAAAAAAAAACAAAAACCAAAAAAAACACACAAGTCTTCAAACTCTATATGTACTAGATATAAAAAAAAGTCTTCAATTTTTGTGAACTGAGATGTTGAACGTGTAGTATCTTTATCCGATACCATCATGGGATTAACAAGTGTCTATATAGAAATTAACATACTTTGGTTCCGGAATTCACAAGGAAACAAGCATGTCCCCGTGACTTCTGTCAACTCAGTCCTAGAACACTTGCCCTGTGTGAACATTTACTTCAGTAGTGCACTTTGAGTCTTAAACTAGGTAAAGGGATTTTCCTTTTAACTTGCACTAGTTTTCAAATAATTTGAATTTTGAGCTTAAAATAATCTTCCACTTTTAAAAAAATGTCCTTGGAACTGCATCACTGATATGAATGTTTGAGTGTTTGATGAAATTTTAATTTAATGACTTTACCTTGACAGTCATCACTTAACAATGTTTTTTTTTTTTTAAATGAATGACTCATTCAGGAATAAATTTCTCATTTAAAACCTTCTTGGCAGTCTTCAATTCCTGTGCTGTATACTGTTAAAGTAAGTGAGTCAAAAATCTCCACATGGTCAAGTAGCAATATTCACCAAGAATGCAGTTTATTATTTTATTAAACTATAGTTTAAATTAGCTCTCACTCTTCATATATTTCAGTCCTTGGCTTCGCCCGTGTTTTCCAACCAACCAGGATTAGTACCATTTTCATGCTTATATTGTAACAGGTTTGGCTAGGGGAACCCCTTTAGGGCTGGCACTTATGCCTGCTTGATACAGCCCCAGTAAGCTTTGGAAAATAGTCTGTGTTCCTGTGCTGTTTTTTTTTTTTTTTCCTAACTGTATTTTGTCCCTGTTCCAGATTTGAAGTTAGCCATTTCTTCAGCCTTGTTTCAGGAGGAAAATATAGCATCGGGGATGATAATTAATGATGCCTACACTGAAAGAAAGCATTGCAAAATATCATTTCTGGTCCATATCACTGGGCCAAACACAGGACGTGCGTCCATATTGAAGTTGCTACGTAGTTATATCAATGGAACATTTCCATGCTTTCAATTCTAAAGTTTAATATCCATTCTTCCCAAGGTAAACACTAAGTATCTAGGAAGGTAAAATACGTATTTATTTACCTGAAGATATTTAAAAGAAACTCAACAACTATGCAAACAGTAACAGTCCTGAATGAAATTCAAGTTCCTCTATGCTGCCCTTCTGTTCTCAAGATGTACCACTAGACACTGGAGTACCAAAGCGAGAGGTGTACCATCTGTCCAATGGGCAGAATGGGCAGTGAGAAGAGTTTCCATCACACTTTCAGAGTGATGTACGAGGCAAAGGGAGGATCAGCTCTTAGTTATTTTGTTGTAATTACTGCTGGTGATGGTGGTGGTGTTCCTTGCACCGTTGCCTGAACTATTGCCTCTTACTCACCAACCCCTCCCCTTACCCTACCCAGAACTGGCAGCAGGTGTATAGTCAAGTCTCTCCAGTCTCTCACACATTCTCTTTGAGGCTGTTTTCTAAGGGCTTCTCTTAAGGAGCTGTTTCAGCTCAGCTGGTTTCAATGTAAAGTCGCTGGTGTCCGCACAGTGGACACGCTGTGGTTCTCAGAAGGCAAATTCTTTAAGCTTCTGGCAGAACTCACCTCATGAATGTGGGTGAATTCTCTTTCCCCTTCCACCTTGAGAGCATGGGGGACACAAGCAGCGTAGCATCCAAAATTCGGTCCATGAGTCTCATTTCATGGCCATCTGGTTCAGCTACAATGAGATAATGTATATTTATAAGTGCAAGATTTATGTATTTCAGTTCTGGCTGGCACACAAAGGAAGAAAATCTGCTTCCTACTTTTTAATTTCTAGTGATATTAGAGCTTCCATAGTTTCATGGATTTAAAAGCAAAGCAACATTTTAAATTCTATTCTGATAGTAGGGCTTTTAAACCTAGCTGGCTCCCTTTTCAAAACCACAGATTATTTTTTACACCATAGCATGTCCCCTTATTGACACAATAGTCAAAGATATATATTATTATACATATGGTATACTAAGTGTATATTATCTCTAGGTGTGCCCACATATATAAGTACACACACATGCATATATATACACATACACACACACATATATATATATATATACATACATATACACACATGTATGCATACATAGTCATTTTAGTTACATGTCCTGAGGCAAAAGACAGGTTTTCAGTGGATTTCCTACATCAGGTTTCTTATTTTGTACTTACAAAATGTTATTGATAACGTGAGAATCTATCAAGAGAAGAAAGTAAAGACACGTATAAGTGTAAATTCATACAGATCAATCAATGAGTAGCTTCTGTCAGAACTAATTTATAAGAAAAGCAGTTTTCTACTTATCAACACTGCTATCACATGCACATCAATGTTTTGTAAAACTTCAGATATTTAGTTTTAAAATAGAAATTCAATTTTTTCCATGTAATCAAAATATGACATTTATAACATTCTCACTTCTGTTTTTTGTAGTAATTGCTTTAAAGTCTGTAGAGAAAAACACACAACAATATTCTTTAATTTAGAGAGAACCAATGTCTTTTTTCAGTTTTAGCATACAATATATACTAATCAAGTTTTGACATTTAAATGGCACAAGTGATTGGTAATTGAATGGACTTTGAACTTCCTAGAATCAGGGTGTTGCCTCTCTTCTGCCTCAGTTGCCTATTTATTCCATGACTTGAAGACTGTTCTTTTTATGACAAAGGTAACTCCACCTACCCCTTTTCTTCTTCAAGTGTATTTGAGTTAAAATGACTATTTAGAGGGGATTTTAACTGCACATACACACAGACACAATGTTATCCTGTTTTACTGGCTGAGTGCACATTAACAGCTGCCATAGATAATCGGCATAAGCTCCCTGCATCCGGTAGCATCAACAGTAAGATTTCTGGGTAGTGATGAAGTCTGGCCTAATAGTTTCTTGTAGTAATTCTTAGGATACTGCTTTAACTCCAACAACTTGTTCTATCAGACTCAGTATTCTAAGCTCTTTTTGGAGTTGTCTCCCATGTGCATATTTGAATTTTAATACATACCCTAGCCTTCTGGAATAAGAATGCCCCCCCCAAACAGCACGAGTGTTCACACTTCTGTCCTTTAGAGCTAGGCTTAAAGGCTTATTCTTGGGTGTGGGGTGTCCTCTGTTTACTTTCTCATAATTATTAAAGATTTAAAGTTCAGCATAGAGATATAAACAAAGGCAGGGGGTGGGCCTTAAATGGAATTATTTTAATGAGGTTCCTTAGTTTTTAAGCCCAGTATTTTCTTAGTAGATGACAAGTCTGGGTGGCAACATCTCAAGGACTAGATTCCCATGGGGCCAAATCTGCACCAATAGTTTTCTGGGTATCTAAGAGGCCTGTTTGCATTCCCTTCCTGCCCCCTCAATGCCTCTCTCTTTTTTCAGTATCAAGTCCTTGATGTACCTTTACTGACTTGGCCATGTACTTCATAAGCAACCGGTAGACAGACAACCTCAGAATTGATGCATCCCATCTTTTCTTCTTAAGGCACCCATGGCAGGGAATTCTGGCTTCTCTAGTGCTTCACTCCCAATTTTTAGGAATCAGGAGCCACAAAGGCCATGCTTGTCTTAGTTAGATAATGTGTTCTTATTTGAATCCTGAACGGAAGACAGTTCATGACAGCGACACCTAGGCTGAGCAATAAAGCAGACCCTCAGTGCATCATGGGATAAATGTAAGTATAAGCAGGAAAGTGTCTGAGTGCTCTACCTGTAAATGAAATGCTCCCTTTATTTTCCTTCCTAGAATTTTGAAAACATGTTTCTAAACTAAAATTACAGCCTGGATAAATCCAATTCACTGTTGAAAGGAGATAAGAAGTGATGTCTTTATAGCCTTTCAAGGCTGAATGATATAAAAGAAGAAAAAATAAGACACCAAAAAAACCCTTACATATATATATTCCATATAGGATATAGACATGTACATTATTGAGGTGAGGGCCCAACACACATGCACACACAATAACCAACACACACATGTGCACATACACACATACACATACAAGTGCATGGGGAGCATACAGATCTGCCAATCAACACACACACACACACACACACACACACACACACACACACACACACACACAAGCATACCTGCATGCAGAGAGAGAGAGAGAGAGAGAGAGAGAGAGGCCCAGTATAATATTGAAAATATAATCCAAAAGAAGCTTCTTAAAGTGTGATTTGATCAATTTCCCAATAACACCCCACCTTCAGAGTTTGAGAGGAAAATTGCACTCATTAGTTTGTGGTTCAAAGTAGACACGACAAGAAATATTCAAAGGATAGTGACAACATGACCTGAAGCTATGTGCTAGACATGTCTCAGAGGGGCTCTGTGAATGGAAGATGATAGTTGGAGCAGGCAGAAGAGCTTCTCTGAGTGCTTGGATCCCACTGCACAACTATGGACTTTATCTTTCTGCACTTCAGGAAAACGACTGCTTCTGAATGAGAGAGGAACCTCCAAGATTACTAAACGTGGGGCTGTTTAATTACTTGGCCTCTTCCTGAATATCAACCATGATGGAACATCTTTCTCTTAAACTCCAGATTCTACACCAATTTGGCAATTGGCAGTGATCTACGAGGACATGGTGGCTGAAGCAAACACATATGGAGACCAAGAGCTAGCAGCCTGCTCCATCGTTAGCGAGAAGGCAGCAGAGTTTCTGCCTTTAGGAAAGGAAGCTCTGTACTTGCTATCCATGAAGATCTAAGTATATCCGTCATGGACAGAAATAACTCCAGCCCCCCTCCGTCCATCTTTGGTTGGTATCAGTACCAAAGAGGCAGTACTGCCCCATCAAAGAACTGCCAAGCTATACTTGAAGGTGACAGTCCAGCATCTTACAAGGTATGCAGCTCATGAAAGTCACAGCAATTTACTCAGGAGAAATTTGAAGAATTCTAGAATACATCAAGTGAGAATCACCAAGAGTCACATGACTTCCACCAACTTACATGTAAACCTGAAGTTGTAATACCATGATCTGTTCCATCAGGTGTAAAGGTCTGTGATATCGTGTTATGTGTACATACATTTTAGTAATGCATACATTATTCTTTTGGCAATGATTTATAACTTAATAACGTAAGTGCCATCATTTATAAGTATTTTACAAAGTGACTTTTAACCCAAATATGCTATTCTTTCATGGATATGCAATATAGTTCTTTTATCTACTATTGCAGAATTGCCATTTGTTTCGATTTTTATTAGTATATTAAGTTATTGTATATAGGGATATTCTTATAAATCACCAATAATTTAAAAGTTGGAATCCTTATATGATTTTTGTCACTTCAGCAGTTCCTAGAGCTTACAAATCATTATTTTAGGGTTTGTTCTTGTACTCATATCTAAAACCTCTGCTTTAGGTGAATGGGCAGCATATTTTAAAGACATTCTTAAGGAATAGAAAGAAGACAAAGCAGCCGTCTCCCCAGCACCCCCGGGCTTCACTACATTCATGCTGTACATATGGTACAGAAGTCTCTTTTCACATAAGCACTTGACACTGATAATTAAGCCCATTTTAACAAACATGAGGAGATTTTTTTTCCTTAAATTGTTTTCTCATTTTCACTTGTGAAAGCATGCCATTCCTTCTCAGAAGATAGGTAAATATCAAATGGAATCACAACCGTTTAGACGCATTACCAGAAATCTTGGAGCCATGTTTTTATCACAGTGCAATGTTGGGATACTTGAGGAGAGTACATTCCTTCTTATGTTGATTGGGGCAACTTAGTATGTGAATTAGTAGTCATACCCCAATGTGAAGATAACTTTTCTTCCACAAGAGCCATTTTTTTCTAAAGCATTTTGGAAGTAAGTTAAATATTAAAATTCATGGCCAGACTTTTTTCATAAAGCTGTCAACATTTCCTTACCTTAAAAGTCAAATATGAGACAAAAAAAAGCTAGACAAAGAACTATTGAGCAAAGGATTGTGAGGAAGAAACAGAGATCAAAGCTCTTGTCTATACATGAAAATACCTAATTAACAACAAGTGACAAGCACCAACTACGACATAAATTTGTATACCAGGGCCATATTCTTATATTAACTAATTTCTGCAAAAGCTTTGAGAGATAGGTTGCCCTTATGATTACTTTAGAGACACAGAGATGATGCTTGGGAATCTTTAGGTCTTTGTCCAAGGTCATACAATAAATAACTCAGCAATGTATGGAAGCTTCTGTAGATGATTATAAGCTCATCAGTACCCATGAGCTTTGGGACCTGACCTTCGTAAGAACACACACTCTTGGTTTCCCAGAGTACCCCTGCCCCATACCCACATCATGACTTGAACTTAGGGAAAGATTCAGAAGACTAAAGAAGAAAATGTACTGATCTGTACACAATTCAAATAGTGTCCCAACAATGATGAATAACTACTAAGAAATTTCTGGAAATATGTGCATCTGGTTCCCTTGTTTCCTCTGCAAGAAACTAATGTAACATAAAGGGCATCTGCTGAGAAAGGGTGGTCAGACAGACCTTTCCTGCCCACATGAAAGGTGTGCTCTTTGTCTTACTCTTAGGTCTCAGGGTACCAGATTCCCTCTCCCTGGCCAGCCAAGAGTCAGGCCTGCTTGCTTCACTTCACATGGTTTTGGAGGATTGAGGATGGATGTCTAGTCTGAAAATGTAAAATAAAAGCAGAACTTAATAATTAACTGCATGTTACTTTGTTTCCTGGGCAGGTGGTCCAGGGGTTGGACCCCGCTCACTTAGCTACCTGGCTTTCCCTGGCCTTAGATCAACACTGATCTAGAAGGACTGTGATGCAGACATGGCCAGAAATCTTTCCCTAAGAACTTGGTTCTGTTCCTACAAATCCATGCTTATTAACCTATTCCCCTGAAGATGATCAAGCTGCATCTTCCTCCTACATTAACCTATTTGTCGATCAGACTCATTGACCTCTATACAGGTAAAGAGCTGGGAATAGATATTGGAGCTGGCTATTAGAAAAATAAGTAAATATATCAAGTATTAAAATTAATTAATAAATTAATCTAAAATATTTTTACATTTTACTATGTTAATAAACAAGATTCATAAGTATTACTCTGTGACTTACATTTTATAATGTACTATTCACACTTGGTCCTATACATTCCTAATTCTGACAAATTTACTCCTCACATTCTGATTGAAGGAAACAAATTATGTTAGAATCAGAAATTATTAAGCATGTGATACTAATAAAGTAATCTCTACTATCTTAATAGATATGATTATCTGACATTAGCTGGTAGGTACAAATGGAGTTAAGTATTAATTCTAAGATCAAAGTTTAATTATGTAATCTAATTTGACATTTTTGTCAATAAAATTCAGTGATCTTGCTATTCTCAGAGGAAATAGCTTTGCAATTCTTAAGACAGTACACTTCTTAATACTTTATTTTATTTTATTTTTATGTTTGAATTATAATTACATCTTTCTCTTCTGTTTCTTTCTTCCAAACACCCTCATATACCCCTTTGTCCTCTCTTTCAAATTCATGGCCTCTTTTTTCAGTAATTATTATTGCATTCATATATATATGAATGCTATATATATATATATATACATATATATATATATTCCTAAATCACCTGCTCAGCCCATATAGTGTTATTTATATCTATGTAATTCCTCAATGGTTTGTTTCATAGCACAACTAAATGACATGTTCACAAACTTCCATTGGCCTATTTAAAACTGAAGAAAACATTCATCAAGTCCAAGGGAAATTTGAGTCCTTTTTATTTCCTCTTAATAAACACTGAATGTGTGTGTGTTTGCTTGAGTGTGTGAACATAACCAATCATGTGTTCAGAACACAAGACTCTAGATCTAGTGTCCACAAGCTGGTGATCTCACAGTCAAATACATCAAATACAGATATTTGACCCATGGTGTTTAAACAAATAGGGATATTTCAGGCAAAAGTCTGGGGTTTTTTTTTGTTTGTTTGTTTGCTTTTTGTTTTTAATTTTGTTTTGGAAAATCAGGCGACAGGTGGGAATTCCCACAGAGCATCAGGTGCTTAGCTTGAAAAGGAGCTGTCCTGTTCCACACAATCCAATGTCTGAACTCTGGTGTGCTATGGCCCCTCCTTTGTGTTCTTTACTAACTGCACCACTCACATTCATTACCTGTCAGGCCACAGGCTCTTGGAAGCATTTAAGTTTCCTTCCTTTATTCTGGACATTTAAAGCAACTCAAAGGGGACAACCTGAATGAGTGAAGGGTCATATTGATTGCACTATTCAAAGAATGTTTAAAGTTAAACTAAGCATTTAATCTGAAATTTTACAGATAAATTTAATGGATATCAGATATTTACAAAACAGCAAAAAAAAGTCCAAATTTTTTGATAGGAGAAATGGGATTATTGAAGACATTAAGGTATGATTGGCCATGGAGCCTGGACATCAAGGATTTGGACGAACAAGTGATTACAACATTTTTCAGTAAGAGTTTAGAAAGTATATGAGATTAGTTCAGCTGGAACAGGAAGGACGCCTCAACACAGAAAACAACACTGCAAGTTGGAATTTCTTAACATTCACAAGTAAATAGAGAGACAGTGAGAGGAACTAGGCTCAGAGGCACCCTGCAGTAGAATTTATGATAAAAAGTAAGCTAAAAGGAAGTCCTACCTGAAGGTTTGCAGCAAGGGAAAGAGATGCCCATGAACATACAAGAAGCCTACAGAACTCCAAATAGATTGGACCAGAAAAGAAATTCCTTCTGTAACATAATAGTCAAAACACCAAGTGCACAAAACAAAGGATACTAAAAGCAGTAAGAAAAAAAGGTCAAGTAACATAAAAAGGCAGACCTTTCAGAATTACACCAGATTTCTCATCAGAGTCTGTGAAAGCCAGAATATCCTGGGCAGATGTCATACAGACCCTAAGAGAACACAAATGCCAGCACAGGCTACTATACCCAGCAAAACTTTCAATTAGCATAAATGGAGAAAATGAGATGTTCCATGATAAAACCAAATTTATACAATATCTTTCCACAAATCCAGCTCTATAAAGGATAATACATGGAAACCTCCAACACTAGGAGAGAAATTACACCCTAGAAAAAGCAAGAAAGTAATCTAGTTTCAACTCACCCAAAAGAAGAGAGCCACACAAACATAAATCCACCTCTAACAACAAAAATAACAGAAAAAAATCACTGGTCCCTAATACCTCTCAACATCAACGGACTCGATTCCCCAATAAAAAGACATATACTAACAGTTTGGATACATATAGAGGACCCAGCAATTTGCTACATACAGGAAATACACCTCAGTAACAAAGACAGAACCTACCTCAGAAGGAAAAGGCTGAAAAACAAATTTCCAAGCAAATGGTCCCAAGAAACAAGCTGGAGTAGCCATTCTAATAGCCAATGAAATCAACTTTTACCCAAAAGTTATCAAAAAAATGATAAGGAAGGACACTTCATATTCATCAAAGAAAAAATCCACCAAGATGAACTCTCAACCCTAAATATCTATGTTTCAAATGCAAGGGAACCTAAATTCATAAAAGAAACCATTCTAAGGCTCAAAGCAAATATTACCTCTCACACAATAATTGTCAGAGATTTCAACACTCCACTCTTATCAATGGACAGATCATGGAAAGACAAACTAAATGAACACAAAGAGAAACTAACAGAAGTTATGAACCAAATGGATTTGACAGATATTTATAGAACATATCATCCTAAAACAAAAGAATATACTTGCTTCTCAGCACCTCATGGTACCTTCTCCAAAACTGATCATATAATTGGTCACAAAATAGGTTTCAATAAATACAAGAACATTGAAATAATCCCATGCATCCTATCAGATCACCACAAACTAAGGCTGGTCTTCAATAACAACAAAAACAAACAAAAAAGCCCACACATATATGGAAACTGAACAATGCTCTACTCAATGATAACTTGGTAAAGGAAGGAATAAAGAAAGAAATTAAAGACTGTTTAGAATTTAAGGAAAATGAAGGCATACATACTTAAACTTATGGGATACAATGAGAGCAGTGCTAAGAGGAAAAGTCATAGCTCTGTGTGCCTCCAAAAAGAAACAGAAGAGAGCATACACTAGCAATTTGACAGCACACCTAAAAGCACTAGAACAAAAAGAAGCAAATATACCCAGGAGACTCCTCAGGAGAAGGCAGAAAATAATCAGACTCAGGACTGAAATCAACCAAGCAGAAACAAAAAGAACTATACAAAGAATCAATAAAACCAGGAGCTGATGCTTTGAGAAAATCAACAAGATAGATAAAAACTTAGCCAGACTAATCAGAGGGCACAGAGACATTATCCAAATTAACAAGATCAGAAATGAAAACGGAGACATAACAACAGAAACTGAGGAAATTCAAAACACTTCAGATCCTACTACAAAAGCCTATATTCAACAAAACTGGAAAATCTGGAGGAAATGGACATTTTTCTAGAAAGACACCAGGCACCAAAGTTAAATCAAGATCAGATAAACCATCTAAACAACCCCATAACTCCTAAGGAAATAGAAGCAGTGATTAAAAGTCTCCCAACAATAACAACGACAACAACAACAACAACAACAACAACAACAACAACAACAACAACAACTACAACAACTACAAAGAAGCCCAGACGGGTTCAGTGCAAAATTCTATCAGACCTTCATAGAAGACCCAATACCAATGCTGTCCAAACTATTCCACAAAATACAAACAGAAGGAGCACTACTGAATTCCTTCTATGAAGCCACAATTACAGTAATACCTAAAACACACAAAGACCCAACAAAGGAAGAGAACTTCAGACCAATTTCCCTTATGAATATTGATGCAAAAATACTCAATAAAATTCTCACAAACTGAATCCAAAAACACATCAAAAATATCATTTCTTATGATCAAGTAGGCTTCATTCCAGGGATGCAGGGATGCTTCAATATTCCAAAATCCAGCAATATAATCCACTATATAAACAAACTCTGAGGGAAAAAACCTCACATGGTCATCTCATTAGGTGCTGAGAAAGCATTTGACAAAATTCAACAACCCTTCATATTAAAAGTCTTGAAAATATCAGGAATTCAAGACCCATACCTAACATAGTAAAGAAATATTCAACAAAACAGTAGCCAACATCACACTAAATGGAGAGAAACTTGAAGGAATCCCAATAAAATCAGGGATTGGACAAGGTTGTCCACTCTCTTCCTTCTTATCCAATATAGTACTCAAAGTCCTAGCCAGAGCAATCAGACAACAAAAGGAGGTAGAAGGGATACGAATTAGAATGGAAGAAGTCAAGATATCACTATTTGCAGATGATATGAGAGTATACTTAAGTGACCGGAAAAATTCCAGCAGAGAACTCCTAAACCTGATAAACAACATCAGCAAAGAGACTTGATATAAAATTAACTCCAATGAACTAGTAGCCTTCCTCTACTCAAATCATAAACAAGCTGAGAAAGAAATTAGGTAAACATCACCCTTCACAGTGGTCACAAATAATATAAAATTCCTCTGTGTGACTCCAACCAAATAAGTAAAATATCTGTATGATAAGAACTTCAAGTCTCTGAAGAAAGAAATTGAAGAAGATCTCAGAAGTTGGAAAGATCTCCCATGTTCATGGATTGGCAGGATTACTATGGTAAAAATGGCCATCTTGCCAAAAGCAATCTACAGATTCAATGCAATCCCATTAAAATTACAACTCAATTCCTCATAGAATTAGAAAGAGCAATTTGCAAATTCATTTGGAATAACAAAACATCCAGTATAGCAAAAACTATCCTCAACAATAAAGGAACTTCTGAGGGAATCACCATCCCTGATCTCAAGCAGTATTATAGAGCAGTAGTGATTAAAACTGTATGGTAGTGGTACAGAGACAGTCAGGTAGATCAACAGACTAGAATTGAAGACTCAGAAATGAACTCACATACCTATGGTCACTTGATCTTTGACAAAGGAGCTAAAACTATCCAGTGGAAAAAAGATAGCATTTTCAACAAATGGTGCTGGTTCAAGTGGAGGTTAGCATGTAGAAGAATGGAAATCAATCCATTTTTAACACCCTGTACAAAGCTCAAGTCCAAATGCATCAAGGACCTCCACATAAAATCAGATACACTCAAACTTATAGAAGAAAAATTGGGTAAGAGATCCAAACACATGAATACTGGGGAAATTTTCCTGAACAGAACCCCAGTTGCTTATACTCTAAGATCAAGAATAGACAAATGGGACTACATAAAATTGCAAAGCTTCTGTAAGGTAACAGACACTGTCATTAGGACAAAATGGCAACCAACAGATTGGGAAAATATCTTTACCAATCCTATATCTGATAGCTAATACCTAATGTATACAAAGAACTTAATAAGTTAGACTCCAGAGAATCAGATAACCCTATTTAAAAATGGAGTACAGAGTTAAACAAAGAATTCTCAGCTGAGGAATAGCGAATGGCTGAGAAGCACTTAAAGAAATGTTCAACACCCATAGTTGTCAGGGAAATGTCATCAAAACAACCCCAAGATTCCACCTCACACTAGTCAGATTGGTTAAGATAAAAACTCTAGTGACAACAGATGCTGGCAAGGATATGGAGAAAGAGGAACACTCCTCCATTGTTGGGGTGATTGCAAGATGGTACAACCATCCTAGAAAGTAGTTTAGTGGTTCCTCAGAAAATCGGACACAGTACTACCTGAGGACCCAGCTATACCATTGCTGGACATATACCCAAAAGATGTCCCAACATATAACAAGGATACATGCTCCACTATGTTCATGGCAGCTTTATTTATAATAGTCAAAAGGTGGGAAGAACCCATATGTCCCTCAACAGAGGAATGGATACAGAAAATGTGTTATATTTACACAATATTGTACTACTCAGGTATTAAAAACAATGACTTCATGAAAGTCACAGGCTGAACTAGAAAATATCCTGAATGAGGTAACCCAATTAACAAAAAACACACATGGTAGGCACTCACTGATAAGTGGATATTAGCCCAAAGGCTCAGATTACCCAAGATATAATTTACAGACCACATGAAGCTCAAGAAGAAGGACGACGATGAACAAATTGTGGGTTCTCCAGTCCTTCTTAAAAGGGGCAACAAAAATATTCATAGGAGGAGATAAGGAGACAAAGTTTGGAGCAGAGACTGAAGGAATGGCCATTCAGAGCCTGCCCCACCTGGGGATCCAGCCCCACACATACAGTCACCAAACTGAGACAATATTCCTGATGCCAAGAAGTGGATGCTGACAAGAACCTGATATAGCTGTCTCCTGAGAGGCTCTGCCAGAGCATGACAAATACAGAGATGGATGCTCACAGCCAAACATTGAACTGAGAACAGGGTCCCCATTGGAGGAGTTAGAGAAAGGATTGAAGGAGCTGAAGGGATTTGGAACCCCTTAAGAACGACAATACCAACCAACCAGAGCTCCCAGTGACTAAACCATCATCCAAAGAGTACACGTGGACAAACCCATGGCTCCAGCTTCATATGTAGCAGAGGATGGCTTTGTTGGCACAAATGGGAGGAGAAGCCCTTGGTCCTACCAAGGTCAATCCCCAAATATAGGGGAATGTCAGGGTGGGTAGGCAGGAAGGCAGGAAGGGGTATTTAGATGAGTTGGGGAACACCCTTATAGAAGAATGGGGAGGAGGGATTGGGATAGGGTGTTTATGGATAGGAAACTGTGGAAAACAACATTTGAAATGTAAATAAATAAAAAAATATCCAAGAACACTTCCCATAATCCATTTGTCCTGAGGTAAATAGTTTTTTACACTTCAAACATTAACTGGCTTTGTTTCCCAAATCAGGTAGTATTTAAACTACTGAAAATTAAATACATTTTTTATTCTCCCAATTTATATTTAATTACAACTTACCTCTTCAGAAGTTTCCCTTGACCTTATTTAAATGCATTCCCTATGCATTAAAAACTCCCCTGAGTCCTTCTGGTCTGAACCTGTGCCCTGAGCCAACGTTGGGCACTGGCTCTGCACCCAGTCCCACAACACCCAGTCCCACAACACCCAGTCCTACAACACCCAGTCCCACAACACCCGGTCCCAAAACACCCGGTCCCACAACACCTAGAGGATGCCGGACTCCCAGGTGCTTTAACACGCCTAGGATCACAGGTAAGGAGGTCACAACAACTACCCCAACACCCAGAGTAACTGGGACTCCTGGGATCCAGGGATAAAGGAACCACCACATAGCTAGTGGCATGGGTTCCTTCCAGTTTGACCCTGTACCCAGAACAGACCTGGGGTGCTGGCTCTGCATCCACTCTTACAACACAACACCCAGAGGGATTCTGTCTCCCAGGTACTCTGAAATGGCCAGGATCTCAGGATCACAGAGGAAGCTCGACTTCCAAGGAGATTGAACTCACCCAAGAGCACTGGAGCTCTGATGCACTCAAGATCACAGGTGAGGCCACAACATCTTTCCCAATGTAACTGGGACCACCACAAGAACCAGGGAAACACAAGCCCAACCCAGCCAGAGGCACAGGTTCCTTCTAGCTAGCACCTGTGCCCAGAGCAAACCCAGGGCTCTGGTTCCCCACTCATCCCTGTAACATCCAGAGAAAGCTTGACTCCCAGGAGCTCTGACACAACAGGATATCAGGATCACAGGATCACTGGATCACAGGAACACAAGATCCAAGAATCACAGGATCACAGAGACAGCTGAATTCTGAGGAGTTCTGATACAATTAGGGTCACATGAGGGACAGGCTTCAGAGACAGTAAAAGCAGGTAGCACTAGAGATAATGAGATGGCGAGAGACAGGCACAAGAACATAAGCAAGAGAAAACAAGTCTACTTGGCATCATCAGAACCTAGTTCTTCCACCACAGCAAGTCCTGGATACTTCATCACACTGGAAAAGCAAGATTTTGATTTAAAATCACATCTCATGATAATGATAGAGGACTTTAAAAAGGACATAAATAACTCCCTTAAAGGAATACAGGACAACATAAGTAAACAAGTAGAAGCCCTCAAAGAGGAAACACAAAAATCCCTTAAAGAATTACAGGAAAACGCAACCAAACAGATGAAGGAATTGAACAGAACCATCCAGGATCTAAAAATGGAAATAAAAACAATAAGGAAATCACAAAGGGAGACAACCCTGAAGGTAGAAAACCTAGGAAAGAGACCAGGAGTCGTAGATATAAGCATCACCAACAGAATACAAGAGATAAAGGAGGAATCTCAGGTGCAGAAGATACCATAGAAAACATTGACACAACAGTCAAAGAAAATGCAAAATGCAAAAAACTCCAATCACCCAGGAAATCCAGGACACAGTGAAAGACCAAACCTAAGGATAACAGGTATAGAGGAGAGCGAAGACTCCCAACTTAAAGGACCAGTAATACCTTCAACAAAATTATAGAAGAAAACTTCCTTAACCTAAAGAGATGCCCATAAACATATAAGAACCCCACAGAATTCCAAATAGATCGGACCAGAAAAGAAACCCCTTCTGTCACATAATAATCAAAAAACCAAATGCTCAAAACAAAGAAAGAATATTAAAAACAGTAAGAAAAGAAGGTCAAGTAACATATAAAGGCAGACCTATAAGAATTACACCAGACTTCTCACCAGAGACTATGAAATCCAGAAGATCTTGGACAGATGTCATACAGACCTTAAGAGAACACAAATGCCAGCCCAGGTTACTATACCCAGCAAAACTCTCAATTAACATAAATGGAGAAACTAAGATAGTCCATGACAAACCCTAATTTACACAATATCTTTTCACAAACCCATCCCTACAAAGGATAAAAGAGGAAAACCCCAACATAAGTAGAGAAACTACCCCCTACAAAAAGCAAGAAAGTAATCTTCTTTCAACAAACCCCAAAGAAAATAGCCACACAAACATAATTCCACCTCTGACAACAAAAATCATAGGAAAAAATGCCCCTGAATGAGGGTCCCTTAGCAATTTATTTATGTTCCTATACTGTCCACTTGTGAATAACATGAACACTTACTTCTGATTGCAGAAGTTTGAGGAAATTATCATCTCTGAGGGAGGAGGGGTCTGCTGCTCACTTTGCTAACACATATACTACTCAGTAAGACTTGCAGTTCCAGGGAATCAGTCACCACCGCTTAGTTGTTAGAACCCAGAGAAAAACCCATCCTAGAGAATGGTGCCAGACATCCTTATGTGACATCAAAAGGTAGCTTGAGATCAACGCCCAGAAATTGTCCTTAATGCCACACAACACTTCGGTAGATCAGATTTGGTGCTGTTCATCTGCAGCACACCACATTGAGCACACACAGTCTTACACGTGGTTTTAAATCCAGGTGTATTAAATCTGTTTAGTCTTGCTGAGGCTACTTCCTGAAGGCCAGAAGCAATATTTAGTGAGCAGGTCTCTGAGGTAGTCTTGGGAAAGTATTTGTCTTGACTCACAGTCTGCTTCAAGGACTGACTTCATGTATGTGTGATTCAGAAGCATCCAGCCTAGGGGAGATTTTATTTTTCTTTAAGATTTATAGATATTTTAACCTACATATTAATTAAAATGCCTTCCTCCTGAATTGAAATATTGCAGTATCAACACATTATCTAATAAAACAATTTATACACAAAGAAGATTTTATTCTCTCATTTCAGAAGATCCGCCTCTAAATTTTAATGACTTGACTGGATGTTGGCCAGTGAGACTCTCATTGCACAGATACCATAAATCCAAATCTTTGAAAGATGATTTCACTAGATGCAGACAGTATCTGTACCCACAAGCTCAGCTAGTGGGGCTTCTTCTGGAAATGAGAACAATTGTTCATGGGACTTACTACTTAATATATTCATACTAATATATATTAATCATATATATATACTAATATACATATTAATCAACTATTCAATTAAAAACGAAACTATGATAAATTCTAGTTTTTCTACATGGGAAAAATCTTAGGCTTCTCATATTCTGTGTTTCTCAATCAAAAGAAATGAAGTAGTAAAAATGAGACACTAAACGCACTAAAAGGTTTATAATCTTCAAATCTACATGTAGATTCAGAAATAAAGATAAATTTTACTCAGTTTGGACTTCTCTCCTGAAACCATGTTTAAAGTGAGTTGTCCTATTTTAAAACCTGATGCTCATGTCAAAAAACTGAGAGTATTTACATTCGAGTGCTAACATGAAAGTTGCCTTGCAGGAAGGGAAGAGCCTGGTGCTGGATGCTCAGAGAAATCTCCGTAGAATATTATATTTCTTTCCACTAAAAAGCACAGCCCCTGTTTTCTATGATGTCATTGCTACTTGAGACAAGTTTTAAAATTAGGAACAAGGCCTCCTTTAGATGCAGCATCTCTGTACTGTTCTACGTTTCCGGTACCCTTATTTCTTGGTTCCAAAATGTAAAACTCTGAAATCTTAATCCTGTGTGAGAACAGAGCTGGATGGAATGCAGTTGTGTTCATGTATATCACGGTCTAACATATTACATGCATGGTTTTCAGTCACTTATCAATGGATCGACCCTTGGTTTATTTCCATATTTTGACTACTATGAAACTCTGAACATTTGTGTACCATATATGTTTGGGTATTTGTCTTTATTTCTCTTCAAAATATCACATACTCGGGAGGGTAGCCACTTAGCTGTTCCACTGTTTTTCTGTGTTTGATCCATGCTACAGCATGTACAATACTAGAAATAGTTGTGAAAGAATGAGCAGTTTGAGGGAGCTAAAGAAGACGGCGACAAAGGACTACCGACCACATGATTCATTTAAAGTAGATGCCAAGAACACACAAACTATAAACATCAGGAATCAGTTGGGAGTAATTACCAATAGGCAAGGGATTCCTTTCTGAAGTGATGGAGGTATAAAACCGGTCATGGTGATGACTGTACCATTCTAAGATTGCACTAGAAAACAGTGAGATGGACGCAGAATGGATCCCTATGTTATTATAAGTATGAATAACATACCAATGTATCTTCTGGGTTAGAAATGAAGTTCTCCAAATTTTCTAATAAAACAAAAGTAGACCTCATCAGAAAATCTTCTCATCATTTTCTTCACCCGATTATTGCTTCAAATTAAATTTCTCAGCATGTTAGAAACACTAAGAATCTTTTCTTACATCGGTGATGGTTTGCCCTGAACTAAGCTTGGCTTCAGTTATTAGAGAAACTCACGCCTGTGACCAAACTACATAAAGCAGCATTCTTCCCATTTATTGTTCTCTTAGCTTTATCGGCTCTGATTAAAATGGCAGGAGCCACTGACGTCCTCTGCATACATCTACAGTACCTGTCGGCTCATCAGTACCTCTACTTGAAGGCAAACTTCTCAAGGACAGGGTACTCTTGGCTGGATCCCCAGCGGCCAGTTGCTGGAACATGGAGGACGAATGGACTTATCTGATGGATAACGTGATATTGACATGTTTTCCTTTACATTTTCTTCCACATTAAGAATGAATAGTGTATATGTGGAAATAAAACAAAAACCTCATTCATTCTGCAAAGCCATTTATCACCTCATCCCTTTAGATTTATACTACTGAGTAGAGAAGAGAGGTCACGTGACACACGTTGAGAAAGATGCCGGGAGAGAAGTCAATGTAGCTGTAAAAGGATGAGACCAACTAACTCAGTGCACGCAGGATCATAATAATGGCAATAAATCATTTGTGATATATTCAAACAACATTTACTTGTGGCAGATAACTTTGTGCCAAGAATTGATCTTGCATCCCCTTTATTTATGATAAAATGAAAGTGACATTATACTTTGTCATGAACGAATACCTTAAGTGATACTTTAAAAAATATATACACTGTTGACAAAACACCTCTTTCCTGATTTATGGCTATAAATGCTGTTGTGAGCATGCTTGTATGGCAGATACATAAGAATTGTGATCAGCAGCCTTGGGAGTTAGGATTAATCTATCCCTCATTCGATTAGAAATCTTAATAATGTTATTCATCTTGTTTCCTCAATAAATACTATGTTTTTATCTTTGAAAATGTTCATTCTGACCTGGCTGAAATAAAATCCAGGTGACAGGATATGTGGCACAGGGTCTGGGACACAACATATTGTATTTCCATGTGTTGTACAGGGATACTGGACTTCTAAAAGAGCTTTGCTCTCAGTGTCATGTAATTGTCAAATATTTGAAACCACATAATTTCAGGCTACCTTGATTTTCATTTTTTATTCTTGTTTTTTGTTGTTGTTGTCAGACTACTGCCACATGTACAGGACCAAGATGTGTGTTTAGAGAGGTGGAGCATTGATGCGTATCTTCTATATAATCTCAAAGTGATATTAAAACCATAGTAACCCTGGCTATGATTGAATGCTATTGTAACTGAAATGGACGTGTTTACAGGATTTCCACACTAATTCATACACTGTGTCCCCATGACTGTTGAATTTATATTAAGGTTATGAGGAAAGAATACATGTATTTTCTGGGCTTCAGGTCATATCTTACACAAGACCAGATACTTTCAAAAAAATTCTGGGATTGAGTTAAATCAGCAGGCTGCAAAAGGTCACATTCCTTGGCGCTCTGAGCAGCCTTCATGGCATTTCTGTATTATGTTCCATGTTCTAGCTTTGGCAGTGATCGGTCTTCTGTCCCTTGTGCTTTAGGAATAGGAATTCCATTGTTTCAAAATTTCAGGCTTACAATCTGGTACACAGGTTCACTTTGGTGCTACCTTGAGCAAGTCTATGACCACTCTGGAAATGGATTCTTTTACCTGGTTAACAAAGAAACTTGTCTAAAGATGACTGGAAACTGCTCTCCCAGAAAACTGGAGAGCAAAGGAAGAAATCAGTGAACATTCTTAGGTTTTTCCTGTCTCACTAGGGTAGATCCTTTTTGATTTGCTACACCAATTGAATTTTTGTTAAATAAAGTAATCTCCAAATTCATATGGGGTTGGAACTCTGGATGGTATTGCGGAAGCTCTTCTAGCTTTGGCATGCCTTTTGATATGTTAAGGAATATATTTGACCCGTAGACTCAAACAGAAAAGGAAAGAAAACTTAAAAAGCTCTGGGTGGTAAGATTATAGAGACCTATTTGTTCCCCTGCATTAAAAAGAAAGAATTAAAATCAATAGAGTTTAGCAGTTGTTAAATGACTATGAGCTGCCCATACATATTCAGCCACCCAATTAAACAAGATGGATGAAGCAAAGAAGTGCAGGCTGACAGGAACCGGATGTAGATCCCTCCTGAGAGACACAGCCAGAATACAGCAAATACAGAGGTGAATGCCAGCAGCAAACTACTGAACTGAGAACGGGACCCCCGTTGAAGGAATCAGAGAAAGGACTGAAAGAGCTTGAAGGGACTCGAGACCCCATATGTACAACAATGCCAAGTAACCAGAGCTTCCAGGGACTAAGCCACTACCCAAAGACTATACATGGACTGACCCTGGGCTCCAACCTCATAGGTAGCAATGAATAGCTTAGTAAGAGCACCAGTGGAAGGGGAAGCCATTAGTCCTGCCAAGACTAAACCCCCAGTGAACGTGATTGTTGGGGGGAGGGTGGTAACAGGGGGGAGGATGGGGAGGGGAACACCCATAGAGAAGGAGAGGGGGATGTTGGCCTGGAAACCGGGAAGGGGAATAATAATCGAAATGTAAATAAGAAATACTCAAGTTAATAAAGATGAAAAAAACAAAAAAACAAAAGAGGTCATCAATTTAAGGAATTAGAAGTTAAGGGGGAAGAAAAAAAAGAAAGTTTACTTGAAACATAAAGACATTCATGTAGAAAACATGTAGAGGAATAAGAATAGAGAAAGAGAAACAGAAAGAAAGATATAGAAAGGAAAGTTATTGTAATATAGAGTTTTTAAAATATAACATTTTAAAGTAATTGACTATAATATAAGATATAATATATTTGTTATAAGTCAGACCAGGACTCGCTTTATTTGATTTAGGTGTTTCATACTCTTATAAATTCTTGCATACATACATTTGATATTTTTGAATACTCACATTAAACAACAGTATTTTTAAAATTCAATTCACTTTTAATGGTTGGTGTTTAAAAGCTGAATAACAGAAATACTTAATTAGGATTAATTAATAAGTGAGAATTATTATATATAGTTAAAGCTTACTCTGAGTTAATTTAAGGAACACGTTTCTTTAGTCCAGTCTAACCCTTAATGCTTTTAAGATGCACTCAAGCTGAATCTATATCTTAAAATTTCCTTATAAAACATATTCGCAAATGATTCTGGCTTTCGAAGTAATCACTATTCAAGCTCCGAGGAGCTGTGGAGCCAGAAAGCATTGTTTTCGTTTTTGCTGCCTTTAAAACCAGTTTGTTTTCCTGGAACCAGTCTGCCAAAGTCTTTTTGCAGTTCAGTAGTTAAGTGAGAAACAGATTTGCCATTAAAATGCACAGTCGTGCCGTCTGCATAAAGATGTATAGAGCAGTAATGACATATCCATGTTAAATCATTAATAAAAAGAGAAAGGAGGAACAGGCCCATGACTGACACCGTTGCTTAATAACTGGAAGGAGAAGGGGAGGAGGAGACAGCCTTGTGAACAGTAACAGATTGATGTCTGTCGGAGCCATTTCTTATCTTTGACAGCACTTGGCCTGCAGCCGATGCTCTCTACCTTCTGTAGTCGGAGCCATGGTTCACTAGGCCAAAGCAGTTTGAGAAATTAATAAAAAAGTCACTTAATTATGAAGCCTCTTCGATAATGCATTCAGTATTTTGGGGTTGTCATAAAGTAACATATTAAGCCTTGGCTAATTCCTTATAGGCTTTCGGATGTGGAATCCATGTGTTTCTCTCTAAGTGGCATCTTTGAACCTACCAAATACTTATTTACAACCACGGATACAAATGGGTTGTACTATCTGGCTTCTTACTTCATTTTGCACTTTGGAGGTAGAGTTTCCAGGAACACTAAAGCGAGATGCAAGTTAAATAATTGGTACGTAATATAAATAAATATAAAATTTTAAATTTAGAAAGCCTCCTTGAAAAGGAAACAGAAGAAATGTGTGAGTTCTACTCCTGGGTAAGGTTTCACTACTTGATGCTCTCTTTGCTGGTGTCAGTACTGTTGAACAATATTTATTTCTGCATAAGGTTTGAATGCCAGATTAGAGTGCAGATAGGATTTCCTTAGCCCTTAGAAACTAAGGGGTTAAAAGAAACTCTCAATCCGTAGGAAAAAGAATGTAATTCTGCCATCAAATATATGCAAAAGAGTTGAAAACTAATATCTACTAAATTGTAACAGTACCCAATTAAACTACTAAAATTGGTCCCCGAGGTGGCGCGTTCCTCGCTACGTGCCTCAGTGTTCTGGGTTCCGGAATAAAAGACACACACACACACACACACACACACACACACACACACACACACACACCCTTTATATTTTGATATGCCATAAACAGTTCAAGGCTGGGCCACTTCCTAACCTCCGCGCAGCTAATCCACCTCCCTCTGATATTCCCAACTCATTACTTACTAAAATCTATATTCCTTATTTCCTGCCCTGAACCCAGTCAGGCAGCTCTCTGAGGACCTTTCTCCCCTGGCTCCTACATGGCACCTATGCTATCTGTCCTGCACCTTCTCAGGCGTCTCCTCTCCTCCACCTTCTCCCAGCATGATGAATCTCCTCTCCTTCCTCTTTCCTCAGCCCCTTGCCCAGGAATCTAAAAGTCTCACTTCTGTCTGTCCTGCCCAGCCACTAACTGCCAGCAAGTTTATTTACCACTCAAAACCAACTAGAGGCAGAGTCCCCCAGTGTCATGCATGGAGACGTGCAGATTCTGGTGCAATTAAACATAATACAAGCAGCATTCGACCAAACCCACTAAATAACAATGGGAATGGGAATCTGTACACACACACACAGACACATGCACACATGCACACATGCACACATGCACTCACGCGTGCATATATTGAGGATAAACAGATTCAAGTGACACTGAAGCATAAAGATTTTTAAAAGGCATAAGATTGGAGAACTGATAGCATGTCACTTTGACACTCTAAAGTCACCCATGTATTACAGTTATCCATTATTGGTCAACATCAAGGAGTTTGCACGTTAGTTGTTTAAAGTAGTGTGATTTTGAATGTAAGGTATATGTGGAAGTCTTTACTTGACCATTACAAGAATTTTCTGGATGCTTGCCAGTCTGTTCCACTGAAGTTCAAAGATCAGCTGTTGGTAAAAGGAAAACAGCCAGGATTTCCTTTCCTGATTGCTCACTCAGAGGAACCAAATTATGTGCCTGGAGCTGTACTTGGCATCCCGAGGCAGAGAGAATTAAAACAAGCCTCATTCCTAAACTTCACAGAACTTTCAGGAAGAACATTCAACAAAAGAAAGTATAGAAGCCAGAACTACCTGAAGTTATCTGAAGAATGGTGCAGAAAGCTAAGAGAAAGAGATTATGAGCTAGGGTTTCAGGAAAGCCCTTTGGGATAACTGGCACATAAGAGCAGATGTATGGTGGAAGCAAAGGTTAATTAACTGTGTGCAGAAATCCAGAGTCGAGCATGCCAGAAGTACAACTCAAGAGAAACTGTATGTGCAAAGGCCCTGGGCATCCTGGACGGACTAACATCATTCTCTTGAGAGAAATGCAAAAAATGTGGAGACCTCAGGCAAAGGCCACATCTTGAGGAAGTTTGTAACAATGCTGGGAATGCAATATTGGGCTCAGTTGTGGCATAGAGAACATTCTAAGAAACATCCCTAGAGACTTAAGTGATGCTTTTCCTACTTCTGTAATGAAAATAATTTATTCAACTAAATGTATTTAATTAAAAGAGTTTGGACATTGTGTTGAGCTTACATTATTCTCAGTAAGTACTATGTATTGAGGACTTTTCTTATTGCTTGACAAAATACCGATTTCACCAAGATAGCTCAGTGGTTCAGGGTGCCTGGCACCAAGTTGGATCCCCAGAGGTCAGTGATGGGAAGGAAAAACTTCAGGTTTTCTCTGTTTCCATATGAACATGCATAAATACAACGGGATGAACATTATATATTGTTGACATTTTGAAAAATTTCTGATAACTTAAGTAAGGAATACAAATGTGTGTATCATGGTTCCCAAGGCTTGACTGCTGGGATCTAAAATAACTAGTTACATTGTATTTACAGTCAGGATCAGAGACTGATACATGTTGGTCCTCACCTGCTTTCTCCTTTATTCCTTTTTATTTAATGCTGGCCTCCAACCCAAGGATGTTGCCACCAGGGTCTTCCCTCTTCAGTTAAACCTTGAAAGCATCTACTTGGTGATTCTAAATCCAATCAGTAGACAATGACATTTGTCACCACACCCTCTAAAGAAGATGTTGCTTGCTTATAGACATAGAGAATGCTGGGAAAGTTTTCTGGACACTATGAAGTTGGGAAGTGATGACAATAAAACCTGAGGCCCCGAGGCTTCAAAGTCCCTAACTGGAAGATGCTGTTTCCAGATAAAAACAAGGCATCCAAATCAACAATTTTCAGATAATGAATCATTCTAAGTTATGGAATCTCATTTTGGTTACAGTTATTTTAGTTGACTGAAGCCACTATTATTTTAGAGATTCTATAAAATTTTGTGATTTATACATTTTGAAAGATGGAGTCCCTTATATTCCAGAGGTGGGTTGAGGGTAGCCAGGCAGGGGAAGATATTGGGCAGGCTCAGGCTTGGGTCTTGCCCTGTTTTATCTGTGTCTGCAGTGTATCAAAATCTTCGAGGTGGTTCTGTGCTCATTCAAGTTTGAGAAGTGCTACTTTAGGTTCTATGGGGAAATAAATTCAAATAATCTATAAATTGGGCATTTAGACTAAGTTTGAAATTAGCTTTTCTGTAGCTAATTATCATTTTAATGTTCAAATGTCCTTAACACTTTCATAAATTCAAAGTTAATTATTGTTATGGAAAATGTTTCACTAGGAAACAATTATGCTAGGCACAGTGCCAGAAGTTTCAAGGTTTAAATTTTACTCAAAACACAACAAAATATTTTGAGCATATACATATTTCCTTGTGGGGCAGGAATAACCATGCAAAATATCAATTATTGATTACTGGAAGATTTGAGCAAACTATATTCATAATAGTTAAATGAAAGCAATCATTCAATATTGTATTCTTTGTTCTAAAATCATTGTCAAATAATCATTTAACTCAAGACCCTACGACTATTTGTGGGACCTGTGCTTACAATATGTAAGAGTATTTAGGCTTACTTGGAGCTTGTGTTTATGTAATAAAAACACATTCTTAACAATTTATTTAACTAAATTTGGAGTGAGAAGCTCTCGATGTGTGTACGGACCATGGGAGCTTTACCAGATGTTTCGAAGTGTGGACTTCAAAACGCATCAGCATGGCATGTCATGAAGTTTGATGCAAAACATGTCTTTTCCCTTTGCGAATGCCTTGTTTAGTTTCTATTGTAAGTCATGAACTGTGGTGACAGTTCATGGCTCCAGGAAAACATTAAGGACCATAAGTAGTATCTACCAGACAGTGGAAATATGAGGCAATTATCTACACAGTGGAAGCTATGAAAGAGCCTGGCCACCCAGACATATCCTGATAACCCAGTCCAAAGTGGGTGTTCAACCACAGGGCTTATTTCAATTTTTAGTGCCTTAAGTGTTATAGAAGCTTTTCTGTTCCCTCCTCCACCCCACCTTCCTCAGGCCCTGCCAATAGACTTCTTTATTCTATACAGAGTAAATATGATCTGCAAGAAAATGTTTGTGAAGTGGCTCCTGATTTCATCCCACTTTTGGATTATTGTAGTATTTACCCTCTCATCCTTCTCTTCTGAGTTATTTTCTCTCACTTCTCAATTATTTCCCACCATCGGACAGAGGAACGCTCTCCTCTGACACAGCTAAAAGCAAGACACACTGACCATCTTTTCTCAGCTCTGCCTCCTATTTGGGGTGAGTTATCTCTCTTTACTCCTTCATTAGAATTGTGCTTCGGGAAAGAGAAACTAGCGCTCCCGGTTCTGGTTCCTGTCCAGTCAGTCACCCCATCCAACTGCAGCAGTCCATCACAATGTCACTAGTTACCTCCGTACTGGAAGATGAAGGGCTCATTTTCACTCCCTCATCCACTCTCCATAGTTCAGTCTTCTGCCTTTGCTGGGATAGTCTCTGCTTCCTTCTTTGTCTCATGGATAGGCACAGCTCTTCCAAGTGTCTCTGCAAACCTTTCCACTGTCTTCTTAATCTCTATTTACATTTCCAGAACTGGGGCCCTCCACTCTCTCCTCTGTTCCATGGATTAACTTCATTCCTTAGGTTCTCAGTACTTTTTTCTTTTTTTTTCTCTTTTGGCCTTAGATTTTTTTTTTTTAGTATAATAGATCATTTTCATACAGTCAATAAAAATGGCATCCTGAAGAAAAAGTTTTCTTTTCTGTGGAAATACCTGGCTTCCCCATTACTGAAGAGCAATGCCTAAAGTGAATTTTCAGAAGCTGATATATAAAAATCAAAATACTTTTATCAACATGTCATGCAAAAGCATCAACATGGGAGGAAAGACTAGACTTATGGATAATATTTGCTATGCATTGAACTTACGTTTGTGGCATTATGCTAATTACTTTAAAGTTTTGTTTTAGCTCTCATAGCAATCCCAGGGTCCGCTTTCATTATTCCTCTCACTATTGACCGCAAAACTGAGAGTGATGACTTGTTCACTGGTGCAGAGAGAACATTCGGTAAATTTAAGGGTCGGTAGGTTGGTGTGACATCAAGCCCACGTAGTGAAATTGAACATGGCCTTCCAGTATAGTACATTTATATTGTCATTACAGTGTCACTGTCAGCAAGATAATCTTTATACTAAAGGAAGAAAAATCACCCCGGAACTTGATATCAGCCCCTGTTCTGACCCATCCACTCTCCTCCCCCAGGGCAACGTATCTGTGTTGCAAAAGGCTATGCCACACTGTGCCTCTCTTCTGAGAATTCTCAGAGCACCCTCAGCTGGAGCTCAGGCATGCACAGGCCAGGCATAGGAATCTCTTCTTCTACTTTTTGTAAAAAGATGAACCAGTCAGAAACCAAACTTCTTTTTAAACCACCATGTATTGCGACCCCTTTTAGAGGTTGCACATTGGACGTCTTGCATATCGGGTATTGGCCTTAGAATTCGAAACATTAGCAAAATTACAATTATGAAGTAGCACTGAAATAATTTTATGGTTGGGAGTCACCACAACATGAGGAAATGTACTGAAGGGTCGCAGCATTAGAAAGGAGGAAGTGTACTGAAGGGTCGCAGCGTTAGGAAGGAGGAAGTGTACTGAAGGGTCGCAGCATTAGGAAGGTTGGGAACCACTGCTTTGAGCCCTGGTGTCGACATGGCATAAGATCAAGGTTCACAGAGGGTTCTAGAGGCTTCGTGCATGACACAGGATTGTGCAGGACGGAAAAGGAATATGACATCAGGAAAGTCAGGCTGGATCCTCTTCTACATCACATCAGGACCTGATATCCTAGGTGTTTATCTAGGATACATTCTAAAACTTGCCTTCTGGGTGACGATGGAGTTGCCTTTCACAGAGTAGAAACTGAAGAATACTTTGCAGTTGGTTAAAGCCGTCAAACAATTATTCACATGGTTTATGGGCCTCGACTGCTTGAGACACCAGGCCTTGTGATTTTTACAAGTTAGCACAGTTATGGAGTTATTTTATTGTTTGTTTGGTTTAGTTTTATCTGAACTTATGAGAAACAGCATCGTAAAGTTTTCCCCCAACCCTATGTATAGAGTAATGGGTAGTTAAGAAAGAAATGCTGTTACCTAATATGAAATTATCACAGGACAATGATTTCCAAACATGACTATACACAGAAATCATTGTGGTCTTGTTAAAACTCAGGCACAGATTTGGAAGTCAGCAGTAAGGCCCAGAAGTCTGCCTTTCTACCTGTCTCCTTGGTAATTCTATCTGGCTCTAGGCCACATTTTGAGCATCAAGGGCCTCTGGAGCTTGTTTACAATGCAGATTCTTGGGCATCACTCACAAAAATCTTCGTGTTGAAGATCTCCACGAGAGGCAGATGGTGAGCCAGACAGGGAGTTTTACAAAACAGCTCAGGTGGTACTGGTAAGGTATGCAGTGCCCACATGTTGAGAGCAAATGCTTCAAAGCATGCTTCCCCAGCTTCAGTGCATGTGTGTATTCCTCCTAGAAATTGTGCTAAAATGCAGGCGGTGACTTAGCTGCTCTAAGGGTGGTCTCTAGGTACAACGTGTCTTGTTGACCCAGCAACGCCTCTGCCTTTTAAAAGAACCTTCAGGAATAGGGGTATTAACAGTTTGGCTACTCAGGAGATATGTTTTAAACTGTGGAATGATCAATTGCAGTACAATACCTCTGGATGGTGTGGTGGTTTAAATAAACATGGCCCCTGTCTACATACTTCAGTTACTTAGTTTCTGGTTAGTAGAAACGTTTGGGAAGGATTAGTAGGTGTGGCTTGTTGAAGGAAATGTATCATGGACCCTGACTTTGGGGTGACAAAAGACAGCTGCCCTTCCTAGTTAGCCTCTCTCTCATGATTACAGTTTGAGATCTGGGTTCTCCATGCCTTTGCTCTGCACTCCTGTCTATAACCCTCTAGAACCATAAGCCCAATCAAATGCTTTCTTTTAAATGCTGCCTTGGTGTTTTATAAAAGCAAAAAAAGAAGCAATTCATAGAGATGGCATGTTTAGTCCTTAGTGGGACAAGCCTCCTAGGAACAATCAAGGCTTTCGTGTGACATGAGATTTCCCATTGGCCTTTTTCATGAATTTTGCTACTTACTCAGAAAGTTGGAAAGACCAGTGAACAACGTGAGGAGCAAAAATAAAATGAGTATGTAATGCTTTGAAGCTTCGGGGTGCCTTTATTTAGTCAAAGGACTGGGGTGATAATGCTGGGAAAGAGAGTTAAAAGTCAACCTCATAGTCTTAACATTAGGGACTTATCATCCTAGTACCTCAGATGGTGGGTCTAGTGCTCCCTGCCTAAATGACAGGGAAGTCAGTGGGCTGAGGTGACAGTGTGTCTTCACCACAGTCTTTGTGATCTTTGTTGAATTGCCTGACATTTATTATTTACAGTATTTCTCACATTTCTTTCTGGCACAATCGTGTGCTAGGAGATTGCATAGTACAGACAAGAAAAAGGAACATTTGAATTGAATTTATTTCATGCAAGCTCAAAAGTTCAGGCTGATTTATACTTGTACACTGGCAGAGGATTCAATGAGGCTTGATGAGACAAAGCTGAAATAATTCCTCGTCAAGAGTTGGAAATATTATACGTTGTTCGTTCATCTCTGAAATCTCATACTGTTATTTAAATTCTTCCAAGTTCATTAATCCCATTTAATAGCAGCTGAAGCAGATCTGGTTGGACTTTGGGGAGGGGGAATAATGAACCATAATGCCCTCATACCAGAGAAAATAATACAATTATTTTTACTTTGCGAGAGGTCACAATTGAAGAGTTGGAGATTTGAAACTGCCTGGCCTCAGATTTAGCAAGAAAGTAGGCATTTAATGACAGCGTTCACTTCGGTGGCTTAGGTTTTATTTTGAATGTTTGTTTTGTCTTAAAAACACTAATGCTAAAATGTCTCAAATCTTTATTTTCAAATCACTTATTATATCACCATAAATTATACGGTGCAGTAAAGGCCAGATTTAAAAGAAAGCACACTTCACTGTCTTGCTTTTCTATAAATAACATGACACTTTATAAAGCAAGAATCCTCGTGGAAGTTGTTTTTTTCCCTTCTGTAACTCTACTTGTGCGGCATCCTCCAAGTAGCTCAGTGGACCAGACCTTATAGGGGGATAATGGTGGAGGTTAACTGTAGGAAGTCTGAGAAAGGCTGTAATCTGTAATTTGGCCACAATTATAATGTTTCCCCTAAATAATAGTTCAGCGTATGGGGCGAGTGCTAGCAAATGCCTTTTGGAGATGCATTTGCTGCTTTTGATATTTTGAACATTGAATGCTCTGCACAAAGGTGGTAAGAAGCAGCAAATGATCCAGGTCGTGCCCCATGTGGTTAGCAGGTTGTGGGTAATAATAACGAAGAGGATGAGGCCCTCAGCACAACACCAGGGATGGAGTGCATTGTTATATAAAAGGCAGGGTGGTGCTACATAACAGGAAGCCAAGCTAGCCAAGCTAAAAGTCTGTCAAGATTAACCAGGCCTCCATCAAAGTCCTATGGAGGGTGAAATAGTTCTCGCCTTAGCTGGGATGACTCAGAAAAAAACATTTCTCTCCTTCTAATAAAAGGGGATGGAATGAAAAATAACAATGACTGTTCCAACATACTGGGCTCTCTCTGTTTTATGACCCGCTTGTGCATAAGCAAAACTTACCAGTCTCTTGAATGTTCAAACCTAGGGGCCATATGAACAATAGTGTGGATATACATGGGTGTAACTGTACTGTGTTTTATGTTCAGAGAATCGAGACAAGACACATGTAAGCTGCCTGTGCCGAACCAACAGTGAACAGTGGGATGGGGTGAAGGACGGGCTGTAACATGAAATGTGAGGTACACTGTTCTCAGCTTCAGATCCTGCATGTGTCAATAAATCGGGGACAAAGAGGTATCCAGCTGGAAGGAACACCCTCCTGGGATCAGCTGACAGGAAGGCACAGCTGACTCTCCCCAGTTGGTTCATTGGTACATTTCAAGAGTCCTTCTTCTGTCCCTACTGTCACCCACTGTACTGTTGTGGATTGTGATTAGGGATGGGAATCATGCACTTTGCCAAGTATAAAACCCACACAAAATTGTAGGGTTAGAGTCTGGAACAAAACTCTGGCTTTTTGGTGTGGAGTTTTTCTACTTATGGCAAACTGTGGCTTCCGGAAGGGTGACTTAAGATACCTCAAAGGGAAAATATTCTTACAAGGGAACATTTTGATAATTCAAATGTAAATACATATAAATCCAGAACGCCTATTTGATTAACTAGAAATTGCTTAGAAAAACACGTTTATGCCTACTCCCTCTCCCTGTACTTCCTACTCACAGCCCCTTTCCAACGAACTTCAGAAGAGTACCATTTGGAGAGAGGGTTTATTAGCTCATGTCTGTTGGCCTTTCTGGGCACTCATCAGATTTATTAAAGCAAGGTTCAAAGTATCACAGTAAAGGCATATAAAATAAAATACAAGGAACTGGGTGTAAAACATACACTATCATTTGCCCACATTAAAAAGACGGGGATTTTCACACTCTCTTAACAACATTCAAAGTGATCCTCCCACACACAAGTCATCCAGTTCCTAAGAGGTCTCCATTCAGAGACAGCCACGCTCTCCCAGCGTGCACCTGTTCTCTTAGCAACCCATCAAACCCAAGGCACTTGAATTACTATAGATGAAATATGAAAATTCAGTTCAAGCTTTCTTTTTCTTGTAAGCGCTCTCTCCGTGTGGCTTTTGTGGCGTCTTATAATTGTTCCATGAGATGCTTTCAGGTTTATCTCCCCATATATAACTATATAAAAATGTGTATACTAAGCAGCCATTCAGAAGGAAAGGAGGCAGGAACAATGGCGAGGGGGGTGTGAAAGAGAGTATTCAGTTTTCTTCAGACATTTGTAGTAATCTATTTATGGCCTAGTATTTTTTTTTTAAACCTGGCTTTAAAAGGAAACTCAGAGATACAGATACGCGGTCTCCTGGAGAGCTCTCATCTGTAGCTTGCAAGGACAAGCAGAATTTAGTGTTTGTTTCCCTGTTTATATGAAAAGGCTACTGGAAGTTTTCGCTTGTTGAAATGAACTCATTAAGAAGAACACATAAAAGTGAGCCTTGAGTTTTTTCTCAAGAGCATTCCTGCAGTTCGGTTTGACCTCTCTTCTCTTCCTGTGTAGATGTCTGACTCTCTCACTAGAGCGAACTCAAGGGAGCAGGAGTCCCACAAGCATCTCATTCACTTGGTATAGAATGTAACCACAGGCTGTCCCAGACAGACAACATTCCAGATTCAATCAGCTTATAATCACCTCTGGGATGTTATTTTTTTTACAATTACCTTTGAAACTGTAAATCATATTACATGTCTAAGAAAAGGATGGGTTGAGATCTGTCTCTTTTTTTTGTCTTAGTCACTAATGGTGTCTGTCAGTAGCAAACCATTTCTAAAATGTGCTCAAAACCATTTTAACTTGAACCAGTACATTTTTAAATTATTCCTTGTGAAACATATGTGGCCCAAAGGCAAATTAAACAAATGTGTCTCTTTTTGCTTATCTTGACCTGCATGACATTATTTTCATGTATATGGAACTCTGACAAACCTCATGGAATGTAAAGGTAGGGAACCCCAAAACTGTATCGCCCTACATTAAAAGAAGTATAAACAAAAATCACAAAGACTTTATTTCTTACATACTAATTTCAATTTTCTAAATTGAATCACTTCTAAATTTTATTTGAAGAGAAACTTCCTTTTCTAAGGAATGAGAACTATTTAGATTCCTTTGATATTTGATGTTTCCATACACCAATTAACAGGAAATTTAGCAACAGCAATCAGGGCTCATGATTCTTTTCTTCTTTAACGAATTTAGTAATTTCAGGTTAACGATTAAACACATTGAATGGCATAATTGGGGGAAGGAGCTTTCCCAGGCCATGAATGGCTTTCTGGTAGGTTACAACTTGTTCCGCACAGATAAGCTACTGTATGTTTAATTGAACAATCGAAATACCATTTTACTTCAAAGGGACAAAGGCAATAATTGGATGTGCTGATGGAATCTATATGTATGACTGTTTTCTATCATGGAATAGAATTGGACATAGTTTTATATTCCTATGAACTAAACACATGGAATTTACTGCATAAAGGGAGGTATTGTATAGCAGACAAACATGAGAGTTGTATAAGAATCAGGTTAATAACAGTGAACCATTTATCCTCAATGTTTAGTCACTTACTTGGTATATATATGTGAATGTATATAAATGGATATATATGAATATATATGAATTACTGCCTTGCCTCATTGGTTTATATACCCATGTAATTTTACCTTAGAGAACTTTTATTTGCTTTAAAGATCTTGTGGTACTGGGGGCTATATGCATAGAAGACCAAGTCTAACGTTGTTAAAAAAAATACCCATGGTTAGGCAAAAATTAAATGTGAAAAAGCTTTACAAATTCAGAACACTATCTTGAAATAAAATACCAGACACATTTGTTATTTAATAATCAGAAGTGTTAGAGAAGGGATTCAAAGAGCTGAAGGTAGTTTGCAACCCCATAAGAACAACAATACCAACCAACCAGAGCTCCCAGGGACTAAACCACTACCCAAAGACTATACATGGACAGACCCATGGCTCCAGCTGCATATGTAGCAGAGGATGTTGGACACCAATGGGAGGAGAAACCCTTGGTCCTGCCAAGACTGCCCCCCCCCATTGTAGGGGAATGTCGGGGGTTGGGAAGGGTGGATGGGTGTGGAGGGGAACACAATTATAGAAGGGGGATGAGGGATTGGGATAGGGGGCTTGTGGATGGGAAATCAGAAAAGGGACAACATTTAAAATGTAAATAAAAATATCCAATAAAAAGAAGAATAAAGATAATCAAGAGTGTTTGGGAGATCTAGAACGGCGTATAACGCTGTAGTCCTAATAAAGCGAACAAAGCTAAACTCCAAAACAAGAAGGCACTGCAGCTGGGGGAGTCACTGGAGCTCCTTTCCACTTAGCACAAATTGTGTCTACTTAACGTACTTAACCTTGTCGTCGCTATTAGTTCACTGGTGAGTCGGATGCTAGTGCTGTGCTTTGTGATGAGTAGAACATCAACTGGTTCTGTTGGATGCCATACATTTTTACGTAAAAGGACAACTCAGATCCTGAACTTTGGAACGTGTACTTACTTAATAATTGCTCTTCAGATATGATACAGGAGCCCCTTGTTTAGGGTTGTCCCTGAATACAGGGCTAATTAAGCAAGTCACAATCCAAGCAAATCTTTTGGACAAAAAAAAAAATTGTCCCTGGCTTGTCTTCAACGTATGTTTCTAAAATCCGAAAAATTTTCACTATCGAGAATACATTGATATTAATCTAAGGGAATAAGGGATTAAAGTCAGGAATAAGACATGCTAGTATACAAAGACATGGTCAGAAATTTCTAGTGGTGAACAATGTACCAATCTTATAAACAATAAGGTCTTTTCATAATGGAGAAGACATTATTTGTGTCCCCAAAGACTCACACTCCAGCAGCAGAATAGGAGGAAATAAACATTTAAGCAGAGGGACTCACTGTATCTTTATGGACCAGGATTCGTTCCCACTGTGGTAGCCTCATAGCTGGAGAGGTGGGTAAGGAAGAAAAGGTAATTCTTTCTTAAGGAAAGTTCTGTGGACTGGATTTCAAGAGACTAAATAGGAATAATAAGCTTGTTTGAAGGTTGAAGGAAGTGTGTCCAAAGAAGTAGAAAACCGACTTCAGTACTTATCTAATTGAAAGTATTTAAACAGTCCTCCTAGCTGCCATTCCAAATCCCAAAACACACTGCCAAGTCTCCTGGAGGGGCCCTCAATGCTTGTCTCACCCAGATCAGGCCTGTGTAGGCCCTAACCTGACACACAGTGTTGGCAAGGTGCCTGAAGATCCAGTCAGTTTTCTTTGGAAAGATTTTACCATCACCATGTAGAGCATTTTCACAGCAGGTTAAGACTGGAGGACTGTTTGGGTTTTTCTTATTATGGGATAGCACGGTGATCTCCTCCTTCCTACTGCTTCAGGTCTAATTCCTAAACAAACACAAGTTTTTGGATGGGATCTTTGAGAAAATGCAGACTCCTATTGGTCCTTATTGGAATGCATGCATACCCGGGAGCTTTAACAAGGCTAATCCAGGCCCAAAGAACATTATGCTCTCTTTAGAAGACAGCCCTACCTCATACAATTTAGCAAAATCACTCGGTTTCCAATCTCATCAGAAAAATCATGGCTACCATTCACTGGTAGGATTAACTAAATATTCCTTTGATTTCATATATTGTCAATAACCACAATATTTCAACGGTCTCATTTAGGTAATAGCTGTTAATAATATCCATTGTATACTTATAACATGTCACACACTGAGATAATCATATATTGTATCCAATACCAGCCATGTAAACTGTCTTATCTAGTTTTGTATCTGGGAAATACTGTCTTACAGCTGTCCTCCCAAACCTCTGGCTTTTACAATGTTTCTACCCACTCTTCTATATGACCCCTGAGCCTTGAGGGGAGGAAGCATTATTTAGATATCTCAATTAAGGCTGAACATTCCACTAAGTTATTTTCTGAACTTTGACCCATTGTGAGTCCATAATAACCAGCATAGTTCCAGTCATGATGAGATTGTGGGAGCACGTGAACTTAGGAGGGAAAGGCAGTATAGCATCATGGCCTTGGAAGAGTTAGAGACGAGAAAGCAGGGGCTGAATTTGATCAGAATACATTTTTTTCCTGCATGAAAAATTCTCAACTTATATCTATGCACAAATACACACACACACACACACACACACACACACACACATGCACACACACGATGCACACAACGCACGCCTTGTGCAAGCACACACACACACACACACACACACACACACACACACACACACACACACACACAAAGGGAGTGGAGAATTATAACAGTACAACCCGCATCTAGGCCTTAGGATAGATATTCAGAGGTATTTTACACCAATGCTACCCACTCCCCTTATCTCTACTCTGACTTTTAGAGAAAATTCCCACCAAAACTTTAAAGTATTATTTCTAAACCCCTGCTCTTTAATAAATGATATACTGAGGTTTCTAATGAAAACATTTCACTGTCTGTAATATCTTCTTTTAAATGACTCCTTATAATTTAGTTTGTTTTCTTTTGTGTCAATTGGCCCTTTCAAAGTCTCTCTTTTGTTTTGTTGCAATTTTGGCTTTATTGGAATTTCAAATCAAGGCATTTTCCCCCTGTGAAGTTCACAGAGGACGCCCTGGGACACCCGTACATTGCAGCAGAGGCTAAAAATGGAAAATCCGGAGCCTTTAACTGGACACTGGCTTGGTAATTGCTCCTCTGGTGCCCTCACCGCATTACTAGATGTGTGAGAGTCAGGACATGGGAGTGCAGTGTTCAGTAAGGGCTAAGCAAACAGTTTGACCAGCACATGTTAACCCCAATCATAATTTAAGAGTCCCTATTTTTGTTCACCACTTAAACAATGAATATTTGACGTTACCCCCTCTGAACACTGCCTGTGACTAAAGGTCACAAACCTTCAGCCATTAATATTTCCATGAAACTTTTTTCTTAGCCAATGTCTTGAGAAACAAAAGAGCCTTGTTTGTTTTTTCTTTTGAAGTTTACCTTTATTGTTAATCCACAATATAAACGAGACAATTCGTTTAAACATGAATTCTTAGTCAATGTGGTTACTGGATTTATATTTAGTCAATTTTTAATAACTTACTGTTATAACAGTAACCCACTCAGGAAAGTTATTTTCACAGTTATATTTAGATAAATTTAGATAGAAGACCTTAAATCTATCATGATCAATTTCCACACCCACCTCCATCCCACTGTTCACAGTAACTTTAGTCTCCAGATAGAATTTACACGACATTAAAAAGTTAAGGAAGCTTATAGAATACATTAGTATTGTTCCCTGATGTATTAGCAGAACGTTTATAGCTATTTGCGATGAAGAGAGGAAAAGGATATCAGTGCTGACTTTGAAGTAATATCTGGACAAATGATTCTCTGGCAGAACTGAGTCGAAACATGTGAGATTCCAAATCTCCAGCCCTGTACTCACATCAGAAGAAGACTGTGCTGCTCGATTCCCACATGTTGGATCCCTCAACTGCCCACACAGCACAAGCCCCACAAACAGGTCAAGCCGTGGGGCAGAAGTCAGTGCTGACACAAATAATGGTAAGAACATTGATAGTAAAAGGAAACGTGTATCAGAAGAGCTAAAATTATAGCAAATGAGACTCTTATGTGGTAAAAGGGCAGTTAAAGGGAGCACAATAGCAACGGAGAAAGAAGGAAAGAAAGAAAAGCCCCAAACACAACAGAAGAGCAGTACAGCATCTGGTGACATCTCAGCCGAGAGAAAGGGCATCCTTTACAGTGTGGCAGTTTCCATCGGAGGTTCTGACTTGTTTTGCACTTTTTCTTTAGTATCCTTTTGTGACAGCATCTTGATAAGTTTTCAAAGGTGAAAATCATGTGCTTAAACAGTAACCAGCTTTCTAGTTCTTTAAGGACTGGCATAAACTGGGATGGTGGGGAGATGACTGGGTATCCTAGGTATAATGACCCACATGTGTCCTGTGGGAACAGAGCAGGTAGTGGTCAGGACAGTAAGGACTGTGACGTCATGATGCCTCACAAATCCTAAGTCTGAAGGTCTGCACATGACCTCAGAGACTGAATCCTCTACAAACTCCTGTGTGGCATAGAAGAAATAAAAATCTGCACCAGAGATCAGATATTTTAATTGAGCATACTTACATTTTTCTGTTTCTAATTCTGTGCTCTCCTAGTTATGTGATAAAGTTACGTATCTTATTTATTGAGGCTGGTTAAATAATCAATTCACTGAGGCAATATACGTGTTTGCAGTAAATTTAAAAGTCGAGCTTTAAAATATTTTCTTAAGCCACATCATATTTATGTCTTGTGTTTCTTTGCAATGGAACTGTCTCATCTTTCCAGTGAAAATGGAGTAAATTGTGTCCTATCCATTTTCAGGAAAGCATTATTCTACCACCCTATTTTGAATTTTTAGTTCAAAAAAATATATTTGCAACAAGTATGTGAGATTTTAGGAACTTATGGCAAATAACCTCCATAACTAAATATACATAAGTAGATATTTTATCAAAATTATTTCATAGCCACAAAATATCTTACAGGGATAAATACTTTGACATTAATGGTTTGTAAAAGTTGTCACTGTCAATTTATCCACGTATATGTACAGTCTTGGGTGACAACTACAGTGAGTCAGAACGATGCACTGTAATAAACGCTGTGATATTGAGTAAACATGCATTCAGTCTAAGATGAAAAATCACTGGAGGGTTATTTGCTGTCTTTTCTCTTTCTGATAATTATTAAGTTCTGAGATTATCTCCACAATCGTGAGTCATACAAGAGCCTGTGGAAATAATCAGATGAGGTTTGCGTTCCTGGATTTTTTTTTTTTTTTTTTGCCTCCTTCAGAGATTTAATTTTTAACTTTATAACGTTTCATATCGATAATGGTGAAGAAAACTATAATGTAATATAGATGGAACCAGTAGAATAATATTCCATAGAAAAATCTACTTATCTTCTTTACAGAAATCTGAGGCCAAGAAAAAAACAGAGCCCTGCTTTGGAAACCCTTCTAAATGAGGGGAGGCAGGGTACATCTTCATCTCCCAACAGAGGGACATGTCTCAGAAACAAAATGAGATAACAAATATAAGCAGGTATAGTATTTGTTCTGAGCAAGGTTACCCCTAAACAGCAGAAAACCTGGGAAATTCAGAACAGCAAAGGGACACACCTGTGAGGAATCGTGCCACTGCTGAGGGGCTGTGATCCTACTGAGAATTAACCGAAAAGCAAACAGTTCCCTTTAACTGTTGGTATACAGTACACAGTGTACACTACAGAGTACACACAGTGCACAGTGTGCAGTGCGCAGTACATAGTATGCAGTATGCAGTATCCAGTACACAGTATGCAGTACACAGTACACAGTACACAGTACACAGTACACAGTATACAGTATACAGTACACAGTACACAGTACACAGTATACAGTACACAGTACACAGTATACAGTACACAGTACACAGTATACAGTACACAGTACACAGTACACAGTACACAGTATACAGTACACAGTACACAGTATACAGTATACAGTACACAGTATGCACAGTACAGTATACAGTACACAGTACACAGTATACAGTACATAGTATACAGTACACAGTACACAGTACACAGTATACAGTACACAGTATACAGTACACAGTACACAGTACACAGTATACAGTACACAGTACACTCTACACTGTACACACAGTACACAGTTTGCAGTATGTAGTACACACAGTATACAGTGTGTGGTACACAGTGTACAATACAGAGTATGAAGTATACAGTACACAGTACACAGTATGCAGTATACAGTATGTAGTACACACTACACAGTGTACAGTACACAGCATACAATATACAGTACACAGTATAGAGTATACAGTATATAGTAAGCAGTACACAGTACACAGTTCATGGCACATGGCACAAGGCATATGGCATACAGCATACAGCACACGGTACACAGTACACAGTATACAGTATGCAGTACACAGTACACAGTTTACAGCATGTGGCATATGACATACAGCACACGGTACGGCACACGGTACACAGTACATGGTACACGGTACACGGTACATGGTATACAGGCTTTCCCCAGCAGTTTATTTTCATGCTGGGATTAATTTATCAACTCAGGTGTCAGACAGTAAGCTCCATGCGTGACATGAAAGTTACAGAATTATAAATGATACAAAGGACATTTTGGAGAACTCCCCTTTCCATGTTTTGAACTAAGGAGAGACCCTAAAGTAAGAGTACACAAGATCACCCACAGCTGACAAGAGTGTGGTGGCGTGCTGGGCTAACATCTTCCTGTTACAGTGAGTAAGTCTAATTCTATACGAGCTTGATCTCCCTGCCTCTGATATCTGAAACACCTTTTCTGGGGCCTAAAAGCAAGTCACAATAGACATATGCAAAGTACAAGAGTGAGATACTCATTGTTGCACTTGCATGTGTGTGCACAAACTGTGCCTCTGTGGAATCCTCGTTTTAAGAATCCTCAGGTATCGAGCAAAATGCTCTGTAAGCTCAGTCTCACTGGCAGTCTTCCCAGGAAGCCGAAAAACGCCACCATGGTGACTACATTTTACGAGAAGGAAAACCTATTTTGAAGTAAGCTGCTGTGTACTATTTATGGCACTAGTTATACCGAAGATTATATTTCATTTTAAAGGTCAGAGTCCTTATGTTGTTGTAAAACAATAATCATCAGACCCTAATATGAAGACAATGACACAAATCAGAGGACAGATGACAAGACATTTACCCTCCTCTAGTCTCTGAGCACCCTCTTCTTGGGTAGGAACAGAAACTGGTGAATGTAAACTTTTACACATTAAAGCCAAGTTCATTCCTCTAAACTTTTGGTTTTCCTATTTTTTTTAAAAAAAAAAAAACAGAATACATGAACAAAACAATGAAAATACCCTCTGTGGCACTGACAGTGTGCTCACCCTCTGTCCCACCTGTCGTTCCACTGGCTACCCCATGTCTTCACTGTGCAGAACAAAGAATGTGCAGTAATGACTCAAGGAAGCTGGTTTGTGCTTCTGAGGAGCTGTTCCTGTACTGTGTAAACCATGTGGACGGTTGATGAAAAAACAGGCGAAGCTTTTCTACTCAGAGGGCAAAGCATCTATCATGCCAGTCTGCATGGGAAGGGACTTGGAAATGAGACCTGTGATTTCACAAGGTGCTGTGGCCTGGGTTGTTGCACAGGCCCGTGATTCAGACACTATTCACTTTTTTCCACTTTAGTACTCTACCAGTTTTTTGTGTTTTTGGACAGAGACTCAGAGAGATGACTTCTTTGAGGACTGTCTTCATTTTATTTTTATTTCTTTAATTTGGGGGTTTCGCTTTCTTCTGGTGTACGGGGAAAGAGTCCTTATCAAATGACGCTTTTTAAAGGTTTTGCATATCACTTCTTATAATCCTTCACCAACTTTATGGTCAAAATAAAATAGAAAAAAGTGGTGGTCTAGGGAATCCTGGAGAATAGATCTGCTAGAGCAATTTCACCTGTGTGCTTTCCAGAGTCTAGCAGAGAAAGGTAAATCTGGGTAGTGAAAGATTTAATAAAGGAGACCCTTAAAGTCAGTGGGACGAATCTGTGTCCCCTTCTTGTGGCATCTTTTAACTCACTCTAGAACATGTACCTAACCCCTTCATCTGCCTCATTTCTTAGCAAAATTAGTCTACTTTGAAGGTATCAGCAACACTCCAGTCACTGAGAACTGTCTTTACCAAATGTGAGAACACCTTACTCTCTTTTCTCTGAATTCTCTACCAGGAGCTAAGTCATCATCCATGCCCTAGAGGGACTCCAAAAATGCCTTGTTTGGATTCCAGGGAAGGGAGAAAGGAAGAGCTGTGTTCTGTGCTGTGAATTCACTGGGATTTAAATAAACTTGGGAGGAAGACATAACATCCCGCTGTGTCTATGACGCACGATGCTCAACAGTTTCCAGTCTCTTTCCACCTGAACCATGATGGACAGCCACGTCTACCCACTGACTTCTAAAAATTTGATCACACCAGCTTTTATAAGCTCCCTTGATTTAAAGTCACAATGACACCCATTCAAATGAATTCACCACAGCTCCTAACCCATTGAGATACTGAACATGTCCTGATTGTTGGCAAATGGCTTATAATGTTTTTGCCAAAAATTTGATAAAAATATTTGATTGTGTCTTATTTTTAGTCTCCAGAAAATGAGTGGTGTTTGGTAGATGATTCATGAGGGTGCAGCATTTCAAGACCCAAAGGTAGCTTTGCCGACCTGATGGCTAATGACAGGGAAGGCTTTTTGTTTATAAACTGAATTTCCATTGCAGCTCTCTTGAGTTGTGACAATGATTGAAAAGGGGTATGAGTTAGGTCTGCACTCTTGAACAGACACAGAACCAAAGAGGCACACCTAAGCCAGCAGGAGATAGTTTACGAGAGATACCCTCAGAAGCTTCTATCCAAGCAGAGTGGGTTTGGGACTAGAGGTCCCAATTTGGCCTTCTGTCTAACCCAGAGGCATGTACTTACACATAGAAACTTCATGTTCTGAATTACCTGCTTTGACAAAGTGTTACAATTTTTTGATGCATTCAATCTTCTAGGCCTGTTTGAGGTAATTTAAGAAAATATGAATGCAGGCATTTGTTTTAGATACAAACTATTATTTATGTATGTGCCAGAGAATATCTTCCCCTTCCCACCGCATCTCTAGAAATGATGTAATGGCTGTAGACCAAAACCAGAGGAGAATGTGTTTAACGTGTCATGAACAAGTAGCCCACGCTGTCCTACATTTTCCATGGAAAAATGTGTAGAACATTATTCTTAACTTCTATTCAGTTTCTAAAGACTTGACTTTTTTTTCCACATACTTTTAGGGCCCTCTCCAAACATACCTAATGTGTCTTTTGATGGAATTGCAATTTTATATACAATAGTAACACAAGAGTGAATAATTTTAAAAAGGAGCCACTGCTCTGATATTTGAATAAATGGGAAGAAAAATAAGAAATACATTTTGGGGCTGGAGAGATGGCTCAGTGGTTAAGAATACTGACTGCTCTTTCAGAGGTCTTGAGTTCAATTCCCAGCAACATCATGGTAGCTCACAACCATCTACAATGGGATCTGAAGTCATCTTCTGGTGTGACTAAAGACTGCTATAGTGTATTTATAAATACATAAAATAAGTAAATAAATAGTAAAAGAGAAAGAAATACATGCTGTCATGAGAGTAACTCGGGAAATGACAAACTAGAATGACAGTCAGAAAGCTTTACTTTACCTCAGATGATACCATACTTCACCATTCCATTGTGATGTTGAATTTCTTATTTATTGTTCTAACAACACATATAGGGTTCATGGCTTGACTATACATGAAATGCTCAGCTTATACTCTTGGGGATCTCGAAGACAATGCAGACAAACAGTACTCAATTCTTTTGGTCATTGTTGTTATTATGGATTGTGAAGCAAGATCAGGCAGGCTTTAAGAATAAACATTGTCTTTCCATGTTTTTTTTTAATAAAATTAGATATTCCTCCACCATCTACAGAGCGTGCATAATGGTCATCCGTTGTTGCTGTCACCATGTGTCTGAGGCTTCACAAGGTGGCCAAAGGAGCAGCACATGCACTTCTAGGGATGGATCAGCAATAACATGGAACTTACCAAGTAAGTGTGCTCCATGAGGGACAGTTAAACAATTCAATTCCCACACTGTATCAATGCCTACTCTGCATGTGCAATATGTTGTTTTCATTGAAATATAGTATGTAAATGCATTTTGGAGATTACTCACTGGAAACACACAATAGCCTTTTGACTCCTTGTTTGCTTGTTTGTTTGTTTTCAATAGTTTATAGACACAGCTTCACTTTCCAAAGTGAAAGCAAATTCAGTACTTTTAGCCTCAACATCAAGCACATGTACTAACTGGAGAGATGGCAGTAGTTAAGAGAACATACTGCTCTTGTAGAGAACCTGTTTGTTTCTCACCACCTACATAGAGAGTAGCTCACAACTGCACATAACACTCGCTTCAGGGTATCTTCTGGTACCATCATCTTCAGGTATCTCCTTCAAGCATTCGTGTACATACGCACACACACTTAAAAATAAAATCTTTTAAAATAGAATATATATTATCTATAAGCATAATTGTTTACTAGCTATTAAGTTTTTAATGCTGGATAATTTCTGCAGTGATAATATATTGACTTTTTTTTTAAGATTCTTGCTTCAATTCTTTTATTATCTCAAATTCTTACTGCAAATGTAACTATTAAATGAAGTTACTGCAGAGAAGGATACCAGTTGCTAGGAATCTCATAAACCTGAAACCATAAATAGAAGTCACGGCATGGAACATCAGGAGAGTCACTCTCTCAAATGTGTAGTACTCTTAGTGGGCTCAGTATTCAAAGGCGCACACCATAATGGATGAGAACTTTCAAGGTCCTTCTTAGTTACTTAATCATTCTTTAAGGATTTGACTTGAGCTTGAAGAATTTACTCCTCTCCTGATGCTGTTAGAAACCAATTTTCAATCACTTCCCTATTTGCTTTATTACCTTTCTTAAAAGAAAAGTTTACGATCAAAATTTTATGCACTTTTATTACCAAGTTTCCAGTACATGTGACATCTTATAAAACATGTCACTGGAGGCACTGCCCATGGCTCAGTTCCAGCTCTAGATTATTCTCAACTATTGTTATAGAGACTTGGCCAACTTACGATGAACTGCTATTCCCATCGCAGGTACCTTCCCATGGAGAAATCCATGGCTGTCACAAGACAGGGGAAATGCCCCCAGAACTCAGTATGCCATAGAATTCTATGTCCATTTTCATGAATAACTTAGGAAATCTTTTCAGAACCTTTTACATTGGTAAGCACAATTCATTCAAGTCCCTTCTCTGTGTTTTCATTTCTTTATGCATTAATCCTTTCCATCTCAGATTCCCTTTCTCTTTTATTAAATGAAAAATCTTTAGTTACTTCAATAAACCATAGAGAGTTTGTACCTTGGACCTTTTCAGAGTCAAAACTTATATCCAGTAATCTACTCTCAAGACATGCAGGGGCTGGGACCAAGAAATGAATTACTAACTGCTAAGGACATTTGTTTATTCTTATACAACTTTATGTCCACACACTTCACCAGGATTGACCACAGGGTCCTTATCTTGATAAATATTTAAAATATAACCAACTATATTGAACCCAAATGGAAACAAGTATAGCAAAGTCATTGCTTACTCCCACCCCTTACATAAAGTATTTGAAATTTATTGTATTGATTTGACCATTTTAAAAGATACTAATAAATTTAGTTACAAGCCAGTCAACAAACATACATTTCCTGAAGGTTGGAATTTACCTGTCTTACTTCTAGCTCTAAGCTCAGAGCCTCATACATTAAAGCCTTATAATATTAAACACAATTTGATGAGTGAAGGACTTCTCAGTATATATCAGATGGTCAAATATAGACTTTTTGTTGAGTTCTTATTAGTACTATATTCTTTAAGATGTGGGCTTAGAATGGTAAAACCCTCACTGTAGCTAAGAGAATCTCTCCTCTTAAACTTAGCCAACTTCTTCTGATTTCTTGTTGACTTTAAAACATAAACTTATTTGAGTCTTCCTTCTCTTAAGTTGTTCTTGTTTTATTTTCTGTCAAGAGCTCAAGTAAAGTTAGTGCTAACAATTCAAATCATAGCTGAGCCTCCTGTGGAGAGGCAGTCTCGGTGTAAGGATTCAGCTATGTTAGCAGTCCAACTTCAGGGTAGAGATGTAGCTCAGTTGGGAGAGTGCTGTTACTCTCAGGTTCAATTCCTAGTATCTGAGTGTGGTAGCCTGTGACTCTCAATCCAGCAGTAGAAGGTGGAGGCAGGATAGTCAGAGATGCAAGGTCCTCCTTGGTCACATAGTCTGGAACAGATGAGATTATGTGACAACGAAAGAAAGTATTAACTTAAAGGGAAATGTCTGGCAGAATAGGAACAATGCCCAGAACACACCCACTGACACACGAGTATGTCACCTGTCAGCCCCACAACCAACGATGAAGCATTTGTCCTTCTCTTTGTGCTGGCATCTTCATCACAATGAAGCAAGCTGTGGCTTTCAATGGCTTCCCAGAGGATTTACTAGCTAACTCTGAACACTTTCCCTGTGCCAGCAACTTTTCCCAAACTCAGAATACCGACTTCTTTGGCCCAGAGGATGAAAGCCATATTAACACAAACAGATCACCATAGTTAAGCATACATGATATACTCAGGCTGTGTACTTTCTGAAGGAAGAGTCCATCTCAACAGAAAGAAGATCCTTCTAAGAAGAAGGTAGAATTTGGAAGTCAGACAGGCTCCTTAGTAACCTAGGGAGGAGTCAGGAGAGTGACCAAAGTTAATAAAGCCTATATTCAGTTAGAGGGAAGGAGACTGTCTCTGTGAAAAAGCTATCAGTTAAAAGAAAAAAGAAGAGGAGGAAGAAGGGAAAGAGGGGAAGAAGGGGAAGGGAAGGAAGAGGGAGATAAGTGAAAGAAGGGAAGAGGAAGAGGGAAAGAGGGGAAGAAGGGGAAGAAGAGGAGGAGGGGAAGAAGGGGAGGAGGGGAAAAAGGGGAGGAGGGGAAGAAGAGGAGGAGGAAGTCTTACAAGCTCACCAAGTGCAGACGCACAGCTTGAAGATGAGTGGAGCAGAATGCCTTCAAGGGCCAACAGGGACACTTCAGCTCTACAAGAAATTGAAGCATTTCTAGGAAACTTAAGGAACCATTTGCACACCTTTCTCACAAGCAGTAAGCTTGAGAGAAGAAAGAAGAATTCATATTTCATATTTGATAGCTCTCTCTCTTCTCTACAAACATGCACTTGGATGGGAAATGTAGGCTTTCTCTACCACCTTACAGCATCCTGGTATAAACAAGTAGCAAGGAGAATATTTTCTATGCCAAAAACCAAGTCTCAATTAACAGATTAGCTTCAAAGCTAAGTCAAACCTTAAATGTCTGAAGCTGGGTGGTTTGTTTGTCTTCTTAGTTTTTAATTTGCTTTTGCACTATTCTGAAACATATCTTTTTCCTGTTATCTTCTTAGGCAAGTAGAGGTCTCAGGTCCTTTAGAAACACACACACACACACACACACACACACACACACACACACACACACACACACTTTGTTGGGAAAGCAGAGGAGAGAAGCCCTTGCAATAATTCTAAACAATCGCCCCCATTTTAGGAGCAGCTTCCTTGTGAATGTGAGGCAATATTTTGGGAAAGGAGGACCTTCTAGGGGAAGAGAGTAATGATTTCTTGTTTGTCACATATTTATTGTCAGACATTATGTACTTACTGTGCACTTGACAAATCATTGTTTGATTTTTCTCCACTCTGATAACAAGAGGATTAAACAAGGGAGCATTTAAGAGACCTATACCCAGGACCTATACCATATAGTAAGGATTAGTGATACAGCAATTTAAAGATCTACACTCGTGCCTCTCCAGCCTGGCTTTTGTTTGCCTGCTTATAGCTGTTATAATTGTTGCTACTGTCATTTGCTAGTGCCCTGTTCATTTCTATGCTGAAGTTCAAATGCAGCAAAAGCAGACTTATCTGGTTGCCTGTCCGTTAGATGTCATCACCCCTGACCTTCCTGTACACCCATAATTTATGGTTATCCATTTGATCCTACAAGATTCTGAGTGAACTGAGGAATTTACAAATAGCTGATTTCCACAGTCTTGTTTGGTGACAAATGTATCAACACTCTCTTGTTTCCTTTGAAATCAGTCATCATTGCAGTCACTTAGAATAACCAGAAACTCTCTGACCATACCAGATAATATAGAATTTGCTCAACAGAACACTATGTTTTATTCATTTAAGCTGGCTCCCATGGGGTAATCTCCCCCTACTTAAGAAAATGAAGTTGAGACTCGGGAGCTGACTAAAGGAACTGGTGGGTTAAAGAACACTTGCCCCCTGAGTCACCAGTTCAAATCTGACCCCAAATTGCAAACATCTGAGTATTGTTTGCTAGTCTCAGCCCACACAGTGCAAGAAGAGCAGCCACATCAGATGCCTTCAGACACCATAGCTAGCTGCTGTTTTCAGTGGCAAAATAGGGACAAAAACACAGCAGGCTTACCTTTCCGTCCTTCAAGGGCAGTGCACTGTCTACACAATCCAAATGTCCAACACTCATTTTCCAAACTCACCACGTACTTTTCAAAACCTGTATGTTGTTTCTAAATGAGTCTCAAGTCACATTTAAGAGAAATATTTTTGTTTCATCAAAATGCTATTGCAAAGGCTTCCATATAACTCAGCTGATAAAGCGCTTGTCATGCAAGCATGAAGACCTGAGTTTGCAGCTCTCTCTCTCTCTCTCTCTCTCTCTCTCTCTCTCTCTCTCTCTCTCTCTCTCCTCTCTCTCTCTCTCCCTATTCCTCTGTCTCCCTCTGCTTCTGTCTCTCTTCCTGTTTATCTTTCTCTATCTCTGTCTCTGTGTCAGGGAAGCCAAAAATTTGTCTTAAAAAATTCATGTAGAAGAAAAAAAAAGTACTAGAGGTTGACTTTGGCATACACACATATTTGTAGTCACTGGTTATTGAGACTTGTGTGCCATGAACACTACACACTTGGTATCATAAATATGAGTAATAGTAACCATTGTCACTCATTAGCTAATCGTGATGTCAGAGTTTGTGACTGGCAAGACCACTCTACTTCTCTCTCTTGTCTATGGTTTTCACACGCCTCACAGTGTCTGTTTCTTGCTCAGTTATGCTCGATCATTGGGTTAGCAACACTCGTCTAATTGTATTTGAACTTAACCTATCATCATGAAGGCTGAAACCTCAAAAAGCAAAACTTGATCCAATCTTTGCTAGCGTTTTATATGTTTCAAACATTTCTAAAATTACTAATGGGAAACAGTAATTAGTGGACCAGCAAAATGCTTCAGAGAGTAATAATGCTTGCTGCCAATCCCTGTGACTTGAGTTCTAACCCCAGGATATACATGGTAGAAGGAGAGAGGAACACCTTCAAGGTGCCCTCTGACTTCAAACTCTACACGGTGGTGCTTGTGTGCTCGCACGCACTCACACATACACACACGCACACAAACACTAAATATAAGATAAAAATATTAATTATTTTATGTGGTAAGCCAGACAAACAAAACCTGAACTGTGTACTCAGAGCGACACATAAGAAAATTAAAATTTGAAGCACATCTCTTTGTAATTATGTAAATCTGAATTATCAAAGGGTAACAACTGCATCTTTCTTCTTTTTTCTTTGTTTTTAAAGTAGTGGTCTTACTATGTAGACCAGGCTAGCCTCAACTGCATAGAGTTCATTTGATTTGACAACAGTTTCTTAATCTAAATATTTTATCTTAATCATCGATGCCTATGGGAATAAATCACATTAAAAATATTAGGCATAAATTTTCTTCATTGGAGGAACAGGTATTTTAATGTGAAGCAAAATCCACTCCCTTTGAACTTGATGTAATCATGAATTAGTGCCCAGTGAGCTAGTGGTCCACCAAACCAGTTTCTAATTGACTACATCAGGAAGCATTTCCCGCTGCCAGTGAAAACCATAGGAGAAAGAGAGAACAGATGGATTCAAGAGTTTTACTGTGCAAAACATATTTTTTGTTTCTGTCTGGAGGCAGCATAGCCAACAGCTCAGGTGGGGCGATTGGTTGATTGCTTGGCTAACACTACAAAACAAGTCTGAGAACTGAATGTATCAACTGAAGACGTTTTACCTAATGGATCTAGTCAGGGGGGTAGACTATGTATCTCGAGATGTGAATAGTTTATGTATCAAGGGCAAAGACTACAAGTTCTTGCCATTAAACCTACCCTTGCACAAGTTGGTGTGGCCCAATAATGACATTCAGATAGGTGATCACTCTAATGGTGCACCTGAGCTGGAGAAGTCGGCACGCACTGTGTTGAATGTTCACTTAGACCAATAGCAGCAGCCACTGCATAAGAACACGCAAGGTTTATGAGGCACGGGACATTAAATTTAATAGGTGATAAAGCAGGATTAAATAACAAACACATTTCATCACCCAGGCACACTGAAAGCCATACCTGTGAGGTTTAGCACAAGAACAATATTCATAAAGATGCAGTGGGGTTCACAGTGTCCCCAGGTATGGGGACAACCCAAGCACAGCACCTTAAGTGACCTTGACAGGTGGGGCCCATGATGCTTACAAGGCTAGCTCTGTGCCATCCTCAAGAACCTCTGGATGCAGCTGTGATCCACAACAGAGAATAGCAATTCTATTTTCCTCCCCAGTCCAGCAACATTTACAAAATCACTTGTTTTTACAATTTCTCAAAGGGAAAATATTTGATAGGTCCTGGATTATTCATCTTTTTACAAATCTGGGGAGATTTTTAAGAAATGTTTTTAAGACTAGACTTCTGTCTTAGGGTTTTTCTGCTGTGAAGAGACACCATGACCACAGCAACACTTATAAAGGAAATCATTTAATTGGATCCAGCTCATAGTTCGAAGCTTTATTCATTATTGTCATGGCAAGAAGCATGATGGCACAGACATGAGCTGGAGAAGGAGCTAAGAGTTCTACTTCTGGATTGGCAGGCAGCAGGCAGAACCAATGAGCCACTACGTTTAGCTTGAGTTTCTGAGACCTCAAAGCTTGCCCCTAGTAAGACACTTCCTCCAACAAAGCTACACTTACTCCAGTAAGGTCACATTTTCTAATAGTGCCATTCCCTATGGGCCTATGGGGGCCATTTATCTTCCAACCAGACAACTAGTATTAAATATTTCTCTATATTGTAGCAGTTAGAAAGTAGGGGATTACACTTGCTGGATTAGAGGTGAAGCCATTCCCTGTTGTCTTGTGACCTCCCATTCTGATGTAACTCGCAATTACTGCATTTCAATGTTGTCATGGTTTCAGCAAAATGACTTAAGCACACAGTCTTTTTTAAATTTTTTTCTTGGATATTATATGTATTTACATTTCAATGTTATTCCCTTCATCCTCTTGTCCATACCTCCTCCCCCGCCCCCCTCCTATGAGGATTCTCCCACTCCTACCCACCCACTCCCTCTTCAACACCTTGACATTCCCCTACATTGGGAAAAATGAGCCTTCACAGGACCAAGGGCTTTTCCTCTTATTGATGCTGGACAATGCCATCCTCTGTTACATATGTGGCTGGAGGCATGGGTCTCTCCATGTGTACTCATTGGTTGGTGGTTTAGTTGTTGGGAGCTCTGGTGGGGTCTGGTTGGTCGATGCTTTGCTCTTACTGTTGATATTCTCATAGTCTGCCACAATCTTTATAGTTTGCCAGAATGAAGAAAGTTGAGAGCTGGATTTGATAGGTCAGAATAACGTGGTACATATTAACTTCTCCAGGAGATCAAATGTAGGGTCAGTGGTCACCAGAACCCAGATGCTGTATTGTTTACTCCCAACTCAGTATGGTTTTTAACCTGAAAGAACATATTCCCCGATTTTCCTATTGTATTTATGCCAGTTTCATCAGTGAACTTGATACAGGTGAGATCTTGAAAGTGAAAGTCAAGAACACACCCTATTCTTAGAAGTCTGTGGCAGATTTCTTGGGTACACACAATGCTATGGAGACTTCCAGAATTCTTGCAAGTGTCTACTTGGCCACATGGACTAAAGTGTTGAGTGGAAATCTTCTCACAAACTTTTGGAAACTATTAAGAACTACTCAATACTGGAATTCAAAGGGAAACTTCAGGAGTTGGCCTGCTGTCAGAGGCATGCTTCCTGTTTGGTCTGGGTGCTCTTCCCATGTTTCTGCAGTCTCTGATTCTCAGATTAACACTTTTGATCTTATTAAAGAAAAGTTTGGTCCTCTGTTCCTGAAAGAATTTGAAATTACATCCCAACTATTCCCCTGATGCCTCCTACCTGTTGTGAGCACGAGGTCTGTTCTGTTATTCTAAAGGTAGCCAAGTATGAGTTCTCTAAGACACGGATTATTGACTGACCTCAATCCGTTTTACTCTTCCCTAGTCACTTACCAAAGAAGTAACTTGCAGTAAAGGAGGAGCATGTGAGTGATTTTAAATCAATGTCATGTGGGTGGAACTGGCAATATAGACGATTTTAGGAATTACCATGAGAGTAAGGAATAATGTTCTTCTTCATATTTCTCCCTTTATTCTAGCTAGAAACTAATGGGTGATTATTTGGATTGTCAAAGGCTTATATATACATTAGATATCTGAAGCAATCAAGCCTCTAATGTTGTAATCCAGTACTCCAGAACTAGAAGGCTAAGTTTGACATTCACATGATACAGGATACAGTTCCATTCTATTTGTGTTGTTGTGATACTGAGATTGCTGGCATAATTAATACCAATCTTGCAAGATATTTATCGATTAATAATGATGAAGAAGAAGAGAATAAATACACCATCGAATTTCCTGGGAAATAAATTTGGAACCACAGGGATTAGAGCAAGAACAAGACTTTAAGTTCCTCCTGTTGGTCTGTTTGAAGACACAATTCTATTAATTGTGACTGATATTTCCAATTAGTAAGGAAGCTGGAATGATTTTAAAATGCACAGAACAGAATAAAAATGACTGATGCCAATTTATATTCTTCCCAAAGCTGATATCTACTCCAGTGTGTGTTCACTTATAATTTATCTATGCCCTCTATGTCTAGAAAATTTTAGGCAACTAGGTGACAGACTTGCAACACAAAACATAACAAATGAAGACTCGAGAAATACAATGTGCACTAGGCATAGTGGCTGGTTCCTATAATCCAACATTCAATGAGGGAAATGCGACAACTTCAAGGCTTTCATGTACTACCAGTCAGAGCCTCACGACAAGAATCTATCGGAAGAGATGGGATGGGTATGAGTTGCCATCTGTAAACTAGGATTTATTTACCACTGAGATTCTAGAAATTATTTGATTAATAAATGAATAGCATCCAAGGAAGAATTTGCTGGTCTTTCTTACTTAATATCTTGACATCCTCTTCTTCCCTGGAATAGGCACCCCATTTGCCTCAGGTGAATCCCTCAGTATGCACGATGCATAGGTTTGACTGTGATGGAACACCAGATATAATACCTGATGTTGACAGGGCAATGGCCACAGCTGGAGGCGCTGGGCAGATGTGATATAAGCCTACCTTAGGTCTCTTTTGCTTGACTGTTGAAGTTTTCTGGTTTGATGTATTTCAATACTTGGAACTCGTCAGTTACCTCAACTAGTGGTCTTTTACTTTAAACTACTTTATCCCTTGAGGAACATTTCGTCTTTTCTGAACCATTTTAAATTATCATAGCTAGAAGCATGGTTCTATTAGCAACCACTCAGAAGAGTCTGAGAATATTTCTAATGAAGCTAACACAATCAAGGTGGTCTCATTATGAAGAACCAGCAGGTCTACAATGTTAGTGGAACTGTGACTGACAACTTCTGCCTTACTCACCTCAATCTGTCTCTCTGTTGCTTCAAGTTAGTTTCAATTCCATTTGAATTACTTACACCAAAAAGTCCTGGCTATAGCCATGGGGTGCAAGTCAAATCTGGTGCTCATTTTGTGACAGCCCAAAGAGTCCCACAGTCAGCTGTTCTCACCAGCACATCTATAATGTGGAACTACCTGTGGATCCTCATGAAGGAAATAGAAACTTTATTATTCTATTCTGACTCACAATTGTCCCTAAATAAATATACACTGCTAGCCATTGAGACCTTCTTTAAGTGTGTCATAGGTTCTGTTGCTACCGTAGAGCTTGCATGCTGCACAGAGATCACTGCGAGACACACATTTTTAATGTGTCAGTCCAGCAAAAGGACCTTTTCAACTTTGATTAAAGACACCCAGCGAGCTACTGCTAGCTCTCCACATTCAGATGTGAACCCAAAGAAGCAGAAACCACTTCTGATCTCCAGTCAGAATGTGGCTATCACTTTCCACTTGTTTAAATGAACCTCTTCTGAAAAGGCTTGCTTGAGCTAGAATAAAAGCTGCTTCTGCTGAGATTAACAAGAGTCGGTCTCAATTGTCATATGGTAATAATCACAATATGTTGCTCTGAGCAACTGATGACTTTGTAGTCTTTTGCTGTAACACTTAAAATGTAACATTTCTGCTGTTCTCTGTTAATATAATAATAAGAGGTCCTATGTAAAAAAAATACTGCCAGTCTCCCAGCAGGAAAGTCATAAAGTTCTCTCCTGAGGAGTCATGAGGCTGACATAACCATAAACTATAGAGTTGTCACTTGGTCAGTCAAAGCATGTTAGATCGAGTTGGGTGTACGTCAAGCGATGTGCCTAAGAATGTGTTTAAGAGGCAGAAATGAGGTAATGTCACAGGATGTTCATGAGCGCCTCTACTCTTCAGTATGCCACATGCAGAAGCACTAACAGACTCCCCATGTTAATGGTGTTACCTGGTCACAGCATGCTACTGCTTCAGCCTCTTGAGAAAGGTAATAAAGCCAATCTTAAATTCGGCATTGTGTCTTCATAACTTTAAATATATTGACTTGATTTTATATTTTAAAAGCATTCTTAAAATCCACAAATTAACCATTTAGAAGTATCAGCATATTTTTATAAAGTAGTTTTAATAAACTGAAAAAAGATTTACACTTTGTTTCTTCATTCGTGTCAGCGAGGTAAATTTTTTTTGCCAATTTCATAATGATAATGAAGTTTTTTAAAAAAGCCAGTTAGCAAAAGCTTCTCACTGTCTGCTTCAACTATGCTACATGCTAGAAAAGCAAAATATAAAGACTTCAGAAAGATCTATGTTTTTCCAGGGATTGGGCTTGTGGGGCAAAGCCAGAGCAAAGAACATTTTAGGGTAGTAGCACAATTATGATATAATGGTGGTAAATGTAATATATTTCACATTTTGTGAAAAAAATTGTAGACGATGTGCAACCAGGCTCCATCAGACAAGCTGTAGACACTGTGTTAGAATGGTTGTCAGGGGAGCCTTATCTGGTATAGGATGTCAGTAGTTGGGGGCTGTATGATCAGCAGAGGGTAACTATACATCTACATCACACATTCAATGTTGCTGTGAACCTATAACTACTAAACAATGAAGTATACTTTGTAAATTAAGACTTATTTTCAGCTAATCAGATGATAAGTATTCAATCATGTTGGGGATTGGTTCTAATGCTTTGTCTTAATTTGGCTCCCAGAATTGCACACAAATCTGCCCGTTCAGACACTAAGGAAAGCCTTCCCTCACTTGGTTCTGGTTGTGAAATAAAGTTGTCAATGCCAATGGCTGGTCAAGATGAAAGAGATGGGACTTTCAGATTGCATGGATGAGGAATTTAGGGAGAAGAAGAAAATCACCACAAAACAGAGGAATTAGATGTAAAACTGCCAGAAAGAAAGCAGCCAGTTATGTAAGAATTTGGGAAAGTAGCCTTACGGGCCACTCGCCCGATTGGGTCTGGGGTAGCAAAGATGAAATATTGATTTAGCAAGTTGATTCAGGAAAGTTAGAGAAGAGAATGTATGCTAGACATGGGGAGGATTAGAAATGCATAGACATTGAGCTAGTTAAGCCATAACAAGAGACCCACCAAAAGCAAAGGGGATTAACTAATTCCCTGCTAAACAATCATTAGGAAAATAATTATTTATTTAAATGTTATTTGATATTACTGATCATTGTCATTCTTATAAAATAATATTTACAGTCTTAAAACCTATTAACCTATAAAACATTTAAGGTTTCTCTCCCCCCCTCACACACACACATACACACACACACACACACACACACACATTTAAAAGCAAGATTAGTGTTTTCCTGCATCAAAGTGAGATATTGAGATATTGTGGAATGAGAGAAAGAAACTGGAAAGAAGTGTAAATTTGAAAATGATGTCAAATCACAGTTTATACAACAAAATGTTCAATGTAAGAAGCAGCAAGTCCAAGGCTATGTAACACAGGTGATATGGATGGCTGGAAAATAATGATATCACCAGTAGTGATACTAGGATAATTTATTGTGAAATTGTAACAAGAACAACAAGCTAGTAGCCACAAAGATTAGGCGGAAATTGTTTTGGACCTTAGTTGGCTGAAAATATGCCCCCTCCCTTAGTTAATTTAAAATAATCAACTCTGGAGCTCTATTTACTATAGCTAAAGAGTGGAAAACTCCATTTATTAACCTATTTACTTTGTCCCTAAAAGCATCCTAATAAGTCTGATTGCATCCAAACAGAAAACCCCAGCTATAAACAATACAATACAAGCAAAACTAATCAAATACCAATATAGTCAATAAGTAAATCAAAGAATAAAGGGATGGATAGAAAAAATAAAGTTAACAGAACAGAGGGAAATGAGTTTTATTGCAAAAATGAAAGAACGCATAATGGCACTGGAACACTCAGAAATTTTAGAAGTTAGAAAAAAAGAAACTGGACAAAATGACAACCAACAGATTGGGAAAAGATCTTTACCAATCCTACATCAGATAGAGGGCTAATATCCAAAATATTCAAAGAACTGAAGAAGTTAGACTCCAAGCAGCCAAATAACCCTATTAAATATGGGGTACAGAGCTAAACAAAGAATTCTCAGCTGAGGAATATCGAATGCCTGAGAAGTATGTAAAGAAATGTTCAACATCCTTAGTCATCAGGGAAATGCAAATCAAAACAACCCTGAGATTCCACCTCACACCAGTGAGAATGGGTAGATCAAAAACTCAGGGACAACAGATGATGGCAAGGATGTGGAGAAAGAGGAACACTCCTCTATTGTGGGTATGATTGTAAAAACCTGGTACAATCACTCTAGAAATCAGTCTGGAGGCTCCTTAGAAAATTAGACATAGTACTACCAGCTATACCTCTCTTGGGCATATACCGAAAAGATGCTCCAACCCATAACAAAGACACATGCTCCACTATGTTCATAGCAGATTTATTTATAATAGCCAGAAGCTGGAAAACACCCAGATGTCCTTCAACAGAGGAATGGTTACAGAAAATGTGGTACATCTACACAATGGAGTATTACTCAGCTATTAAAAATAGTGACTTCGTGAAATTCATAGGCAAATGATTAGAACCAGAAAATATCATCCTGAGTGAAGTAATCCAATCACACACACACACACACACACACACACACACACACACGCTCACACACACACCACATGGTATGCACTCACTGATAAGTGGATATTAACCCAAAAGCTCGAATTACCCAAGATACAATCCACAGACCACATGCAGCTCAAGAAGAAGGAAGACCAAAGTGCAGTTGCTCCAGTCCTTCTTAAAAGGGGAACAGAATTATTCATAGGAGGGGATATGGAGACAACGTTGGGAGCAGAGACTGAAGGAACGGCCATTCAGAGCCTGCCCCACCTGGCGATCCAGCCACCAAAACTAGACAATATTAATGAAGCCAAGAAGTGCATGCTGACAGGAGCCTGATATAGCTGTCTCCTGAAAGGCTCATCCAGAGCATGACAAATACAGAGGCAAATGCTAGCAGCAAACCATTGAAGTGAGAATGCGGTCCCCATTGGAGTTTCTAGATGAAGGATTGAAGGAGCTGAAGGGACTTGCAACCCCATAAGAACAACAATGCCAACCAACCAGTGCTCCCAGGGACTAAACCACTACTGAAAGACTATACATGGACTGACCCATGGTTCCAGCTGTATATGTAGCAGAGGATGGCCTTGTTGGGCACCAATGGGAGGAGAAGTCCTTGGTCCTGCCGAGGCTGGACCACCCAGTGTAGGGGAATGTCAGGGTGTGTAGGCAGGAAGGGGTGGGTGGCTATGGGAGGACACAATCATAGAAGAAGGGGGGGTGGAAGAGGGGGGTTTATGAATGAGAAATCAGGAAAGGGGATAGCATTTGTAATGTAAATAAAAAAGTCCAATTAAAAAAAAGAAAAAAGAAACTAAATTCAAACACAGCAAACTGTACTATCTGGAGACACCAAAGGAAACAAGATGCAGTTTTTGAAGCTAAAAGGTTAATATGATGAACTTTCTCAGGGTATAGAAAAACAGGCAAGAAAAAAAATTCAGGCATAATAGATTTTCAGTTAGATGATACTAGATAACTAGATGGTTTTCTGAGGTCCTATTGTTCAGAGTCATAGAAAGGAAGAATTCTAGGAAACAAAAAATAAAGGTATGTGCTTCACAGAAATGACTATACATGTTTTTAGATTATGTGAATATAAATGCTAAACTTAATGAATAAAGAAGATTTATCTCTAGAAAATTGAAATTTCAAAGTAGTAAGAATCAAGACAAAGTAGTCAGACCACTTGAATGGGACATTAAAATTATCTGTTAAACAAATATCATTTGGAACAATTCCAAACAGCTAAACTGGACCTACTCAAAGATTCGTGGAGAGTTAAGCTTTGAAGACAGAATGACTTTGAGTCACAGGTCAATCTACAGCCAATCAAATCCTCAGCTGCTTCATCAGGAGGTAGAAAGCTTAGATAGGCCCTCAAAGGAGACATAATGCATTGAGGTTTAAAGAACCAACATATTGTTTTGACTCCTAAATTTAAATGACATATATTTGCATTTATGTCACATAAACTTGTACATACTTATGGGTACTACATAATGCCCCTCTGCCTCTCCTCTTCAATTCTACGTGTTCAGAATATGACTTAGCATCTCAGGCATGCTCTGTCCTAAATACTTCCATATCGTGATATTTTCTTCTGACCCTTCCTACTCTATTTTTATTCTTTGCCTAGTCTACTTCTCAAAGTTAATTCCCAGTTTCCTTGGCAGATCCCCTTGGAGCGGAGCACAGTGTAAAATCCAGGGAAGGATATAACAAGTTTAGAAAAATATCAAATAGAAAGGAATTATGTCTGTAAAGGACCTGCAGGTGTGTAAGACGGGAAATAGAAGGTCTACAAAATGGCTTAGATGTGATGGTCTTTACACCAAACCATAAGACCTTAGTTTGAATCCTGGGACCTACAGGGTAGAAGGGAGGTCTGACCCCTGCAAGTTGTCCATTTACCAACACATTTGCCTCTTGGCATGCGTGTACCTCCCCCCACATATGCAACCACCTAAATACATGAATATAACTTTCAAATGTTTGGAAGACAAATAGCAGAAAGATTACATTTAAGTACATTAGTGAGAAAGAAATGTACAGAAAGAGCCCATTTTACCGGCTGTGTAACTCCTATCTCCACACCTATCCACTCATACACAAAAGGATAAAACCGAGAAATCTTCACAGATTACACTAATCAAGAATTGTAGGTACAGAAAACTTCAGTATTCCTTACATAGAATTAAGGCCTAGTAAAAGTAGAAGCAATTATCTCAACTTGCTGAGGAAGATTATAAACAAATAAGCATTATTAAATAAATGTAAAAGCATAAATACCTAATTCATAGTACAAGCATCATTTAATTATAGTTGAATGTTTTGATACAAAAGTATAAATTAACATTATAATTCACCATAATATTCTGTAATCTTCAGTACAAAAAAAGAAATCTATCAAATTTAATTATAAAAGCTAAATATAGTATATAACAGGCAAATGGTTTGTGGTCTTACAAAAGAGTATAAATTAATGGTTATAATTCACCATAAATAAATTTAAAATTCTGTAGTTATTAACATGATGATGCTGTAAAAGAATAATATGGAACTGGATAAAAGAAACTCTAAAGGGACTGCCAAATAGAATGGGCGTAAAGCCATGGTGCTATTAGTAATGTCTATGTAAAAAATTTTAAAAAGGATAGGAGATTTATGAGTCAAATATAGCTATATTCTTGAACTAATCTCTAGGCAACAGAAACAATGACACATGCCAGAATGCACATGATTATGTGAAGGAGCATAGACTTAGAAAGAAACATGTGGGGCAGGAAAGATGTCTCCTCACTTAAGATGCAGACCGGAGTTCAGTTACCATTACCTATGGCAGGTTGCTCACAACCCCAAGGTACCCCTATAGCCTTGTCCAACCTCCATGGGCACCTGAATTTCTGTGCACATTAGCCTACCTCAGACACATACACATGCCATTAGAGGTAAAAATAAAAAAGAAATAAGTCTTACAAGAAAACACAAATAATGTTGATCAAAGAGCAATATAACATCACATATTCATAAATCGTTCCTAAGATAATCCATAAGGATCTTAACAAGATAGAAAAAGAAATCTTTTAAAAATAAGCAAGCTCATTGTCACATCCATTCAAGAATTTAGCACACAAGAGGTTAAATTTGAGAATGTATTCGATGCATTTTTGTGTTTGTAATGGCATGTATATTGGTTGCTCATTCTTACTTAATTGCAAGGGAGTATAATCAATTTAAATAAATATTTACAGTAACACTGGTTAGCTATATTGAATTATATTATGTAATGAAATACTATGCAACCATAAAAATGCAAGCATACTAACACAGCACAACCTCCTAAATGTTTAAAACATAAAAGGAATAAGAGAAAATGGTTATTAGCATATATTACCTACAGATTAAGAAAATAAAGAAGTACACATTATACTTTTGTAGGCTTAGGATGGTTCTAGAATGATAAAGGAAACTTAGCAGGAGTGATTGCTGCTGCTCCGGGCAATTTTGAAATGTCTAGTCTTACTTATCTACTTACATTCATTAGTATCCTCAAAACTGTTGCAATATGTGATCTGGCCAAAGACAACTTAAAGAAAAGATTATAGTGGCTAGTCAGATGCTTAAAAGGTTAAGAAGGTGACTGCTCTTTCAGAGGACTGGAAATTTAATTCCCAGAACCCACAGAGTAAGTGCACAGCCATATGTAACTGTCTCTAGAGAGTCTGAAGCCCTCTACTGGTCTTTGTGGGTACTGTGTAGGTACACACAGATATACAAACACATGTTTTTTAAGAAGAGAGTATCTATAAAACAGGAAAACACAACCAAGAATTTATGAATTCTGCTTTGGAGTTGGGCAATGTTCCTTGGCATTGCCTCAGAGATGCTTAAGATGAAAGTGGAGTGTGTGTGTGTGTGTGTGTGTGTGAAGGACTGAATGAGGGAGACAAAGGGTATTGTGCTTAAATGGGGCAAACAATTTAGGCAGGTTCTGCCCCTGGACAGGGCAGATTGTCTGGAAAAGAAAAGGAGAGTTATTTCTACAGTATGTAGAACCTTGTAGTCCACACTTGTAGGGTCTTGGACCTTTCCTTTATTTAAACACATCTTTGAAAAACCTATTTTTATAGGATTTTCTGGATGACAGTAGTGCCCTGACAGGATTAGCAGAGGTACTTTATGCCATAGCTAACTATCTCTTGCTGGTTATCCATCCATTCTCTGCACAGCTGACTACAATACCACATAGGCTTTAGACTAAAATCTATCCTATGAAGCCTCTAATGTATTAGTTATCCCAGCGGAAGATAGATAGTTGTGTAAATATTTGGAAAAGCAAAGAATTAACTCACAATTCCACTACTTAAAAGTTTAAAATATATTAATTGGGCTCACCTGATAGCTCAGTAGATTAAAGCATTTCTCATGAAAGTCTAATGGGATGAATTCAATCTCTAAAGTAAGAGAATCACCTCCTGGAAGTTGTCCTCTGTTCTGCATTGAATTCTTAGCTTCCTTCTACTCTCCTCCATGCAGAAGGATGAAATATCAGTGGTTCATGGAATCAGGAGAAAGTGGATACAATCCCAGCAATAACTGAAGACCCCTAGAGCTGAACGACCACATACACACACTTCGTCATGTGGATGCCCTGTGTATTCTTGCTGTGGTCTCACTCTATGAGCGAGTCATCTTGTCCTAAGTTATTCAAGATAGAAATTCTGATCCACTTACCAAGCACAGACATAAGTCTGTGTCTAAACTAAGGCTGCAGGCAGAGAAATAGATACATGGGATGAAGATTGTCACATTAAATGAGAACAAGTACAATTTACCAAACTTCAAGGAGGCGACACGCATTTTTAATTCTGAACAGAGCCTGGTGGTTCATGTTCCACATCAATTGCTGTTTTATTGCTAGTGTGAAAGAATGGGTTTTCTCTTACTTAAAATATTTTAATTATTTTCTTTTATGTGTATTAATGTTTTATCTGTGTGTATGTCTGTGTACCACAAGGGCATCAGATCCCTGTGAAATAGAATGAGTTATAATATAGAGATTGTTCAATAGAGTGATTGTGCAGTTGGATGTACAGTCATATGTCAGTCACTGTTTTTCTCACTTCTTCCTAGCCAGCCCAGCAGGTTAGACAGGTATAGCCTTGTGAAGAGTGGAAGAGTACCCTGGTTATCTCAGAACCAAGCCTTCAGCCAAGAAGATATCAATTGCCAATTGCCAGATGAGAGGAGTATAGACTCCCTGGCTTGGTGGGTAATGTGGAGAAGAATCTCAGCCCACGGATGTAACAGAGATGAAGCATCTAACAGTGTGACCAGCAGTAGCATGACTTCAACAGCCATATAACATTCCATCATCTCTGCACATGATGGTTACTCTGTTGATATCAGACCACTGTCCAACTCTGATGAGTCTAATCACAAAATACTGTATTCCATGTCTAACAGAGGTCAAGACTAAAAGCAGAGGACCTGTTTGTCTTGAATCTTTCAAGCTGGATCAGACTGGGTCACGACAAAAACCTGCTATGTTTCACTCAGTTTCTTCATTCAAGTCTAGTTTCTTTGCTAGTGTGACTTTACGTTATCTATGTCTTCAGAGTAACATGAGCAGGATTACTACAGAAACTAAGAAAGAGGAACATGAGAATCAGACACTGTTACTAAGTTACAAAAAAACCAACAACCAACCAAACAAACAAACAAACAAAAAAACCTGCAACGATTCTGTAAGGCAAAGGACACTGTCAATAGGACAAAAGGGAAACCAACAGATTGGGAAAACATCTTTACCAATCCCACATCTGGTAGAGGGCTAATGTCCAATATTTACAAAGAACTCAAGAAGTTAAACTCCGGAAAGTCAAATAATCCTATTAAAAATGGGGTACAGAACTAAAAACGAATTCCCATACTGAATGCCTGAGAAGTACCTAGAGAAATGTTCAACATCCTTAGTCATCAGGGAAATGCAAATCTAAACAACCCTGAGATTCCAACTTATACCAGTCAGAATGGCTAAGATAAAAATTCAGATGACAGCAGATGCTGGCGAGGATGTGGAGAAAGAAGAACCCTTCTCCATTGTTGGTGGGATTGCAAACTGGTACAACCACTCTGGAAATCAGTCTGGTGGTTCCTCAGAAAACTGGACATAGTATTACCTGAGGACCCAACCACTCCTGGGCATATACCCAAATGATGCTCCAACATACCACAAAGACACATGCTCCACTATGTTCACAGCAGTCTTAATTATATAGCCAGAAGCTAAAAAAGACTCAGATGCCCTTCAACAGAGGAATGGATACAGAAAGTGTGGCACATCTACACAATGGAGTACTACTGGGCTATCAAAAACAGAGACTTTATGAAATTCATAGGCAAATGGATTGAACTAGAAAATATCATCCTGAGTAAGGTAACCCATTCACAGAAAAACACATATTGTATGTACTCACTGATAAGTGGATATTAGCCTAAAAGCTCAAATTACCCGATATACAATCCACAGACCACATGAGGCTCAAGAAGGATAACCAAAATGTGGATGCTTCACTCTTTAAAAGGGGGAACAAAAATATTCATAGGAGGGGACATAGAGGCTAAGTTTGGAGCAGAGACTGCCCCACCTGGCAATCCAGCCAACAAAACTAGTCAATATTGATGAAGCCAAGAAGTGCATGCTGACAGGAACCAGATATAGATGTCTCCTGAGAGACACAGCCAAATCACTGAACTGAGAAGAGGACCCCCATTGGAGGAATTAGAAAAGGATTGAAAGAGCTGAAGGGACTTGCAACCCCATAAGAACAACAATGCCAAACAACCAGAGCTTCGAGGGACTAAACCACTACCCAAAGACTATACATGGCCTGACCCATGGCTCCAACTGCATATGTAGCAGAAGATGGCCTTGTTGAGTATCAATGGAAGGAGAAGCCCTTGGTTCTGCCATGGTTGGAACCCCCAGTATAGAGGAATGTCGAGGGATAGGAAGGGGGTTTGCTGAGGAGGGAAACTCCCTTATAGAAGAAGGGGAGGGAAATAGAATAGGGGGTTTGTGTCTGGGAAACCATGAAAGGGAATAACATTTGAAGTGTAAATAAAAAATATGCAATAAAAATAAATATATAAAATTGTCTTAGTGAAACTGCTCTCTGTCTCTGTCTTGCTGTCTCTCTGTCTCTCTCTGTCTCTCTGTCTCTGTCTCTCTCTCTCTATCTCTCTGTCTGTGTCTCTTTCTTTTAAAAAAAAATTTTATAAGTATACTGTTGTTGTCTTCAGACACACCAGAAGAGGGTATCAGATCTCATTACAAATGGTTGTGAGCCACCATGTTGTTGCTGGGAATTGAACTCAGGACCTCTAGAAGAGCAGTGTGTGCTCTTAGCCACTGAGCTATCTCTCCAGCCCCATCTTCCTGCTCTCTTAAATCTTTTTTCTTTCCTGCTTTACATGAGAGTTGGGAGTATCCTATCTCTGTTTCATTCTGTCAAAAATTTCTCAATTTGTCTCATTGTCTGCTCTTCAATTCAATGTCACTTTCAAACATGGCTGCTTCCTTCTACAGATTCATCTTACCTTTGTCTGCCACTCAATTAGATATCATTGTCAAACATGGGTGCTTCCTTCAACAAACAAATGTTACCTTCATTTTTGGGATTAAAGATGTGTAGTATGTCTGCATTTCAGCCAGATCACACACAGACCTAAAAGATCTTTGGATGTGCCAAGGTGCTGAATTAAAATTCATGTGTGTGTGTGTGTGTGTGTGTGTGTGTGTGTATTATATCATTATACTATAATCTCAAAAAATAAAACAAAAAATTAAAACCTGGCTCTCATTCACACACACACACACACACACACACACACACACACACACACACACACACACACACACGGGAGGAGTTTCTTGTTGGTGATATATTCTCCACCTTGACCTGAATTCTCACAGGAAGATAGGGCTTTCTGGGTTTCTGTTTCTGATCTGTAGGCACATTTGCTCCTAGAATTAAGTGAGCACGTCCCTTAACTGGCTAACTCCTATTTCCTTCCCTACTCAGGTCTTTTCCTTGTCGATGGCATGTACCAAGGGTTAACAACATCATGAACCTCTGGAGAAGCATAGCCCTGAGGCTCCCCATGCTCCATGAAGTTATTTTTGAGTTCTGGTCTGTTTAAGGGTGTGCTCTCTTGTTTTTAACTTTTATAAGGTAAGTTCTGCTCATGAGAGATTCTGGGTTATGTCATCTGATAATGTCACAGAAGGCAGTTGAGAGAGCTTGCAGAACTTACTGAAAGTGGAATTTTGTTTGTTTTAATAAAAGAAAAAAATCTGAAAGTTCTCCTTACCAAATCAATGACAATGTCAACGATAAACCAACAGCTCTGAGTTTAATGAATAAAATAAGGACTTGAAAGCCACGTATTCAAAGACAGGGTCATTATTTAAGTGCCACAGAGAATACACACCAGGACTGAAGTAAATAAGCCATCATCAGTGACTTGAGGAGTAAAGATTGTTTTCTCTGGGGAAAAAGTTTGCCTGCTGCCGTCGTCCAAGCAGCTTAAAAGAAAAAGTGACTTTTAAAATGCACAGTGGGATTTACCTCATAGAAATAAACAGAAATAAATGGAAAATAAAGTAACATTATTAGTATTCACTTACAAATAACACCTATGTTCATGTTGTTGTGTAAGTGGAAGCATGTTTCTGCTTGGACTAACCTTGAAATTCCATAGGAACATATATGTGATCACGTCACCTATTAATGATGCAGAATAGATTCACACTCCAATACCTAACGGTCCAGCTAAAGTTGCAAAACAGGGAAGACTCTGTAAGCCAAGCCCCAGGGAATGCAAGGGAAGCTCCAAACAAGGACTTCTTCAAGCTTCAAGGGACTCCTTGGGGGAAGCTTCAAACAATCAATGATCAGCTAATGGATTGAAATACTGTTAAATATTATTGTATTAATATTACGTTGCTGCAATAGATAATCTTTGAGTGGAAGAAATCTTTTTTTTCTCTTTTTGTCAGGTAAGAACTGTCACCCACAGACCAAATACAACATTTCGGGTGAAGGGCTGCCTATTGCGATCCTCAGTATCCTCCAGGTCCTCAAGTCCATTTAGAAGTCAGTAGCTAAGAGACTACTTCACATGCGGTGTAACCGCAGTGTAACCACACATGCTAGTTCTATAGACTGATGATGGTACTCTGCTCTCAAGAACAACCAGGTCATGAGATTTGGATGCCTGTCATACCCAGGCCTACAGTGACCTCCAAATGTTGTCAGTGTTGGGAGGCTTTCAGATACATTAAAATGAGGAGGAGTCAAACACAGGTAGATAGTCTGCTCAGTCATTTCATCTTTCTATTCCCTTCTGGAACAGATGCTGTAAGAACAGTGGAATAGTTCTTGGGTCCATTAGTAAAAATCATTCTCAGGCAAAGACGCCTATATCGGGGAAACAAAAAAGGCAACACGACTAGCAGGAACACAGGGCAATTTGAAATTCAAAATACAGAAAAATAAAATCTGCACAGCCAAATGGATCATTTCATGGATTCGTCTGTTAGTTTTTAATAATAATAATAATAATAATAATAATAATAATAATAATAATAATAATAATAATAAAACTACAACAATGAAAAACCAGAGTCCTATTAAGAAAGAGCGCACCATTTCTGTAATGTAGAGAATTAGTTCATAGTTACACACACATTTCAGAATATCACCATAATTTTCATTTCTTTTTTTATCTTTTTCCTTTCATTGGATATTTTCTTTATTTACATTTCAAATGTTAGCCCCTTTCCTGGTTTCCCCTCCAGAAACCTCCTATCCCATCCCCCTCCCCCTGCTTCTATAAGGGTGATTCCCCACGAACCCACCCACTCTCTCCTCCCTGCCCTGGCATTCCCCTACACTGGCGCATCCAGCCTTCACAGGACCGAGAGCCTCTCCTCCCATTGATGCCCGACAAGGCTATCCTTTGCTACATATGTGGCTGGAGCCATGGGTCACTCCACGATTACTCTTTGGTTGGTGGTTTAGTCCCTGGGCTCTCTGGGGTGTCTGGTTGGTTGATATTGTTGTTCTTCCTATGGGGTTGCAAACCCCTTCCGCTCCTTCAGTCCTTTCTCTAACTCCTCCTTTCGAGACCCCATTCACAGTCCAATGGTTGGACTCCTCTGTATTTGTCAGGCTCTGGCAGAGCCTCTGAGGAGATGTTGAGAATAAATGCATTTTAATCTTTATTTTTGCTAAGTTATGTTTATTCTTTGTTCTCTTCACATTGTCCGATTCATGATGTCTTTAAATTCTAAACTTGTGTCATTAAAGGAAACTTGAACATCCGTAAGACTGATTTAAACACGGGAGAGATGCTGGTAATGGCGAGATCTGAGTGGCTACATTTGGTTTATAAATAGGTTGTCCTAGATAAAAAGGAGCCAGGAATCAATGTGCCAGATAAAAGAGACCAGATGCTAAGGAAAGTAGCCCTATTTTCTGGAACAACTTCTTCAGTAGAGACACTGAGGGGGAAATAGAGTTGAGCCTTGAGGGCTTATTTCAATCCATTTTCTGAAAATTGGTAAAAATCAAATGTCCTACATACATGTTTCATGTTGGTCAAGGTTTCCATAATTTATGCTTAAATTCATTCATGAATAAATGTAAAAGCCCCTACATTTCCAATAACATTCTAAATTCCTGCATATATTTGGAATTTTATTTTAAGGAAAAATGGTTCCAAAAAGGTGCGGGATGGCAACAGCCCTGAGACGAAACAGTTGCAAGAATAGAGCTCTGTGAATATCTTAGAGAAAGTCCCTTCTGAAGTCTAGCTCAAGTTACACATTACAAATCACTTTGAAAGACTTTTTTCCTTTCCCTTCTGGTCTCCAGTCTCTTGATTATTAGGGATGATGAGCCCTCGCTTGAAAGCAGAAACTTAAATCAGTGAGTCTATTTTTATTGCCAAACGGAGATCTGAATTCATAGAATAAGAGAGCAGTGGAGATGAGATATGACAGAATTCATTAATGTGCCAAGGATGTGGCCAACTTGTCTACAACTAGTTAAAAGGCAAATACACAGATTGATCATTTTTCTTTCCAGGACTGTACGTCACAATACACATGGCCTGTTTCCTAAAACCTTCTGTCTAATGTTTAATAGATTGATGGAACTTCAAAAACAGCACTCCTGACAAGCCCGCCAGACAAGAGGGGCCATGAAGATGCATTCGGTTAGAAGAGAAACTTTTCAATTTGAGCTCAAAAGAATTTGAGTACATTTCACATTTGCCCCTTTAAACTAAGATTTAACACTGGATTCAAAAGGAGTCATGGCTTGAGTCTGTCATTTTATATTTACAAGGAAAAGGAAGAGACTGACATAAACAATTTTAATTTTTAAAAAATATTTTATTGTCAGCGTTATGTGCACTGCAAGTTGCTGGATTTATCAAGCAGGTTTGCATGAGAACTTTAGACACCCCCCACCCCCTTTCAAGAAAACGCATAGATTGGTGCTCAGGTTGGAATGCCCACATTCCGGAGCCTATTGTATCTATAAGATTGGTCAGAGCATGGGAGACTGTGGGGTCAAGCCTTGAAAAGAAACCCCATGGTTTTACCATAAGCCCCTTGAAGAAAAAAAAAGAGCCTTTGCATAGATGATTTTTAGAAATAAAATTATTCTAAGGCACAAAGTAAGCTTGCAAATTCATGTGGGCTTTTTAGGGACTATGTAAAATATCATGCCTTCTCCTTTCATGCTTCGCTGAAAGAAACGTTCTGCTTTGAGTGGAAACTCTACAGATTGAGCATTAGCTTCTGTATTAGCTTCTGATTGTTTCAATTTCATTTGTCTGGCTCTGTCCCGTTTTCTGTTTTTAGCCACTCACCTGTACCTCTTTACTTTTGGGTGCTTAATTTTCACCTTTTCACAGTGTTCTAAAGATTCTCACCGGGCTCAAGAGCTCTAGAATAAGACATGTTTCCCTCACAGATTCTCAAACTCCCTTTCTTGCATGAATTATACAAGAACTGGTATAAACTAAGAGACTCCACAGTCTTCTCTATAAAGTCTAATTTTAACCTCATAATATTAAGTAAAAATGAATCCTGTCAAACAGGGGTCACTTATCCTAACCTCTGGAGATGCCCAGAGACACCCAGAACTTCATGCCTTACCTTCTATTGTATGGTGACCAAAATTATTGTTGTTGTTGTTGTTGTTTGCCCATGGGGAAAAACTGTCATATAGTCTCTCATTTCCATGAATGGTGAACATTAAGAATGGAGAACATGATTTTCACAAGTTAACCAACATAGCTAAGATTGCATGGGTCATAAAAGACAGAAGCCTGGAGCCTGATCTCCTGACTGCTCAATTGGCACTGGACCAATCAGATGGATCCCACCTTAATTCCCCTCCATCTGTTCATACACACATGTAGGCCTGACACTGGCTTCAGGTTATTCCCCAACAGCACAATGGGAAGAGCCCAGATTCCAACCCCAGAGTTAGTCTTAATAGTTCCATTGCCTTGGTTGCTTTGTGTATAAATGTGAAAGAGCTAAATTATACCATCTCCCATGTGGAAAGAGAATGATCTGTACACAAAAACAACCCAGAGCTTCAATGATGATCCTTCTTCCTGGCTATAGAAACCATGAGAAATTAAACATTAATATTGTAGTTCTGGGAATGAACCCAGAGCCTGCTACAGTGAGTCGAGAGCTCAATCCCTAAGTTATATGTCCATCCCTCTTTTTACTTATTGTTTTGAGAAAAATAGGTTCTCACTAAGTTGTCTAGGCTGGCCTTAAACTCACTCTACAGCTCAGTGTAGCCTTGAATTTTTAGAACTCCTTCCTCTACTTTGAGCGTAGCTGAGACTGTGAACCTGCACCTCGAGGCATGATCAAATTATAGAGACTTTATAGCTATCAGCTTTCTCATGTAAAGCCAAAGATGGTAAAGTTAATTTTGAAGCAGCCTTGTAAAAAGTCAGTAAAAGAATATATGTAAAAACAGTTTGCCAAATGGCAAGCACTCAATAAATGTCAATTATTTCTTTTAGTGTTAACACTTGTCATATTCTAAAGACATACATTATTTTAATAGCAGTTTTATCATTATATTATCTATAGATGAATTTAAGCATTACTAACATCAAGGGCAAAACATTAAATGTATTAAGCATCTAAATGATCAAAATGGATTTGTGAAACACAGTATTTTATTATTTATCTGACAGCATTGATTTATGTCCTCACAATTTCACCTAATAGAAGACTTGAGGGTTTTTTACATTTTATTTTTATTTTTTTCATCTTAAGTGATGGAAATAGAATGCATGCTCAACAAGCAACCCAAAATGGAGCTATAATCTCAGCCAGGATTGAGACCGGATGTTAAGAGTATGAGCATGTCTTAACATGTTCATCTTCTCTCTTTAATGGGAATATGAAAAGTTAAGTAGAAAACTTCTTCATGTCAGGGAAGATAAAACCTTCCTTCATAAGCTTATCCTTCAAACTGGTTACAAGAAGCAAGACCACGAGGAAAATCTCACAGCAAAACTTAAGAAAGTCAAGGCACACATAGCAAATTTAAATGACTGTACAAATGATTCATTAACATGGGAAAGAGAAAGCATGTAGTTTATTTGTGAAATAATTTATTAAAGACTAGCATTTGAGTGAAACACTCATCCACAATTGTCATCAAAGAAAGGTAAGAAACCTCATAGCTACATCCCCCAAAACCAAAAATGCAGTTCACCAAGTGTAGTGAACAGGGAGCTCTTAATGGTTTTCTGGCAGGATCAGGTTGGGTAGCAGAGAGAAATCACATGCACATACAAAAAAAAAAATCATACATAAAAAAATCTTTCACTTTTTGTCTCCCTTGTTAGAAACCAAGAAACATTTGGGTAGCTTTTTTAAATTTTAAATTTTTATTTTTAACATATATTAATTTGAAGCCTTGTTTCAGGTCCAGGTGCCATGTGGAAGATGATTGATGTCCCAGGGATGGGAGAAGGATGAAAACTGGGAGCCATCCAAGTCGTAAGAATCCAGAAACGAGAGGAAACACCTCCTTCCTCTCTGGGTGGGTCCTCACAGGGACTCTAACGCTATTTTTGTTTGTTTGTTGCTTCTTACATCCAAAATAATATTACAAGCAGTTTTCAAGTAAACATCATTAATCTTTGACCCTATCAAGATAACTACCCAATTAGCTTATCTATATTTTTGTTTACTAAAAGAATAAAAGCCATGTTTAATGTATGTGGTTCAATACTGTTTACACTTAAAATGTGTTCTAGTTCAATACAAAAGGAAGTTTGAATTTTTTAAAATTTTGCTCTATCTTATGAAAAGTAAAGTAAAATTCTGTATCTTTGAAAATTAGAAACTGGGTTTTAAAGGAGGAAGTACATTTTTACATAATAAATTATAACTTTCAAAAGGCAGGACATGCTTATTACTGTGGTGATTTGAAAAATGCATGTACCCTCATGTTTTTCAAACTAATAAAATAAATTGAGCTAAACAATAAATATAATTGAAGGTGATGAAATAACTATTAAATTTTCATGTGCTTTTAAAAAAAACAAGTTTGATAGCGAGTTTGGATGTTCAGATTAAAGTCAAATTAATGAGAAAATAAGTCAGCCACAAAATAATTATAATATCTACCTATACATATGTTTAAACATACGCTAGGTTTACGCTAGGAAAAGGGGTCAACGTTAATCTACATAAAGCCCCACTTGTAAAATACTACAATTTGCAAGGTTTCTACAGTCTCACTTTGCAGCATGTATCCCTGAACAAGTTCTACTTTAGCTCAGAAATCAAATGGCCCTGATTTGGATTTACAGTTGCTAAATTGTATAATCAAAGTCACCACCTTTTACTTAGAAAGATACAATTCTTGTGAGCAGTTGTGTTCTCAACTTGGGTTCCTCTTGACCAAATTTTTCAAGAAATGATAGCCCAAACCGTATTGGGATACCTGTTCAAGGTACTGTTCCCAGTGAAATTAAAACCAGGTACTCAGAACAAAAACTGTGATTTCTAAATAAACCCAACGAGCTTTACTTAGAATCATTCAAATCAAACAAGCAACAAGGGCAAAGGTGCAGATATAAAAAGGCTGATGATCTAACACTTGAGGAGTTCCAAGGATAATCTTGACCTTGAGTTATCTCTATCAAGATAAGCTATATGACCATATGATGGAAAGAAATCACGTGGGCCATAAACTTACTTCTCATGCTTGTTTCATCACATGTTTGACTCAAAATTGGGGTGCATGGAGTGGAATCAATTTAGAAATCGTGTTGAGAAGGCCTCAGGATCATTTCAGTCTTTGTGTGTATTAAGGCAGCACAGACTGAAGTTACTTCTGTGGCAGCGTCTGCAAGGACATGCCATTGGCCTCTGAAAGAAGCTGAAAGAATGGAAGCCACTCCTCACCAGTGATCAGCACTGGGAAATGACCCCTACACTGTTTAGGTTGTGAGCCAATGATATTATTTTCGGTGTCATTCAATACATATTAGATTATTTATAGGAGTTGGGCAATTAGATAACTAAATTTAAAATATAGCTTTATACTAAGTGTATGTGATGTGAGCTTTCTTAGATGTGAGCTTTCACTCGTTATGCATTTTAGGCGTTGATACACCAATTTCATTTTAACAATTTCTACTGGAAAATATACCACTTTTACGAATTGCTGGTTACCTCCCACAGAACCCTGCATGGACATGTCTCATTCCTAGTGTTCAGTTCAGACTCTGAATGATTCTCTAAAACTCACAGCTTATGCTCTGAAATAACTCGGAAGAGTATTAGAAAATGCTAATTATCCAAATCACTTATAATCTTATTCAGTCTTTATTGAATACCTACTATGGGGCTGGGATTATCTATAAATCTCTAAAATGTCTATTCAAACCAGGTAAATTTATAAATAGATCTATCCTCATCTTCCTTAAACAAATGCAGTATTGTTTTATTCTACATCAGAAAGGAAGGAAGAGTTTTCTTGGCCAAAGTGTTTCTAGTGAGCTACATCATGTCCTTTTGAATCCGAGACTGAACCTTACACATTGCAGTGCAGAGCTGACAATAGCTGTTAAAAAGAAAGAAAGTCTCTACTTACCCAGCTCTGGCTCCTGTTCATTTTGTGATTATTATTATAAGTCAAAAGTCTATAGCAATAAAAATGACATCAACAGGAACAACAATAACCATAATATGCACCAAATATTGTCTACAACCACATTAACAGTGCATATTCATTGCTGCAGGCTGGGTGGGAAGACTTGGGGACGAGCTGACTCAATAAAAGACCAATGAGGAACAAATCATGGTAGGTGTCTGACTTACATAAGGTCACATGGCATGCAGAGGAGAAATTCAAATTTGCTTTATGGCCTAAATATACGAGCTCATGGGTAGGAAGATTGGTTAACAACATATTGTAGGAAGATTTAAAAATTTTTAAAAAAAGCATTTGGGCCATAAAGAGATCATGTTTTTTACAAGCTGAACAACAACAAAGGAAGTATTTTTGCTCAACTAGGCAGCACGTTAGACCAATAAAGGAAGGACACGAGGCAAGTGGCATCATTGAGCAGTGAACATTCTTTGTCTTCTGAAGAAGAAAATAACACAAAAAGAAAAATAATAACAGGAAAGTTGAATGCTTCTTATGAAAAAATCTTCATTATTTATATCTTTCCTGCTATAATATTCCTTAGTAAACATCAACTATCACTAAACGTGGGGTTTTGGGTGTATATACTTTTTTTTTTTTAAATCTGGTACTGTCAAAACTTTCTACACACTTGTAAAAAGGCTAAGTTTGAACACTCATAGCATATTTATGGATAAATCCACGTCTACCCATCATCAGAGGCACAGTTGCTCTGCATTCTAGAAATCATTTTGTAGCATAAAAATTGAATAATGACAAAGCCATGCTCAGACAGAACAGCAAGTATTGGTAAGAAGAATATTGCATAATAATGTGTTCTAAAATAATAAGGGGAAGACAGTATTGCCTATTGTTGAATAGAGAGATCCCAGTGAAAACCCATGTTACCAGTGCTGGGGAACCCCAACATTAAAAAAGATAAAGATTACATGTATATTCTCGAGCAAGAATGAAACCTTGGGGGGTTGGGGATTTAACTCAGTGGGAGGGCGCTTGCCTAGGAAGCGCAAGGCCCTGGGTTCGGTCCCCAGCTCCCCGAAAAAAAGAACCAAAAAAAAAAAAAAAGAAAAAAAAAAGAATGAAACCTTGGCGATGTGAAATACCTGAAGTCAGAATTCTTGGCACCCATGTGCCGTCTCCTTATAAGAGTAGTAAAAGGCTTTTAATATAAGTTTTTAAAACTCTTAGAATTAGAACCAGGAAAAATTAGCATTCATCTTCTTATCCTTTGTTGTTAGATAATATGGTAGAAGTGTGCAAAAGGCTGTGTTCAAGAATCAGGTGAACTCCTATCCACACTTCAGAAATATTTCTTCACCTAGTAAGCATGTGTTACGGAAGCAGTGTTTTCTACTGACGAAAGCCAAAGACTCCTTATTTCCAGATGAACTGGATCTATTGTGGAACCTGAGAGAAAACTCGCAATGAAATATTCATTCTTTAATTGATTCCTGATCATCAGCTCTGTCCATGCTTCCCATTGATGTGAAAGAGTGGCATGTTCCTTGTTAAAATGTTATCAGTATACATATCAGGATGACTCTGTATGTTTCCATCACTGAAGGTGTAGTTCAGGAAATATCTAGCCACCTGCAAAAAGGGTGAAAGGATCCAAGGGATACATTTTAAGCATCAGCTCATTCTTGACAGTGGAATACCACCTACAGTCAATAAATAAATAAATAAATAAATAAATAAATAAATAAATAAATAAATATGACTTTGCTTTATCAGGATTCTGCCAAGGCATGAAATGGAAGGAAGATCGTCACATATATCATGAGATTGAGACCCTTTGAAGTTATGTGAAGCTCTATGAAGAACCAGCAGAAGAGAGAAATTGTGAATCCTACAAATACAAGTATTTGATTTTTTTTTAAAAAAGCACCCAATTGTCGTATGGCCTGAGATTAATGCAAAACTATTATGGACTGAGATTTTAAACCAAATTGGTTCTGTATGCATTCACTTATCACCCAGTAGGCATGGCAGAACTCCATCTTATTATGTTTAAAAGTATAAATCTCAAATTTGTACGTCATATGGATGGAACATAGCCAGCAATAAATATGCAGTTTAGAGGAACCTTTGCAGTGCTGGAGGATAATTTGGACAGCTGGTGTTATTGGTTGATCTACAAGGTTTTTGGTGTTCTTATCAATCTGCTCTTTTACACTTAATTTAAATTTAGTATAAATATTCACTGTCAAAAACATTAAATTGGGGGAGAATAATCTCACATTTTTAACTCGGGATACAAAATCAGAATATTAGCAGTCACATATAGGTAAGTTTGTATGGTTGTCATTGGTACGTAGACAAAGGGAGCGCTTGGTTGCTTTTGTTTAAGCAGATTTGTGTGAAGGTCTGAAAGGATAAGGAGGAATTTCCAGTTCTTAATTCTGTGGTGCACGTGTTCATTTTATTAGAAAAGCATTAAATCACTAATAACATTTGTTGAGCACGCTCTACTTTCCAAAGCATTTACATAACTGTTATCTCATAACAGCTTTAGGAGATTAGAAGTAAATGTAGCAAAAGGCAATTATGGCAGATAATTTGAAGTGTTACAAACTGGCCTTGGATTGATATAGGTACAGAAGAAAGTCTTTAATACTTATCACTCATCCTCTCCAGTACAGACATTCTGCAGCTTGGCAACATATGTACTTACATAATGCATGCTAGGAGAATAGTTCTCCTTTGTGTAGCCTTGGATTTTGTGGTAGTTACCACAGTGGTGTGTATTTTTTCAGAACTAAGGAGCTGTTTTCACACTGATATATTATAGCTTTTTTGTTTGTTCTACCCATAGCAGCAGTACCCATCTGCATGAGTATGGCCATTTCAGATCTAGCCTTACTTACTGCCTTCAACACTAACTTAATTGTGTCAATGCAGCATGTCTAAAAGTCCCTGCAAAGTGACCATGAACATCTATAAGAGGAGAACAAAAAAGTCAAGGCAGAATACATTTGGCATGGGTTGCTTCTGTGCTTAGGAAAGTATCACATTTGGTCACTTGGAACACAGAAATGCCACATAGTCACATCGATGCTTAAACAGGCCAGCCAATAAAAAGTAGCAAGCCTGCAGCAGGAAGAAGCCTGGAAGTGAGTTCCCATTGGAGAATTTGACAGTCAGGTAATAATGTAGAAAAAAAATATCAAAAGTAAAATAAGCTTGTTCTGACTTTCAAATCTAAGAAAGTAAAAAAATTCTTTAGTTGGAGAAAACACGGGACTGTGGAAATAGAATACTAGGATCTACTCATCCTTTAAAACAAATATATTGGCAGGTTTTTTCTCAAACATTGATAATAACTACCACCAACACATCATTTGGTTAAACTGAGTTGATGGGTCACCATAGTGTAAATGTGGAATGTTTAAAGAGAATAAAACTCTATTGGGACATGGAAGGCTGCTTGCAGAAGAGTCATGAGATCAACACCTAAGAGCAGATTACTCAAACAAGGGCTGAAACATTAGCTCTGACAACAGAATAATCAAGGATGTGACAGCTCAGAGAAAACAAGCTTTATAAAACAGTGCAGTATCCCTTAGCCTTGTTCAAGCACACAGTGCTTACGTTTTGAATCTAATCTTTCTAAATGATTCAACGTTTAGAGGAGTTTTAACCAAATGGAAATGATTTTTGTTTTCAATTCTAAGAAAATCATTGGCATTGATCTGGACCCTGAATGATGAAAATTGGAGAAGTAATTAAAGAAAGACCTTTGCCTAGAAGGGTTGGCCCATCAATAAGCAATATGGCCTGGCAGAACAACTCAGTGCGTGGAAGTACTTGCAGCCAAGATTAATGACCCAAATTCAATCTCCAGAACCTACAGGGTGGATGGAAGAGAATACACTCTTATATGTTGTCCTTTGGCCATTACATGCTACTCAAGCCATGACATATGCCTGTTCCTCAAACATATACACATGATAGACAGACAGACCAGCAGACAGACAGATAGATAATAAAAGAAATTGACAATCTACATGAACATTACAAAGGAATTAGGAATTCTGGGAAAGAAAATCTCTTTGAAAAATGATTAGCTATCCATATCTTTGCTAGAAAACAATAAGATACTTTATATGAATATAGCAAAGGCCATCTTACTATATCCTCCCCCCATTGCTATAACTCTGCATAGCTTACTTTTAATTTAAAGAACTTACTTTATATAATATTTTTATTCCATCATCTAATTCTTCTCAATTTTAACTTTGTATAATGTATTTCTTGCCTGACCAGATGGCAGTGAATCAGCCAATAATCATGGAAGGCACATCGTAATACATTAACATCCTAATGACTTATTGCAGATCTGGTTCCAAAAATTATAGTCAATAATATGGAAACAAGATTGCAAGATCAGAAAAGATACTGATAAGACATTCTCACTGCCCATCTCTACGGAACATTCTACCTATCTACATAATTGTCTTAAACAAAGATACCCAATAAACCTCCAAATGGTTTTAAAATCTCTACTCCTGGATATGGCCCAAGCGTCCTGTAAGAAGTTGATTCAACCTCCACTCTAGAAGTAGGACTGATTTCTTTAATAGCAGACAACTTGGCAATAATCCCCTTAGGAATGGTCAGGAAAACCAAAATGATCACTGAGACCACTAGCAGCTTCAGGAAATGAGTCTCTCTCTCTCTCTCTCTCTCTCTCTCTCTCTCTCTCCCTTTCTGTCCTTCCCTTTTACTTCTCTTTCTCCCTTATTCCAAATTAATATGAAGTGAGTGTGCTTTCTCTTAGTATCTATTTTTAAAAAAGCCAAGTAGACAAAAATGTGTTGTTGGGGATTTGGTGTTGCAGGAGTTGCAAGAATGCTGTGGTGTTTTGTTTTGGGGTGTGTGTGTGTGTGTGTGTGTGTGTGTGTGTGTGTGTGTGTGTGTGTGTAAACAGATGAATCAGTTTACAGCCAACCCACAACCCAAATATTCCTTGATGTATATTGACACTTAATGGACTTTTCTGAGATAATCAGAATTAAATCCAACTGCCATTTCTTCAAACAATTAAGGTTTAAAAATTCAAATAATCTCAATCTTACCTTTGGTGGTATGAATATTCTTGGCCCATAGGAATTTGTAGTGTTAGGAGCTGTGGCCTTGTTGTAGGAAGTCTGTCACTGTGAAGGTGGGCTTCGGAGGTCTCTTCCTATGTTCAGGCTCCACCATTATGGAAGAGAACTTCCTCTCAGCTGTGTGAGGATGCCAGTTTCTCCTGGCTGCCTTTGAATCAAGATGTAGAACGCTCAGCTCCTCTCCAGTACCATGTCCACCTGTATTGTGCCATGTTTCCTGTTATGGTGATAAGGAACTTACTATCTGAAACTGTAAGCCAGTCCCAATTAAATTAAGTAGGGAGTGATTCTATTAGGAGGTGTGGCCTTGCTGAAGGAAGTGCGTCACTGTGGGGGTGGGCTTTGGAGTTAAGAATAAAAGAGATTATTGGGACAATTGATGCTGGTTAGCTGGTGCTAAGAAATTAGTGGTGATTAAGAAGAGACCAGAATCACTGGGGCAAAATCTTCTGGGAACTGATTTCTGAGAACATAAAGAAGCTGTGTTCCAGAGATAGCCAAGGTTGTAGTTCATGTTGCAGCTAGACTTGGTAATGTGTAAGAACCGCCCAGGTGGTACTGGTTTTGAAGGTATGAGGGGCTCATGATCATAGTTCCAGTGGAAGACTCCAACAAATTGGAAATGCCCATACCATGCAATGCTCACCAAGAACAGCAGTAGCAATGGAGTAGAGTCAACCAGAATCTAGTGTGCTACAAAGGGCAGAGCTGGAAAGAGACCCAAGCTCTTTGAAGTAGCCCAAAAGATCACGTGTGGAACGCAGACATTGGAACAAGAAGTTGTAAAGTTTAAGTTGCCTAGGATAGCCCAAGATGTTAGAGATGTCAGAGCTGTGGAATACCTGCTGGGGTTTGGAACCAGCCCAAGAGAATGAAGTCTGTTGCTGCTGACTTCCAGATCTGCCAAAAGCAGTAAATAAATATGAAGGGAGTTAGATAACTGAAGATCATCCGATATGGAGACAACGATTTTGGAGTTTGACCAGCGGGTGTTTGGTCTTGCTTTGGACCAGTATATCCTCACTGGGATGTTTTGGAATGGTGATTTATATTCTGTGCCGTGATATGTTGGAAGTCTGTGATCTGCTTTTTATTTTGATTTGTATAGGGAAATTACAGTTAAGAGATTGCTGAATGTAAGAAGAGACCTTCAACTTTGGACTTTTAAACATTGATGAGACTGCAGTCAACTATGGGGATTTTTGAAGTTGGACTAACTATATTTTGCATTAAGCTATGGCTAGGTATGGCCCCCATAGACTCATGTGTTGCAACAAAACTATGAGGGCCAGCGAGTGAAATGTTGTGGTTTGAATATGCTTGTCCCCCCATGGGAATGGGTACTGTTAGGAGGTGTGACCTTATTGGAGGAAGTGTATCACTGTGCGAGTGGAGTTTGGAGGTCTCCTCTCATGCTCAGGTTCTACCCGTTGTGGAAGAGGGCTTCCTTATAGCTACCCGAGGATGCCAGTCTCTCCTGGTTGTCTTTGAATCAAGATGTAAACTCTCCACTCCTACTTGCCTGCATGCTGCTATGCTTCCTGCTATGATAATAATGAACTAAACCTCTGAAATTGTAAGCCAGCCCCAATTTAATGTTTGCCTTTATAAGAATTGCTTGTTCATACAATGGAAACCCTAAGACATTACCTGTTTTATTTTATGTATTAGTTGAGAATTTGAAGCTCAATATAAAGATCGGTAGCACTCTTTGTATCGTACACACGGATGCACACATAGTGTTGTGTGTTAGTGTGCGTGCAATGTAGATTTGTAAGGATATAGAGCACACAGAACTGAGTATGAGTGTTCTGGGAGCTATGTGGTTTTCAGGGAAAGCACAAGCAATGACAAAGTGTCAGGGGGGTCATAGGCACAGTGAGGAAGTAGATTGCCACAATTTGGATGGCACAACTTAGACACACTATAGGTATACTATAGACACTCGGATCTATCACTAGAGTTATTTAACATAAGGTTACAAAAATTTTACACAAAAAGGTCAATGTTCACAATATGTTTACTTTTTCAATTTTTCATATTCTTTCTTTTTGAAAGAATGCACACAGCTTAAAGAGTAGATGATGCTATAGTATTTGTTATCAAGTGTTGTTCTTTCTTTTACCCATTTAATCTTCCCTCGAGGCAGCCAGTTTTTATTCCTGTATCTGATTGTTATACATTGTCTTGGCTTCTCACTCAGTGAAAGTTTATGGTTTAGCCTCTCATGTACCACATATATCACTCTATTACCTCATACCTTATTTTCCAAAGAAGATTAGATTATAGATTACAAATTTGAATCCAACACTCAGGGCTTAACTTCTTGCTGATAATATCTTAATTCGTATTGGAATAATGTGCTGATCAGCTATCCAAAGAGAACAAATTAAGTCTTGTTTTATGTTTTATTGATTTCTATGATCTTAATACTCTTGCTTTGGTCATTTTCAGAATATGGAGGCCACCAAATACATTGTTCAGAAGGGATGGGCACAGCTGGTTTCAAGCTGTGTTCTATTGGCTGTATAGTAGGTATATTTGTATTTGCCCGTTCTATTTATTATAGAATGAAAATAATGAAGAGCATCCTCCCATCTTTAAACTCTTCCCCATGTGTCCCAAGGTATTGGACATTCTGCATTCATTTGGAGAAGGTCCTTTTCTCACACCATGTCCTGGTTTGTTTCCATGCCTGGCACCCACCCCACTTCTATAAAATTCCCTTGCACCTCATCCTGGGGAGTGGCTTACCCATCTGGATCTTAGATTTTCTGATCCCCAGGATCTTCATTTGCTGCTTCATTTGATGGAGCACTTCCTTTGGCAGCCTATCTGACAATATCTCTATCTCCATTCAAATGTGTGGAAGTAACTGTAACTTAAGCTTACACAGGGACTTCCTTTGAGAGGTCATAGGCTGTGAGTCATTCTCTAATTGCTGCCAGTGTGAATGTGGAGAATTGTAATGATATTTTAACTGCTGTCGTTTGCATGTAATCTGTTCTTCCTTTCTTGGGAACCTCGAGTATTTGGAAAATTATTCACATTTTGAAAATTAGAAGACATTTCAAAGTATCCTACTAATAATTTTTCTAATATATATCACAAACATATGGTTTGTTAATAAAAGGAAATAACATGAGATAATACATACCCTATAAATACTGTGACCACCTCACTAAATAGATAGATAGAGAGAAAGATAGAGATAGTGATAGATAGTTAGATGATAGATAGATAGATAGATAGATAGATAGATAGATAGATAGATGAGAGATAGACAGATAGACAGATAGATAGAGATGTAAGTATAAGTATACGTATAGACATAGAGATATCTTGCACTTCGCCAGAAAAAAATTAGAAGTTCTCACAAAATTTGACAAGATTGTTTTTTAGTTCTATACTGTGGTAAGGAAGAAAGATTAAAAAATAAAATCTTCAGACATTTGGAATTTTAAAAACGGCAAACACTGTTTTTTCTTGATACAAAAAAGTGAATGTTTAAACTTTAAAACCAATGTTAATGGGTTTCTGTCGTAGAAAAATTTAAAAATCTATAATCCATGGGTAATAAATTTATATTTATATTTTACTTATAATAAAATGTTATATGACCTACATCAGACAATTCAAGTGGTCACAGGGATATTATGAAAGCCATATTCTTCTCTAATGTGCTTTCCTATGACTCATAGTAATTTATATTCTAGAAGGTTAATTGTACATTAAAATATTTAAAAATTAGCAGTGTTAGAATGGTCTAATGAGGTTCTGCTCCACTGTTTGATAAACAATATGATCTGCATTAGTTCATGTGGGTCTTCCTCATTCTCCATTATGGTAACCTGGCATCACATTACATTAAACAGAGTAGAAAATGGTAATTAGAGGAAAATCTGACTCATTTCTTGTTCTAATGAGTTAAGTGTGGCTTTTCTTGTTTTAAATTATTAGGAAAATGAAGAAATGAAATGTGTCATGACATGAGTAACATGCAAAATTCAGATTTCAGGGCTAATACTGTAACTCAAAGGGAAGGTGCTAGCACGCATGGGGCTCTAGGCTCAGCCTCAGCGTTGAACAAAATCAAATTTTTATCATTCATGGACTGAGCCCTCTTAGATCATGGATGTGTGTATTCATTGGCTATGGCTGCTCTTGCCCTATAAAGAGCAGAAGTAGATGTGGCAGAGCTGTCCTATGGCCTGCATAGCCACATAACATAGGGTCTTTTTACTGACCTTTGATATAGGCTATATAATAAGTACATGTTGAAGTAAGAGCTCGGTGACTTTCCAGCCCCGTGAATGGCTAGCAGACTGCATGGAGCAATTGTTAAACATGATGAATGGTGCAAAGTGAAGCTGAGTAGGAGAATGAGAAGGAGAGCCCATGAAAGAAAGGCAGACCATGACCACATGTGACATTATCTAAACAGCAGGTAAGGATTATGCCTTTCATCTGAAAGGAACCTGGCAACCGCTGAGTATTGTGAACCAGAGAGAGTGGTCTGTTTGTAGCATAGAATTAACACTGTGTGTTCCTAACCAATATGAAAATTTTGTGTGGCACAATTGTAATAACCTCTGTGACGATCTTTGAGTTCCAATGAAGACACAAATCCCAGTCTATAAGAATCGTATTACAGTGGTAGCTAAAGTTCTAAAATCACAGTGAGAAGTCTGTATGTGATGTGTTGCTTAAAGCCCTTGCACTTGCGTATTTTTATATACTATTATAAGAATGCTATTTTACTCTTGAGGTTTTCATTCACATTCAGTCCACCCAACTACGAAGATGTATGAAACAATTAAAGAAAGGAACTGGCTCATACATTAGCTGCTGAGTTAAGCCCTATGGCATTGGATCACTTGACCCTTAATGTATGACTTGTAAACTTAAGGTTCAAAAATGCTCCAATGAAAACCGTACAGGCTTGTTTGTTATTTCAAAGGCACCATGTGAAGTGCTCATCATAATCTGGTTAAAAATCCTAAATAACAAGAATGCTAGTCTCCCAGACGGAGTAATTCTAATTAACCTTATAAAAATGAGATTTGTACCGTATGTACAAAATTAAGGATAAAAACAACCATTAAAAGAAAAGCCTAATCACATTATAATAATTAAGTTCAAGGGACACAATAGGCCACAGTCACATAACAGTACCATATTTTAAATGACATCATAAATAATAGGAAATGGAAATGTTTTGTGCCGTGTTATTATTTCAAATAGTATCTTAAGTTACCCCTTTACATGGTCAAGCAAGTTGTTCTATTAATATGGGGGCTTGAATGTGGATTGTGTAGATCTGTAAGAAAGGGACAGCTTGGACATTAAGTCAAGTTGTATTCAGATATGAAAATATAAAGTAAAAATAAGTGAACATTTGGAGAAGGATTTTGCATAAATATCAATACATCTTAGACTTGGAGTAAGGACAGAAGAAAGAAAGAAATTCAGTTCAGTTTTGCAAAGCAGAAATTTCTCTTTGCTCCTCCTCCTTCTCCTCCTCCTCCTCCTCCTTCTAATCCTCCTCTCCCTCCTCCTCTTCCTTCATAATTCATGAGTGGCCATTTTAGTTCTGAGATGTTCACGATGATCTAGAATTCAGGTACTAGAGAGAGAATTTGTGTTTTGGGGTGGCTCTGGAAAGTTCCTTTAATACTTTCATTCTTATATTCATAAAAGTATTCCATTCTCTGAGCTCAAAGGTCTCTTGATAGTGGATTGAGTTGAGCATTTAGGAAGTGATAATTATTATTTTCATCATCATTATTGTCCATCTGAATCTGTATCCTCAAATAAATCCTGTGATAATTGAAGAATAAAACATGGTGAAAAACAAAGAACTGAAAATAAAGAGTAATTATGGAGTTAGCACTTCATATCTCTTTTCCACATAACCGCTCAACTATTGGCTTAGAGAAATCTTAACATGTGCCAATTGTTACTGTGACCCATGGGTCTTAATGGACTCACAGTTAGTGTGTATAAATAGTGTTACTGGGATACAGACAAATAATTGCCAGAGGCTCCATGTCTTATGAATTCCCACAGAAATGCAGCTTTGAAATTTCAAGGAAAGTTTTCTACTCACTGAAAACCTTTCTGAGGGTGATCTCTTCAGAAGCATCTGACTTTATATTTCTCTTCATACTATGCTGCTACTTTGGGTGGTGGTCTATTTGTAAGCACAAGGAGCTATGTCTTCAAAACATTGTGGTTCCACAAATGCATAATAAGTTCAGAAATAATTGTATAGACCTGAGACAAAGTTTTGACATTAGCCCTAACTAGCTAGTTTTGAATAATTGCTTCACCAGAATATGATTTTAAATTATGATATTATGGTAATTGTACTCATATATTTTTTAATCCCAAGTGGAATGTGAGTGGTTGGTAGAAAAAAGGTGCAAGCTATAGATATTCAAGAAAAATAAATACATGAAATTTAAAATGAATGTCTCAGTTGTTAACATATTTGGCGAGGGGTCATTGTATTATCCCACTTGATATGTGATCATTTTCTTTGCCTTGAATAATAAGTTATACATGTCCCACAGATGTGTAGACAGAGATAAATCTTTTCACCTGTCAAGCAAACTTGCCCCTAGCCAACTGCCTATAATCTTGTACTCAATATGGCCTTATTTCTCTCCTTTGACATCAAGTGTGGAAGAATCTGTCATGATCTGATAAAAATATTTATATATGCCTTTGAATATATGAACTGATTCCTCAAGTGAAGTTTTGTGTTAGAGATAGGAATAAAGAGAAAGTTAAAAATTAATATATAAATTAATCAAAGTATAGATTGTTAAATCCTATGAAAACTGTTCATTTGTCTATAATGTGTAGACAAAAAGAAAAATTTGAGTGAAGAATTAACTTAACTGGTACAAATGCACTGTCAAACATGGGATAACAATTTAGACAAGTGAAATTTGTTGAATGTGGTTTGCATATGTGCATAAAATAATTACAACTCCACTCAAATATGTGTTTATGAGAAAAAATCAGGGACCTGGTGAAATGGCTCAGTTGGTGAAGTATTTAGCATAAAAGCTTGATGACCATATACATCTGTAACACTTACATTTTAAAAAAGGACAGCAGTGTGTCTATTACCAGTGCTAGGAAGGCAAAGGCAAAAGGTCTCTAGAGTCTGATGATCAGCCAGTCTTGATGAATTTATGAGTTCCAGATTCAATGAGAAACCTTGTCTCAAAAATTAGAGAAGCAACTAAGGAAAACAGCTAATATCAACTTCTGGCCTCTGCACATAGAGACATGGGTAAGTGAGCTCTTGTTCATATACTACACACACAAACACACACATACACACACACACACACACACACATACAAACACAAACACACACACAAAATCAGGTGCTTATAAGTTAAAGCAAGAAGAAACGAAGTTAACACATTTCAAATTAATCTTTGCCACGAGGAAAACTAGCATAGGCACACTTTGAGGACTCCATTGAATGTGTCTGTAGTTTTTTTGAACCCATAGGACATTAATGGTGGCAGTGCTGGTAGTTGTTCTATTGTTACACAAAGACCTCTGTTAGAAGCGAAATCTCACAGTAAGATAAAATGTCTCAAAAGCAGATGAAAATGAATTAAAATACCTAAAAGCATTCAAGAGTGCTTAGAGACGACAATGAGAAGTCTGGTCAGACTCAGGTAGCCCTGAGAACATCACTGGGCAGCGAGGACAGCATAGCAAATGTCCAGATTCACTCGCATTTATTCTGTTCTAAGAACTCCAGGACACTGAGATACAAGGAAATATGTCATTGACTATAGTGAGTCAATCAAATACAAACAGGATAGGGGTTAAGTAAGTTGCAGTGTTTCTAATGAAATTGATGTTCAGCTGTATTCAGAAATCCTTAATAGTTCAAAGTCTCTGCTTATGGGTTTTGCAAAAGTCAAGAGCCTATTGTCTTTATCTTCATATATGTTTGCCATGTTTCACTAAAATATTTGGAGTTGCTCTCAGATAGTGAATCAATTATATTTAATTGATTTTCCTCTTCAACTCTAAATACATTTAGTAAAAACTCTTTGTCACTCTTATCCAACCCAGAAAAACTGAGCATAATTCTCCTCAGTTATATGCCCATTAATTTCAGGTCAAGTTAAAATGTCTTGTGGTAACACACGCTGCTGTCATTGAGCTTATGATTTCAGTCACAGCCAACAGGGAAAAGATATTAGGGAACCTCATACTAGAGGTTCCTTTTATTATTTCTTAAAAGCAATGTACAAAGCCATTCACTACATCCCTGATCTCCACTCTCATGCTTATTAATTACTGAACTGCAATAGCATAACATAGAATCTGCTGTCAAGGTTGACAGTTGTAGGGTGTGAGATCTACAGATTCAATTGTACAATGTATGTTTGTTACAGAAAGTGTGTTGCTAAGGCTGTGCGTGAATAAAGAACAAGCCCATGAAGTGAAATATATGCCTTGAGAACCCTGAGTAAATGCATGTTATACTTTTCAAAAATTTGTATCTCATCATAGATCTTGTTAGTTCCTTATGTTATATTATTTATTTATTTATTTTATTTGCCTCTTTTGAGGTTTTCCCAAAAAGTACCTAGGTAGTGGTAAATATATTGACTTTATATTTTCAAGATTCATCCTAAATGGCATAAATGACCTAGTAATAAACATATTTTAATTCAAAAAAATCCGTTTCCATAGTAACGTATTAAGATGTCATTCTTTACGGTGAATAGAATATAAAAGTGCACAGTTGAAGGCTACTTGAGGTCTAGCAGTTCGAAATGAATAGGGATAATTGAGATGTACTAAGAGTAGATGAGAAGTTGATCTTTAGAGAATGCCTCCAAATCTTTCTCTGAAGCTCAACTGCTTGGTGAGACATCACCACAGATGCTTTCTGGGCATTGCTGAGATAGGAACAAGCTTGAACTACCTGCACAGCCATCAGTGGCTGTGGATGTCCTTTTGCTGTTTTCCTCTCTAGGATTCTGCCTCTCTGAGGGATGGGTCATTGGGTAGTCAGAAGGACTTCAAATGAATCCAGCCAGCATGTCGTTTTGCGAGCGCATCTACCAACATCATTAGAAAGGTAGTGATTTCAACTGGGAGAGAGCAGAGCTATTTTGACTGCTTTTGCAACTGCCCTTCTCTGGCCCTCCATCTCTGATTTTCCACCATGAATTACAGAGACATGCTGTACTTATCTCCTTTCAGTCAAGGATAAGTCAAGGGTAGGACAGAGAGAAGTGGCTGATTTCAGTCTCTAGCGATACTATTGTTCATAAAAAAAAAATCAAATTACATCTCTGGCTACCAGCAGGAAACAATTGTGAAATGAAAAAGCATTCATCTGAACACTGTAAAGTGATGTAAACTTGCAGACCCATATTTAAGAGTTTACACGCTCAGATCTGCAAAATATGTAAAGACAATATAAAAATAGAGCAAGATCAATTATTCCTAGGCTAAGGGATGAATATTCTCGAGATGCAGTTTATTTTAATGTGTTGTGTGAATTTTGGTTTCTGCTTGCAATAAATGTGCTATAGTGATACACATTGTTTGCATTAGGTATAGCGCAATTAAAAATGTTCGGTACTTGTCATATTCCTATACAATTTTTAAGGCTTTAAATTATTTCAAAATCAAAACTTTCCTTCAAAATCGATTAACAGATACAATACGGACAAATCCTAACCTTTGGAGACAGAGGAGAAATGGAACTGATTCTAAAGCTGAGGCAAAAGACAAAGGACTTCAACACATGAAGCAACGTGGAGAAAAGGAGCTAAAGGGAGGAGTTACCTGATTCTGAAATTTGCTGTGAAGCACAAGTGACAAAGGCAGCACAGGGTATCACTGGGGTAGACAAACAGCAGAATAGGAGAAAAGAAGCACAAAAATAGATCCACATCGAGAATTGTTCGCTCTGTGTGGAAGGTGCTGAAGCACTCTAAAGATTGAGGAGCTGTGTTGTGAGCAAATAGCTCTGAAATTGCTGGCTACTGAGAGGCCAGCAGCCTCAATCCTGACCTACAGTATCCATACAAATAATGTCAGGTAGAACTCAGACCTAACACTAAAACCCCAAAGTTTCTAAACAAGAGTGGTCGGGAGATTTTTCAGGAGTTTGGAGTAAACTAACTATGATAATAACTATAAAAGAATTGGGTGATATTCTATAAAACTTTAAAAAAAATCTTCCTACTCAGTAAATGTCACCATCAAATACCAATGGGACATATAGAAAATCAATAGAGTGGGTGGAAGTAGTCATAATAAATACATGTGTAAAACAAAATAATAGTATGTAGGAAGATAGCACAAAACAAAAAATAGACAAATAACCCAAAAATAAATAGATAATACATTTGCTTAAATATATTCAGCTAATAAACCTTTTCAAAACTGCTGTACATCATTAATCAACAATGGTACGTATGCCAGATTTTCTAGAAACACTGATATGCATATACAGAATACCCAAAGCCAATGTCTGTGACACTGGGAATGCAGCATGGATGTAGAACTAAAACCCTTAATTTTTAGAGATAATGGTCAATAACTATAAGAAAATGGGGAGTCTCCTAGTTAAAAACAGAATACTCATATGCCCTGTGGTCAACAATTTAACTCCCATTGCCCCTAGAAAATCTAGAATATTAGCAAACAACTTGCACACATGTGCTCACAGCAACTCTTATGAATGACGTGTATATGCAGTAGATTATTTCAGAGATGTTAAAGTGATATGTTCAACTTAACCTAAAACCCATAAAGAAAAAGGATATCTGCTGCTAGAATCAGAGTATATGATATGAATCAGAGTAATCATATGCCGCACATTCATGTGAACAGACTGCATACAAGATGATGGACATTACATTGGAGCTGAATGTCTTAGTGCTAGTGCTTGGGGAGAAATGCAGTGTCATGATAGGTCATGATAACTACGTATTTGTGCCAATGATGCTATAAGCAAGCATAATTCAATACTGTTTATATAAATGTACAAACCACACAGTTACATATAGTACATGATACTAGATAATCGTTTATACAACTATGCTACTGGATTGTGCACATACTGAATTAAACAATTTATCATCATTTTACACTTGAAGACTTCCACCTATATAAAAACCACTCACTGGCACCCAAATCACATGGGGGAGAGAGCAGGACACTCAGAAGTGCACACACTCCTGAGAACTCAGAGGAGACTATTCTCTGCCCACATTTCTGACCCAAGAGGAAATCGCCTAGTGCCATCTGTGCCCACTAGAGGCATTCAGGGGCAGGACAATTTGGGTTTCTTCCTGGGCCGAGAGCTGAAAGCCAGTCACCAGGAGAGCTTACACACCTGAGAGCAGAGCTCTCTGTTTCCAGATCTGGCTGAAAGAAAACAGTTCTACAGGACTGCTGATACAGAGGCCTACAGCAGGGTCAAGTCACTCTCAGAAACAGCAAGACAAACACCAGAGACAACCCAATGGCTAGAGGCAAGCACAGGAACCTAAGCAATAGAAACCAAGACTTCTTGGCATCATCAGAGCACAGTTCTCTTACCAAAGAAAATATTAGATATCCAAACACAACAGAAAAGCAAGATTTAGATATAAAAATCACATTTTATGATGATGATGGAGGACTTTAAGAACAAATGACTCCCTTAAAGAAAAAAAGTACAACACAAGTAAACAAGTAGAAGCCCTTAAAGAAGAAACACAAAAGTCCCTTAAAGAGATACAGGAAAACACAACCAAACAACCAAACTGGTGAAGGAATTAAGCAAAACCACCCAGGATTTAAAAATGAAAATAGAAACAATAAAGAAAGCACAAAGAGAGATAATCCTGGATAGAAAACCTAGGGAAGAGATCAGGAGCCATAGATGCAAGCATCACCAAGAGAATAGAAGAGAAAGAAGAGAGAATCTCAGGGGCAGAAGATACTATAGAAAACATCAACACAACCATCAAACTCCATGTAAAACTCAATAAGCTCCTAGGCCAAAACATCCAGGAAATGTAGGGTACAATGAGAAGAACAAACCTAAGGATAATAGGTGGAGAAGAGAGTGAAGACTCCCAACTTAAAGGGTCAGTAAATATCTTCAACAAAATTATAGAAGAAAACTTCAATAACCTAAAGAAAGAGATGCCAATAAACATACAAGAAGCATACAAAACTCCAAATAGATTGAACCAGAAAAGAAATTCCTCCTGTCACATGATAGTCAAAGCACCAAATGGACACAACAAAGAAAGAATATTAAAAGCAGTAAGGGGGAAAGATCAAGTAACATATAAAGACAGACCTATAAGAATTACACGACTTCTCAACAAAGACTATGAAAGCCAGAAGATCCTGGGCAGATGGCATACAACCCCTAAGAGAACACAAATGCCAGCCCAGACTAATATATCCAGCAAAATTCTCAATTAAGATAGATGGAGAAAACAAGATATTCCATGACAAAACCAAATTTACACAATATCCTTCTACAAATCCAACCCTACAACGGATAATAGATGGAAAACTACAACACAAGGAAGGAAACTACACCCTAGAAAAAATAAGAAAGTAATCTCCTTGCAACAAAACCAAAAGAAGAGAGACACACAAACATAATTCCACCTCTAACAATGAAAATAACAGGAAGCAACAATCACTATTCCTTAATATCTCTTAATATCAATATACTCGATTCCCTAGTAAAAAGACAAAGTCTAACAGATTGGATATGTAAAAAGGACCCAGCATTTTGCCACATACAGGAAACACACGTCAGAAATAGAGACAGACATTACCTCAGAGTAAAAGGATGAAAACAAATTTCCAAGCGAATGGTCTGAAGAAACAAGCTGGAGTAGCCATTCTAATATCGAATAAAATCAACTTTCATCCAAAAGTCATCAAAAAAGGTAAGGAAAAACACTTCATATTCATCAAGGAAAAAATCCACTAAGATGAACTCTCAATCCTAAATATCAACGCTCCAAAAGCAAGGGCACCTATATTCATAAAAGAAACCTTAATAAAGCTCAAATCACACATTGCACCTCACACAATAATAGTAGGAGATTTCAACACCATAATCTCGTCAATGGACAGATCATGGAAACAAATTAAACAGAGACACAGAAAAACTAACATTAGTTATAAACCAAATGTACTTAACAGATATTTATAGAACATTTCATCCTAAACCAAAGGATACACCTTTCTCAGCACCTCATGGGACCAAAATTGACCGTATAATCTGTCACAAAACAGGCCTCAAGTAATACAGGAAGATAGAAAAAATCCTATGTATCCTATCAGTCATCATGGACTAAGGCTGGTCTTCAATAACAATGAAAACATCAGAAAGTCCACATATACATAGAAGTTGAACAATGCTCTACTCAATGATAACCTTGTCAAGGATGAAATAAAGAAAGAAATTAAAGACTTCTTAGAATTTAATGAAAACGATGGTACAACATACCCAAACTTATGGGACACAATGAAAGCTGTGCTAAGAGGAAAACTCATAGCTCTGAGTGCCTGCAGAAAGAAACAGGAGAGAGCATATATCAGCAGCTTGACAGCACACCTAAAAGCTCTAGAACAAAAAGAAGCAAATACACACAAGAAAAGTAGAGGGCAGAAAATAATCAAACTCAGGACTGAAATGAACCAAGTAGAAATAAAAAGGACTATACAAAGAATCAACAAAACCAGGAGCTTGTTCTTTGAGAAAATCAACAAATAGATATACCATAGCCAGACTAATCAGAGAGCACTGAGATAGTATCCAAATTAACAAAACTAAAAGTGAAAAGGGAGACATAACAACAGAATCTGAAGAAATTAAAAAAATCATCAGATTGTACAATAAAAGCCTATATTCAACAAAACTGGAAAATCTGGAGGAAATGGACAATTTTCTAGACAAATTCAAGGTACCAAAGTTAAATCAGGAACAGAAAAAACCATCTAAACAATCCTATATCTCCTAAAGAAATAGAATCAGTTATTAAAAGTTTCCCAACCAAAAAGAGTCCAGGTCCAGATGGTTTTAGTGCAGCCTTTCATAGAAGACCTCATACCAATACTGTCCAAACTATTTCACAAAATAGAAATAGATGGAACACTACTGAATTCCTTCTATGAAGCCACAATTACACTTATTCCTAAACCACACAAAGACACAACAAAAAAGAGAACTTCAGATCAATCTCCCATATGAATATCTACACAAAAATACTAAATAAAAATCTTGCAAACCAAATCCAGGAGCACATCAAAATGATCATCCATCATGCTCAAGTAGGCTTCATCCCAAGGATGCAGAGATGGTTCAGTATATGGAAATCCATCAATGCAATCCATTATATAAACAAACTCAAAGAAAAAAACCACATGATCATTTCATTAGATGCTGAAAAAGCATTTGACAAAATTCAACAACCCTTCATGAAAAAAGTCCTGGAAAGATCAGGAATTCAAGTCCCATACCTAAACATAGTAAAAGCAATATACAGCAAACCAGTAGCTAATGTTTAACAACATGGAGAGAAACTTGAAGCAATCCCACTAAAATCAGGGACTAGACAAGTCTGCCCACTCTCTCCCTACTTATTCAATATAGTTCTTGAAATCCTAGCCAGAGCAATCAGACAATGAAAGGAGTTCAAAGGGATATAAATTGGAAAGGTAAAAGTCAAAATATCACTATTTGCAGGTGATATGATAGTATACTTACATGACCCCAAAAGTTCCACCAGAGAAATACTAAGCCTTATGAACAACTTCAGCAATGTGGTTGGGTATAAAATTTACTCAAACAAATCAGTAGCCTTCCTCTACTGAAAGGATAAACAGGCTGAGGAAGAAATTTTGGAAATATACCCTTCACAATAGTCACAAATAATGTAAAATGCCTTGGTGTGACTTTAACCAAGCAAGTGAAAGATCTTTATGACAAGAACATCAAGTCTCTGAAGAAAGAAATTGAAGATATCAGAAGATGGAAAAACCTCCCATGCTCATGGATTGGTAGGATTGATATAATAAAAATGAGCATTTTGCCAAACAAAATCTACAGATTCAATGCAATCCCCATCAAAATTCCAACTCAATTCTTTATAAAGTTAGAAAGAGCAATTTGCAAATTCATTTAGAATAACAAAAAACCTAGGATAGCAAAATCTATCCTTAACAATAAAGGAACTTCTGGAGCAATCACCATCCCTGACTTCAAGCAGTATTACTGAGCAATAGTGGTAAAAATGCATGGTATTGGTACAGAGACAGGCAGGTAGATCAGTGGAACAGAATTGAAGACCCAGAAATGAACCCACAAACCTATGGTCATTTTGACAAAGGAGCTAAAACCATCCAATGGATAAAAGATAGCATTTTCAACAAATGTGCTGGTTCAACTGGAGGTCAGCATGTAGAAGAATGCAAATCAATCCATTTTTATCACCCTGTACAAAGCTTAAGTTCAAGTGGATCAAAGGCCTCCACATTAAACCAGATACAGTCAAACTAGTAGAAGAATAAGTGGGGAAGAATCTCTATCACATGGGCACTGGGGAAAATTTCCTGAACAAAACAACAATGGCTTATGGTCTAAGATCAAGAATTGACAAATGGGACCTCATAAAACTGCAAAGCTTCTGTAAGGCTAAGGACACTGTCATTAGTACAAAATGGCAACCAACAGATTGGGAAAAGATCTTTACCAGCCCTACATCTGATAGAGGGCTAATATCCAAACCACAAAGAATTCAACAAATTAGACTCCAGAGAGTCAAATACTCCTATTAAAAATGGGGTACACAGCTAAACAAAGAATTATCAGCTAAGGAATATTCAATGGCTGAAAAGTAAGTAAAGAAATGCTTGACATCCTTAGTCATCTGGGAAATGCAAATCAAGACAACTCTGAGATTCCACCTCACATCAGTCAGAATGGCTAAGATCAAAAACTCAGATGACAACAGATGTTGGCAAGGATGTGGAGAAAGAGGAAGACTCCTCAATTGTTGTTGAGATTGCAAACTGTTACAACCACTCTGAAAATCAGTCTGGAGGTTCCTCAGAAAATTTCACATTCTACTAACTGAGGTCCCAGCTATACATCTCCTGGGCATATACTCAAAACATCTTTGTGTCATAACAAAGACACATGCTCCTCTATGTTCATAGCAATCTTACTTATGACAACTAGAAGCTGGAAAGGACCCAGATGCCCTTCAACAGAGGAATGGATACAGAAAATGTGGTACATCTACACAATGGAGCACTACTCAGCTATTAAAAACAATGACTTCATCAAATTTATAGGCAAATGGATTGAACTAGAAAATATCATCCTGAGGGAGGTAACCCAATCACAGAAAAACATACATGGTATGTACTCACTGATAAGTTGATATTTGCCAAAAATTTCTAATTACCCAAGATACAATCAACAGACCACATGAAGCTCAAGAAGAAGGATGACCAAAATGCAGATGCTTCACTCCTTCTTAAAAGGGGGAATAAAAATATTCATAGGAGGAGATATGGAGGCAACGTTTGGAGCAGAGACTGAAGGAACAGTCATTCAGAGCCTGACCCACATGTGGCCCATATATATACAGCCACCAAGACTAGATAATACTGATGAGGCTAAGAAGTGCATGCTGACAGGAACTGGATATAGATGTCTCCTGAGAGACACAGCCACAGCATGTCAAATACAGAGGCGAATTCTAGCAGCAAACCACTGAACTGAGAACAGGACCCCAGATTGAGGAATTAGAGAAAGGATTGAAAGATCTGAAAGGACTTGCAACATATCTACATTTACAAAAACCATAAAAAATTAATAAGAATTACTAAAATACATTTATGTATATGTATATTTGTAGAATACATGCACCAAAACCTAAGCATATAATGGGTAAAGTGCTGGGAATGTTTCAAAAATGCTATAAAGGACTTATTAATGATTTAAGCAGCAGGCGTGGAGGGGTATCAATGAGCTACATCACTTTCCACATGGAATAAATTCTTTAAAAAAGAGAGAGAGAAAATAGTGTTGTAGAAAAAGCATTAATAGAAGCATCTGAAATAAAGAAAAATAAAAAACCCATTCATTGTAAAAAAAAAACTGTCATTTTTATGCTCTTAGCAGACTCATATGTCTTATGGTTTATCTGGTCCCTTGATTTTTTTCATCTTTTAAATGTTTGCTCAGTTATGTATTGTCTTGTTCATCATGACCCCAGGACATAAAAAAAAATCTACTGCTAATGCTGTCACTAAGAGTTACCTCAAGTTTCTAGCCAATAACAGCCTAGTTTGGTTATGCACATGCATATTCTACATTGTTCCTATATTGACTATACACTTCTCATTAAGCAATGTGTGGCTAAACACTGTAATATGTTGTTAATCCTGTCTAATATGTATGTACATAGATATGTACTAGAAAACCATTTTAACTTTTAAGGTTCAACTTCTCTTTAAAAATTTTCACTGTCTGCAACTTCCTAGTTGCACCAATAATTTGCAACCTCCTTTTTTTTTTTTTTTTTGGTTCTTTTTTTTTCAGAGCTGGGGACCGACCCCAGGGCCTTGCGCTTCCTAGGCAAGCGCTCTACAATAATTTGAAATCATACCCCAAACCTACAAGTAAGTAGGTATACTTTTCAAACATAAAACCTGTACTATGACCAAAGTTTATGGTGTATTTGGCAATAGGGTCTTATTATCAAGTTCTAGACTTAAAATCAAGAGGAATATAAAAAAAACTTGTATACTTTTGTGAATCTTCAGGATACCTCTGACCAACAACTAGAGAGGAAGAATCCCAATACTTGGTACTGGACTTTCTTCAGTAACCAGTGTCTTCTAAGATGATCCCATAGTACCCTATGAGATCTCATAGTATTCCAATGAGCCATATTAGGTGAAATTTATAAAATAGTATTTTTGTGTTTCCCCCCAAGCATCCTTAATGTCAGGTATCCCTTTCCAAGTTCTCCTATGCTTCCCATCTACATCTCTGGTCACACTGAGTAGGAATGATAATCCTTCTTGACTAGCTTTATATTACCCGAAGATGATATGCAGGCTGCTAGGGGAAAATGTTAGCCGTGAACATTTAGAGCTACAAAAATATCTACTACAACAAGATACGCCCATGGGTACAGTAGAAGCACAAATGTTATGGGAATAGAGAAGCAGCCTCTGATTGGCATTAAACCTTCCACACAGGAGGAAATACATACCTTGTACTGTAAATCTGGCCAAGAGCTAACCATTGGGGAATACAGAAGCCCTGGGGATAAACTTACTGTTTCCCTTAATACTCTCTCTTAATATGTCCTCTCTTAAATGGACATAGTATCAAACTGCCCTCCAAACTGGTGTCTCAATAACCAAAGATTAGTGTGACTCCCAGATAACTTCACGGAAGCATCCTTGTGCGGTGGACGGTAGTTAATTCAGAACCTTGCAACTTGTCAAAGTACACAGAATAAGTGGTGTTGGTAGAGGTTGGAGAGAGGGCTCAGCAGTTAAATGCATATAGAATGCTTAGCCAGAATGGTACATTTATATCATCCCATCCCCCAAGGCTTAATGATGATCACAGAAAAGAGGCAAGGAATATAACAGCATGCAGAGGTTGAGGAGAACTGGACAGAAACTACCCTCTAGGCATGTCAGGTTTACTGCAGTCATGAACGCACAGCAGCAGAGGAGAATGATGCTTGTGTACAACCTACCCAAGATCAAGGCAGTCATCATTGCAGTACAGAGAGGACAGGAAGCACTCATGAACCCCCCACCTCTAATTGAAGAGCTATTGATGATCAAGAGAAGAGTTATCTTTTTTAAAATAAAGCTCCTGGAAAGTCTATCATAATCCAGTGGCCCATGCTATATTCCTGAGTACATGGGGAGCACATACTGCACTGGAGAATTATTTTAAAATGTGTAAAGTACACAAGTTGGGAGGGTTGGACAGGTTGGGATGGATCCAGTAGAAGTGAGAGAGGATTAGGAGGTACAATTTTATCAAAATGTATTGTATGGAATTATCAAAGAATTAATGAAGGCATCATATATAAAACTATGTGACTGAGAAGAATCTGGTTAAACAAGGATGGGCATAAAAAAGTTTCTGAAGTTGACCATCACCAAATATTGTCATTGGTATGTATATATGTGTGTGTATATATGTATATATATATATGAATTATGAGATTATAGGGAATATACTAGTCAATGCCTTGCTCTGTTCAACCTTGACCTTCTGCCAACAATTTCTACATACTTTATTTACAAACAAAGTATCTGCCAACATGAGCTGCTAGGATGAAGGAAGGCAATGTATTTATTATAAAGATACTTGTTTGTAGAAATAGAAAGAGAAAACACAGTACAAACACATGAAATGCCACCATTTACAATGTGATGGCCTGTTCTGGGCTCAGTCTACAGATTCGAAATGACACAATAAAGAATGTGACTCAAACCAAAAACCTTCCGCATGCCAAGAGAAAGCAATTAAAGAAAGGGGGAAAGGACTTGGAAGGCAGATATAATGAGAGCTTAATCTCCAAACTTTACTTTCAAATATACACAACTTAGTAGAGAAATAACCCAGGTAGAAAATTTAAAAAGGCAGGAAAAATATTCCTCCAAGTATATCATAGACATTGATGCACACATATTCTCTGATGCTGTATCTGCATTTCTGGTGACATGGTAGGATGAAAAGTGTACATGGAAGAAAATGAACTAAGGGTGGGGGGTGAAGAGCAGGGTTGATGAGCACAAAGTATACTGTACAGTTGCATGAAATCGGCCTAGTGAGGCTCAATATAATTTTCAAAAAACCATTTAATGAAATTTGGCTTGGATTATAACAGAATTTCCAACAACTTCTAAAATGACCTTAAGCATACTTCTGACATTATGTAGTACATATTTCTTTGGAGCATGATTCAGCATTGTTAATCATGAAATCAAGTAATAGTCAACTTTAAAAGTAATGAAGCTCTTCTAAGTCCTACATATCTAATATTTAGAACCAAGTTTATCCTCTCCCCATCCCCATCTTCCTCATTCTCTCTTTCATTCTCCTCCATAAGATATATATAATATATATAATATAAAATTATATATGTAGATATATATAGATTATATATATATGTATATATACATACACACACACATATATATATATATATATATATATATATATATATGGATAGGGTTAGGGCTAGGGCTAGGGTTATGTTAGGGTTACGGTTAGGGTTAGGGTTAGGGTTAGGGTTAGGGTATAGATATTGACAAAATCTCTCTTTGAGACAGGTTTTCATTTACCCAGACTTGATCTTAAATTCATTATGCAGCTGAGGGTGACCTTTGATCTTCCTGCCTATACCCCAGGGCTGCTGGCATTATGGGCTGTTAAGTATCAACCCCAGGGCTGTGTTTATGCTAGCCAAGTGCTCTATCTCAAGCTACCTCTAGCCCTAAGGTTTAGCTCTTTATGTAAAATGAAACAGTCATATCCATTTTAATAGTACATAAATTTTTCATTTGTAACAAATGGTTAAAAATGTATACCAAAAATGTATAGCATTTTCAACAAATGGTGCCTGTTCAACTGGAGGTCAGCATGTAGTAGAATGCAAATTGATCCATTTTTATCACCCTGTACAAAGCTTAAGTCCAATTGGACCAAGGACCTCCACATCAAACCAGATACACTCAAACTAATAGAAGAAAAAGTGGGGAAGAATCTCGATCACATGGGCACTGGAGAAATTTTCCACAAAGGTAGGCATCACGAATCTATTTAAGTGATGTTGGTTCGATGTGATGTAGTCATGGTTAAGGGAAGCTCACTGGTTAACCAGCATGTTCACCATTTTAAGTCTTGAAATAAGCATCATTATTTATATGTAAATTACTTAAGAAGTTGAACAGAGCATAAATAACTATACTCTTTAAAGGTTAGCCATTCAACCTACAGATTGAGGAAAGATCTTTACCAATCCTACATCCAATAGAGGGCTAATATCCAAATTATACAAAGAACTGAAGAAATCAAATAAACCAAATAACCAAATTTAAAAATGGGGTAGAGCATGAATTCTCAGCTGAGGAATCTCGAATGGCCAAGAAGCACCTAAAGAATTGTTCAACATCCTTAGTCATCAGGGAAACGCAAATTAAAACAACCCTGAGATTCCACTTCACACCAATCAGAATGGCTAAGATAAAAAGTTCAGGCAACAGCAGATGTTGGCAAAGGATGTGGAGAAAGAGGAACATTTCTCCATTCCTGGTGGGATTGCAAGCTGGTACCACTACTTTGGAAATCAATCTAGAGATTCCTCAGAAAATTAGAAATAGTTCTATGTGAAGACCCAGCTATACCACTACTGGGCATATATGCAAAAGAATCCCCACCATATCACTAGGACACTCACTCCACTATGTTCATAGCAGCCTTATTTATAATAGCTGGAAGCTGGAAACAACCCAAATGTCTTTCAGTGGAAGAAATGTACCAACAGAAATTGTGGCACATTTACACAATGGAATACTACTCAGCTATTAAAGAGGACTCCACGAATTTGGCAGGCAGATAGATGGAACTAGAAAATATCATCCTGAGTGAGGTAACCCAGCCCCAAAAGGACATTCATGGTATGTGCTCACTGATAAATGAATACTAGACCAAAAGCTCAGAATACCCACAATACAACTCATAGTGCATATGAAGCTTAATAAGAAGGAAGGCCAAAATGTGGATGCTTCAATTACAAATAAAAAGGAGAACAAAATAATCGCAGGAGGCAGAGAGAGGAATGAAGTTGTGTAGAAGAGTGGAGGGAGAGGGAAAAGTGGGGGGGGGGGATAGGATAGGGGAGAAGTCTAGAGGACCAGGAGAATGAATAGAAATATGTAGCAGGGGGAACGGAACCACTATAAAGTCCCAGATGCCAAGGATACAAGAGGCTCCGAGGACTCAGTGGGGATGACATTAACCTAAATGCCCAGCAGCAGGGAGATGAAACTTGAAGAGACCACCTCTAGTAAATAGGCACGGCACCCGGTTGAGGGATAAGACCACCCACCCATCTCAAAATTTTTAATCCAGAGTGTTCCTGTCTAAAGGAAATACAGGTAAAAAATGGAGCAGAGACTGAAAGAAAGGCCATCCGGAGACCACCCCACCTTGGGATTCATCCCATTTGCAGACAACAAACTCTATCACTATTGGTAAGGCCAAGGTGTGTTTGCAGCCAGGAACCTGGTATGGTTGTCCTCTGAGAGGCTAGGCCAGCACCTGACTAAGACAGATGCAGATACAGTCAACCACTGGACTGAGTCCAGGGACCTCAATGGAAGAGTTAGAGGAAGGACTGAAGGAGCTGAAGGGTATTTCAACTCCATCGGAAGACCAACAGTATCAACTAACCAGACCCCTCAGAGCTCCCAGAGACTAGGCCACCAACCAAAAAGTATACATTGGGTCAATCAGTGGCTCCAACTATGTATGTAGCAGAGGACTGCCTTATCTGACATCAGGAGGGGAGTTACTTGGTCCTATGGAGGCTTGATGCCCCAGGGGATGCTAGAGGGGTGAGGCAGGTATTGGTGGGTAGGTGGGGGAGTACCCTCCTAGAGGTAAAGGGGATAGAAAATGGGAAGAGGAAGAACATTTGAAATGTAAACAAATAAATAATAAAAACTAAAGATTAAGCATTTAATTAAACAATAATTGAAAGTATTTTAAAGAATCTTTAAAATGTATGTGTAGTGTTTGTATGAGTGTGGATATGTATATACAAATGTGGTTGCTTTTTAAAGTATGTCATGTGCATGTGGGTACCTGTGGAGGCCAGAAGAAGTTATCAGGTCTCTGGAGCTAGTGTTACAGGAAGTTGTGAGCCACCCAACATGGATACTGGGAAACTAATTTCTTTCTTCTGGATGAGTAGAAATCTTAAGCACTGACCCATCTCTCCAGAAACTATGATGCATTTTTAACTAGCCACAATACAAGCATATTGGAAAGCTGGCCTTTCATCCTTGTTTGAATGACATTGTAGTTTCTACTCTGTCTCAAACTTGCTGTGTTCAACTGATTTATGGAACCTAATCTTACTAAGGGCAAAGAAACAAAACAAAACATCACAAAAGGATATGTGTCCTGGATCATGGAACTTCCTTTTCCTCCCAAAACAGAATTCTTGCTGAAGTCTAGTATAATGTGATGATTAATTTTACAGAGTTGTTTTTGATTGATGTCACTATAGCAATGAAAATAAACTATGAGACTAGAATTCAGCCAGAGGGGAAAAGTTCATTAAGAAATAAAAGTGGGGATGAAATTGCTCATTAAATGGCTAACCATGGTTGTTTTATGAGAAGATGGATTTAAAAAATAGTAGAGAATTGCCATGTATTTTAAAGAGATGAATTCAAATATGACTCATAGATTCCGGTTCCAATAAAATCTTGTGGAATATAAAAGGTTTGTTCCATGGAAAAAAGGATAGTTAGTAGAGCCTATTATAACATTAGAAGGATGCTAACATGAAACTTGACTTGCCCACAAGCTGCAAAATGTGTACCATTAACTTCAAAATTGTAAGGCAAAGAAAGGAGCCAGTTATTTCCTTTGCCTCAAGCCTGGTCATAAGCAAAAGAAAGTCTATTGAAGATATTTTTTTCCTTATGCAGGGCTGAAAAGATGACTCAGTGGGTAAGGTGCTTGTTGTGAAAGAATGAGGAAACAGAGTTTAGATTCTCATATAACATTCATATAACAGTTGAGCGTGGTGGTTCTCATTTGTTGGCCCAGTGGGGAAGTCAAGTCTAGCCAGTTGGTGAGCTCTGGATCCAGTGAGAAACTCTGCAACAATGCATAAAGTGGAACACAACTGAAGGGACACACAATGTTGGACCCCACCTGCCATGCATGTGTCTCCCAACATATGTATTGCACACACACACATACACACACACACACACACACACACAACCACAAGTGATTTATATACTTATGCACAAAATATAAAATTAAAATGAAAGTGTTTAAACACTTATAAATGTGCTTTTTTTTTAGAAAAATGGAAATCATTTTGCAGCACTCAAAGCTAGTCAACACATGTGAGACTTGAACACTTTCTTTAGTTATAATAAAGTTTATACTTTAAAATAGTGGAAATTTAATAAACAAGCAAACAAGATATATGTATACAGATGAACAAGAATAGACACATAAGAGAAGATAAATAGATACATGCATACATAGGTACGTAGATGATGATATTGAGGCAGATGATAGATTAATAGATGATAGATAGATAGGTAGATAGATAGGTAGATAGATAGATAGATAGATAGATAGATAGATAGATAGATAGATATAAATGGATAGATGATAGGTAGGTTGATAAGTGGGTAGGTAGGATAGTAGATAGATACTTTTGCTTTTGAGAGTTACATAAATAACCAAATAACCTGTATGATATGTTATATTCTGTTTTCCAAGAGGAAAATATGCCCATTATTTTTTTAAATAGAAGACAGCTTAGTCTATTTCAAAATGTGATTCAAAGTTTTGTGTCTTATTGTATCATTTAAAGAATATCCCATATCTGAGTGTAGCTAATCCCCCTGTCCCAAATGCCACTTGATATTCAAAAGTTTTGTGGGGGAAAGCAGGGGTTGGAAGAATTCGGTTTAAAAAATCTGCTACAAACCAGTTACTCTGGCTAGCTTGAAATAAGTTGAGTGTTTGACTCTTGATTTTGTCCACTGCGAGCCCAGCATTGTGCTAGGTTACAGGAAAGTTTCTGGTGCAAAATTCACACTATAGCGAAGATCAGCAGCAGGAGGAGGCTTGACTTTATTTCTGATGCTCAGATGCTTGCTGGGTTTCATGAAAAGGATTGATGTTCCTTAGGACATCTGGAAGGCTTCATGGATAAAGACTAGAGTTTTGACTCTAGGTGGGCTAGCAATAGCTATAGAAATTAAGAAAGCTGGGCTCCAGGGCTAGTCCTAGTCCATTGTGCGATCTCTGCTTCTTGCATAAATGTTATTACCAAGCAAACTGAACCAAGATAAAAGGAGGCTGGAAAAAGTGATTGAAGTGACTCAAACATGTTCTTCTTGGGAAAAATAAATGTCATTACAGTAACAATATCATTAGCATTCTATTACCTCTTGTAAGATCTCCTCGAAGTTGAATGATTGTACATTTTAGAGGTGGCAATATAGAAAATTACAAACTGGAGCCCCTTGCAGAGAACAAAAGTACAAAGTAGACGAACCATAAGTTGAGAGCAGGTTGGCATGGCACAGGCTGTGTTCTACCATATATGGAAGAGACTTTATCAATGTGAGACATACGATGGAAGTTTTAAATGATTTTGAGTCTAAAGCAACATAATGTGCTGCTTTGGAGAAGGTGGAGTGAGCAGTGAGGAGTGGGTCTAATTCCGTCCATCACAAGCTGACCTAAGGGAAGAGTTTGGTCAGCTGGCCCATACCATCTCACTAACTTCTATTTTTGAGCATTTCCCATGTTTATTATAAGTTTTATTGCTCAATTTGAGCTATTTATCCTGCAGATTAATTATATTTATTTTTTCTTGGTTGAGTGGTGTGGTGGAAGCAAAGTTGGATCGAAATCAGAGACCCTGGTCAGAGGCTTTGCTGGTTACGGTGGCTTGTCTGGGTTTATCTTGGGCATGGTTCCTTTTTCAAGGCTTCCTAAGTTATGATTATACTCTGTGCCAACCACGGTTGCCTAATATTAGCTGATCATGCCACTTCTGTATTGTTGCTGGAGGAACAGGGCCTAGTGCTTTTATTTCCTTTATTATCTATGACCCCACAGGAAAGCAGATCGGCTAAGAAAAATAAATATACTGTGAAGAAGTGAATGCTTTGTCCCCCAATCTTTATCCCACTTCTCTCCATCCTTGCAGTCTCCATCCCAATTCCCATCTATTTTGGTTTCAGCTGATTATATTGTTCTTTTATTTAATTTTTCCCTTGCATTTTCCATTCACTTAGAACAGAATCCCACATTAAATGAGGCTCCAGGCTCACTTAAGGATGCATTTGGCAAGCCAAATAAAGTAAAATCATCAGTGAATTCCAAATGTTTTATTATGTTCCTTTACACATGTACAGATTCCAGTAAGGCTCTACTTAAGAAAACAATTGCATAACAAGGATTCCAGATGCAATTAATAATTTTAAACAATGCCATTTAAGTGCATAAGCAAGATCAACTACATTCAACTTTGAAGATAAAAATGTTCAGAGGCAATTGCCATCAACAGTGCCCAAACTAGAAGGTGTCATAAATTACTTAACATATCAGACAATTCTCAGTGTATTACAAAGTCAACCGAATTCAAAGAAAAATAGGAGGAAGGCAAGAGGAATAGTTTCATAATTGCCAAGCTTCACTTACCCAATGATTCAGTATCAGAATTTGTACTGAGAAAAGAAATTGCAGCAAGAACACTCTCAAATGTCTTAGAACTGAGAAAATCAATATATGAACATTCACTAGATGATGAAAAGCAGCAGGGAAATTGTAGTCATGACTTTTGATAGAGCCACAGTGACTGACTCATTCTGTTACTATTCGAATTTGAGAGACAACCAAGAGGAGAGTAAGTCTTCCTCACTACCTTACAGATCCAACTTCATCCTTTTGTGTTTGTTGCCTTTCACATTTCCCAAATTAATATTATTTATTTAAGGTAGCATGTTCATTCTTGATCTACTCTAAGAGAGATGATTAGGGTTAAGTTCTATGGGCAAGTCAAGCCTTCACTATAAATAGCTCTGGGTAATGGTGGTGGTGCTGATGCTAGGGTCCTGTTCCCCAATTGGTTCTTGATCTGTCAATCTGCCCAATAAAGAAGCCAAGGGTTAATTACTGGGCAGAAAAGATAAGTGAGACTTCCACGTACCTGTAGGCAAGTAAACAGACTCAAGGGAGGAGAGGGGGGTTTTCCATGCTTCTGAGGGAGAAAAGGTGACCAGTCATGTGAGATCTCAGGCAAAGCAGTGGCCTGTGGCCATTCCTACAGGTAGGAGGTTGGAGGTGTTAATAGGGACTAGATGAGCAACTGAAGTTTAGGGCAGGTGAAGAGGTTCAAAGATAAATATTGATAAGGGCATGCTTTTCTAGGTGGGACACAGTAGTGCCTAGCAATTGTGTCAAAAGGCAAGTTGAAATTGAACAACTCTGTGTGTGTGTGCATGTGTGTGTGTGTGTCTTTTATCTGTGGATTCAAGGAAAATTGGATGAGAGCTGATAACATGGTCCATTCTGATCCTGGAACTTAGGTGGAATAGTGAAAAGCTATTCACTACAACTCTTCAGTTTGGAGGCAACTTCTTTGCAATTGTTGGGAGGATGTCTACTTCATCTGATATCCAAGATGTCAAGAGTAAGAGAAGCTGGGACATTCTGTGGGTTAGCAACTTGCTTTCTTATTGTGACAGGACATATGGTAAGTAGTAAAGAAAAAATCCAGGTTCATTTTGGCTTACAGTTCCAGCATATAACCAACCCATCACGGTGGGTGGCAAGAGCTTGAGACAGCTGTTCACACAGTGTTGAAAGTCAAGAACCAGGAATCTATGAATGTCTGTGCTCAGCTTGGTTTCTCCATTTTATTTAGTCCAGCTCCTGGCCTTTGGAATGGTGTTGTGAACAGCTATGAAAGGAAGAGCTTGTTAACATAATCTAAATAATCCCTCTCAGGCATTCACAAGAGCTAGTCTCCTAGGTGATTCTCTTACTGTGACATTATTAGCCATCACACGTTCTTCTGCTACTCTTTTCAGTAATTACTAGAGCTTCAAACAATTCAAACTCATATGCGGCTACACATATATATAAATATTATAATATGACCGTTGAAGAGAGATATTTGTACATACAGCTAAGCTTTCAGGTGACAGAACATTATAATAAAAGATGCAACATCTCATTATTAGGATCAACAAGTCCTTTTGATACCAAGTGTATATTTCAATACAAAGCATTCAAGCGTAACAGCCATACATCTTGGTTTCAATAAAACATGACACAGATAACCTTCTCTCCTCCATTTTTACAGAGTTACACTATTCACAGTGCTTTAACCCTTCTGCGTGTGTCCTTGATCTCAGTTTTTCCTACTTGCTTATGTCAATTCCACATCTCTCCAGATTTGGGTATCTTCCCTTCAACAGCCCTCCATAGTCAAGGACTCTGTTGTCACTCATTACTCCTTAGTATTATCAAGCATAGCTTTCCAGCATTTCATTATTAAGTTCTGAAAAGGAAGCTCTTTGCTGACATTTACTTTCTATGCATTAGCTATGCAAGTCTGACGCTAGTTTCATCAGTTAAAAGAAATCTTTTTTAGTCCATGAAAATTTTCTTTCTTTCTCTCTTTCTTTCTTTCTTTCTTTCTTTCTTTCTTTCTTTCTTTCTTTCTTTCTTTCTTTCTTTCTTTTTTTCTTCCTTTCTTTCTTTCTTCCTTTCTTCTCTTTCTCTTTTTCTCTTTATTTCCTTTCTTCCTTTGCTCTTTCTTTCTTTTTCAGATTTAATTATTTTTTATGTATGAATGTTTTGCCTGCATGTACATACATGTACCATGATGTATCAAATACCTAAGGAGGTCAGAAGACAGTATCAGATTCTCTGGAATTGAGTTACATAATGGTTTTGAGCTGCTGTGTATGTTTTGGGAACTGAACCAGGGTCTTCAACAAGAATAGTAGTACTCTATCACTGAGTCATCTCTCAAGCTTTGGTAATGAACATCTTATTGGAAAAATTTGGGATTAAGTTTTTGGTGGTTTTTTTTCTCTTAGGAAAAACACTTCATAGTATAAGAATAGGCAAAAACTATCTAAGGACTACAATAATACACAAAATCATATCAGAACTAATGAATGTGATTGCATTAAATTAAGAGGTTTCTGCCAAGCAAGGGAAATAGTTTAACAGTGAAGACACGATTTACAGATGAAAGAAACTCTCCACTTGCTATTTATCTGACAGAGAATTAAAATTTTAAACACCAAAAAAACAAATTACCTAATCAATAAATGGCCAATGAACTAAATAAACAATGTACTAGAAAGCATTGAGAAGTATATGAGGGGGTTTGGAGGAAAGTAAGGAAGAAATGATTATATTAATATCTCTGAAATAAAAAGGAAGTAACAATAAATTATTCAAAAATATACAATCTAAGGATCCTTAATAGTGACTATCAAAGAATAGTGACTATGCCAGGGATAAGTGAGGTAGTGGGGCTTGAATGTAACTGAAGTACATTCTATGAAATGTAAAAATATACTGAAAGCTATCATTTTTACAGCTAATGTATGCTTTCAACAGAAGAGCATGGTCACAGCTCTGTCTTTAGCAAACCTCTCTCTTTATTTGTTCCCTGTACTATGATCTATCTGTTTTATTTTGCATTTTATCTCCTTTTATATCTTTCCATAATCACTTCTATTCTCTGCTTTGATATTTCATGTTCTGGCTGTTGAATTTTATCTACTTTGATAGCTCTGATTTTCATCCTTTTTTGCTTATGGGTCTTGTGTTACAACTATAAATTCATTTACCTTAGTTAATCACCAACTAATACATTCAACTCAAACTCACAAAAATATCCTTCATTTCTGGCAAATTCCATTCGCTATTGAACATTTTTTGTTGTTACCTCTCTGAGTGAAACTAATACCAAAATGTCACCTGAACAAGCAGCACTCAATGTTGCTTAGTCTATAATGAATGGTTCTATAAGCTTAATAGTCTACCAACCCAAACCTAGCAGAATTATTCTAAAACTTCATGATTTTTAAAATTAATTTATTATATCACTTTACATCCTGAACACTGCCCTCCCCTTCTCTTGGTCCCCAGTCCCTCTTCTCATACCCCTTACCCTTCTCCTCTGAGAAGGAGGAGGCCCTTCTGGGTGTCACCCCACAAGGCACATCAAGTTTCTACAAGGCCAGGCATATCCTCTCCCACTGAGGCCAGACAAGGGGGCACAGTGAGTGGAATGAGATATACAGGTAGGCAACAGATTTAGAGGCAGCCATTGCTCCAGTCATTCAGAGGCTCAGTTGAAGACACAGCTGTGTATTTGCTATATATGTCTGCGGGGGGGGAGAGGATCAGGTCCAGCCTGTATATACTCTATGGCTAGTGATTTAGTCTCTGGAGCCCCTAAGTATTCAGGTTAGTTAATTCTGTTGGTCTTCCTGTGGCGTTCCTATCCCATCCCGATCCTTCAATCCTTCCCTCAAGACTTCTGGAACTCATCCACTGTTTGGCAGTGGGTCTCAGTATTAGTTCTAGTCAGTTGCTGGGTGGAACCTCTCAGAGGACAATTATGCTAGGCCCGTGTCTGCAAGCATAGCAGAGCATCATTAATAGTGTCGGGGATTGCTTCTTGCCCATGAGATAGGTCTCAAGTTGGGCCAGTCAATGATTAGGCATTCCCTCAGTCTTTGCTCCATCATATTCCCTGCATTTCTTAGAGACAGGACAAACTTTGGATCAAAGTTTTTGGGAATGAGTTGATGTCCTTATCCCTTCACTGGGTGTCCTGCCTGGAGGCTTCAGGTTGCATATCCCTCATTGCTAGAATTCTCAGTCACCCCACAAATTCCTGGGAGTCTCCCCCATCCTATGTTTCTGGCAGGTCCTAGAGATGCCCCTCCCAGACACACTTCAACTTCTCACCAGCCATTGATTTCTATTCACTCTCTGGTGCCTTCTGGCCCTCTCTCCTGTTCATGAGTAATCTTATTTCTTTCATTCTTTGTCTCACATAGTCATATTTCTATCACATGATTTTTAACATATAGTTCTTAGTATGAATATGCAAATGTGTCTTCTAAAACTTTATACAGAATCTCATTGCCTCCAAAACAGAGCCTGCTAGAGTCTATCTTGAGTGTTCCCTAAAGGCCCGTGTGTTAAATACTTGGTCTCTAACCCAAGACACTATTAGAGGTATAGGCCCTTTAAGAGGTGGAGCCTCTGAGTTTCTGAGAACCTGGATACTTTTGCACAGCATTCATGAGGCGAACAGTGTGTTGGGTTATGTGTTCTCTATTGGGATGTACTATATTACAGCAGAATCAAAAGCAAAGGAGGCAAACGGCCATCAAATAAAGCCTTCTTACTATTTTAAGTCAAAATAAATACATTCATGTTGATTATCCCAGGTGTTTTGGTCCAGGAGGCTGAATAAGCCAGAACCCCGACTGTCTAAATCTCATATTTTTTGGGCGTTCTTACTGAGATAACTTGGTGGCCAGGCTCAGAGAGACCCAAAGTAGAAGCACAGTAGAGATAAGTTGGTAACACGTGTTTGATCAGCTGTGTCTGTCTTCCTTTATTGTCTTGACTTTCACCTTTAGCTATAAAACAATTAAAAATATAATTAGTTGTTGTGATGATAACATATACAGAAGTCATTAGATTTGAAAGAATTTTCATACTTGTTACTTAAAATCTTTTTTATCCTCTATGAGATACATACTCTTATTTATTCTACTATTGAGAATATTGCAACTACGTATAAAATTCCCAAGATCATTAAGTAACTTATAACTAGAGTTTCTCATAATGGTCTATACTGTACTCTTACAGGTTATGGATTTTGATTTTGTTTTGTTTTGTTGCGTTTGGCTTGCACATGGAATTTCTAAGTCTACCTCAGTGTTTGAGGTCTGGACAATGGGAAAGTCCAGGAAACTTTCAAAAAATAAAGATGTCTGTGCCCATAAACATTCACGCTCAGTCGGGGAAAGCATCTGACTTTCTGTGTCCTCTAAAAGTTTCTCAGGCTACTATAATGACAGTGGATTTAGGTAAGCCTTGATTTTCTAATATCAAGGTCATCTCCAACCTCCAACTGTGCATACCTCTTTATAATCTGGACAAAGCACACAAAACATTAGCTATGCATCAGCTGTGCTATGTGTCATGTGTAGAATAATAATCAAAACTCAAACTTTGCTCATGAAGAGCAGAGTTAATGCCCAAATTCAGAAAAAATTGACTTTAAAAACCCCTAAACCAAAAGTCGACATAAACCAAAACAAAAAGCTAATAAAAATAAATGTTTGTGGATATCGTGTGAAATTAGAGATGATGAGAAATAAAGAGGTTTTGTGATCTTGGAAAACTGTATGCAAGCTGTGGTCCTAGTCCAGTCTGTGAAAAACCCCACCAGTCTCTATCACAGCACTGCCTACATCCTTAGCAGCACGCCCAGTCCCTCCTCTCTTATGCTCCTTTTCTCTGTGTAACTGGTCTGGCAACATGCTTACAGTGCTACGCTGGAGGAGGACATGACTTTTTTTCTCTTTCAATCCACACGCAGAACAGCTCTTGCACACCCTCAATTTTAAAGGCTGTGAATGTATGATTTAAAAAAAAAAAGAACAAAAAGAGGAAATTGGTTAATAAAGTAGAACTTGATTAACTTCTGCCCTGGGATGCTTAAGAAATTCTAAGACAATAGCATTCCTGAGCCATCTGAACATCTGAGAAATAATGAAAAAGCACTTGACATCCAAATCTGTTACGTAGTCCTCTGTCTCTACTAACCCCTGAGTATTTTTCCAGAAAAAGAGAATATATATTGACATTCTAGATGCCTCTGAGCAAGACAGACCTCCTCATCAATCACATGTGCAGAAAGTCTGCGATTTCTCTAAAAGAAAGAGCTTCTCTTGGGCTACAGATGGGCTTGGGGCCATAGCTCCAGGGGTTTTCAACAATGGACGTACCAGAAGGTTCCTAGTAGGACGAATGAGAATTCAGTGTTGATTTAGAAAGTACCTCCAACCTTGTTTTCTGTTTGTCTAATGCTGTTAATCCATTGTGAGGGTAAGATGTTTTATAAACTGACACACTGTTTGTGAAAATTATATTTGCATTTGTGCATATTTGTTAAGAGGCATAGCAGTTAAAAAACAAGTCCCTGGAAATGCCCTGGAAAGAGGCATGTCATGAAACAGAGGTAGCAGCTATGGTAACTCTTCTCTGTAAGTCTGATGTTCAGTCACAAGAGCTGAGCATCCCACAACGGTAGAATCCAGGGCTTGCTGTAATCTTAGAAGTTGTTAGAATGTGAGACTCCTGATTCTATTAACTCATCATCTTCTGTACCGCTCTTGACATGAAGATTTCCTTTGTCTTCCCCCAGAGAGTCTGAAGAGTTTTGAATGTTGAAATTAGAGTTCAAGAAGACTGAGGGAAAATCTAAAACAATGCTGTTTTTATTATAGTATTGTTAAGTCAAATTCCGGGTGTCAGCCACACAGTGTGACCAGAAACCACTTTGAGAAACCCTGAAATGTCTTCCATGGTATTGATTCATTGATAAGAAAGAAGCAACTGTGCCATCCAATGCTTCCTAAGCACCAGTGGAGGCCAACACTTCAAAAACAGTTCATCCTCTTCATGGAGAAAGGAAATTACAGTCTTGATCATTATTTCTTAACAACAATAATAAACAGTCCACTGTAAACTCTTTCCACTTAAAGTGGCCTGGCATTAAACACACCCTGCTCAGTGAATCCTAAGAATGTACCAAAAACAAAAGTGTCCAATTATTTCAAACCATAATAAATCAAAATACTTCAGTGACTCCATAGCCCTGAGTCTTAAATAAAATAACCCTTTAGCCTGGGTTGTAGTCTTTTCACTCCATCACACGTTGCCAATTTCATTTATATACGATTCCAAGACATCCCACCGAACTAGATTACTTTGGGTTTCCTTTACTAAGAAGCCGCAAATCCCTGGCTTCTTGCCTCTGTTTTATGACATTGCTTCTGTCTGTAACCATAACCCCAGTCACAGCCATCCTGAAAGCCATCTTCTCTTTAAGACCATTGTGCCTTCTTTTTTCCTAGCTGAGATAATACTTCCTTCCCACATGTTCTAGGTGAATTCCAACTTTTTTCTTTAATTTTGAGAATTTCATACATATAAACAATGAAATATGATCACATCTAAACTCCAATTTTCCTCCTTCAAATCTGCCTATATCTCCCTCAGCATGTTCCTCTCCCAGCTCCACATCTTCTAAAAATATTTATCTTTATTTTATGTCTGAGTATTTCTCATGCATGTATGCATACGCACCACACACATGTCTGTCCCCCATGAAGGCCAGGAGAGAGGATTTTATACACCTTGGAACTCAGGTTGTAGATGACCGTGGGCTGCCATATGAGTGCTGCAAACTAGTCTGAGGTTCTCTGTTAGAAAAGCCAGTTTTCTTAACCACTGATTCATCTCTTCAGCTAGCTTTTATTCTCATGACCCAAGAAATCTAGCTATTCCTGTCCATACTTGCATGGTTTTGTAGCCATCCACTGGAGCAGGGGTCATATCCTCGATAAAGAATGATTCTTCTCTCTGAGTAATTAGCTGGCGCTATTTGAGTCTGCATTCTTTATCTGCCTCATTTTTTTCCATATGAAAACTCCTTAGAGCTATGTACTACTTCTTACTGTTCTCGTGTTCCAGCCCAACCTTTCACAATGTCTTTCCCGGGGGTGTAATATACAGACTGAGAGCATGGACCTTTAGGTCACAAAGCTGAAGGGATCCTCATTTTACTGTTTAGACAACATGATATTGAAAAGGACCAAACTATGTAAAACCATCCAGAAAGGTATAATGAAAGGTATAATGGTCTCGGGATCATCTGATTAGTTCCATTTCAACCCACTAAGTGGCCTCGGATATTGAAATGCCTAAACTATAGTGAGTCACAGAACATCTTTTACCATCTCATGAAGTCCCTAGGCATGCCCCAGGGAGAGAAATCTGGGTGTATGCATTCTGTGTTAGACTGCCTCTATCCACTGATGTTTGAGAGCTGATGGATTAAAATTTTGTGTGTTTACCCTTATAGGTCCCATGACTCTTTCTGGTTGTATGAGAGACCCATTCTCATATCCTAATTATGTTTACACTATTTATTTTTATTCCTGAATTGATATTAGTATTGATTAATAAGTTAATAAGTCTTAATAATGGATAAAATCATTGGCCTGCTCATGTAAATCAGGTGAACATTGTATTCTTTATTACTCATTGTTTTACAGTGCACTTGCAATAGAGTCAGTGCAGTTTGAGAAAGTCTTTGGTGAAATAGTAAAAACTGGTAATTTTATTAGACCAGCCTTGAGCCACACTGTCTGGATGAAATGTTAAGAACATATCCTGATGCTGCTCCATACACATAATGGTTGTTTTGTGGAAAGGTAGTTGTGTTGGTTTCAGCTAAGTGCTTTTTTATTATTTTTTTAAATTTTGTTATCTTTTTAGAACACAGTTTTCACTTGGAAGAAGAACTGAGACCACAGACTATTGTTATTCAGGTCATAGCTTATATATTTGGCAGAGATTTTCTTTAAAAATGTATAGATAGTCCCACTTCAAGAGAAAAATTGAAAGCATTTGAATCCAAAGGTAAAATTTGAGTTTTCAAGCAAAAATTAGAATTTTCCCTATTTATTTATTTATTTCTGAGATTATATATAGTTACAATTTCTCCCTTCACTCTCCTTCCATCAAACGCTCCCATATACCCCTCAATGCACTTCTTGAAATTTAGGACCGAACTTTTACTGTGTTATTGAATGTATATGTAGGTATATATACTTATAACAGGAGCCTGATTCTCTAGCTCTTAAAATAGGTCTGCCTCTTCCTCTGCAATTTTCCCTGAGCCTTCGGTGTAGGAACGTTTGTTCACGTGTTCCCTGGGACTAGACTCTACCAATCTTTATTCTGATTGGTTATGGTTTCTTGTAGTCTTCACATGTTGCAAAGAGAAGTTTCATTGATGAGGGGTAAGGACTATATTTACTGTGGGTATAGGGACAAATGCTTATCAATTGTTGTTAGGGATGACACTGGTTTAGTAAAGTGCTGGTGGTTATAGATTCTCCTTCAATAAACATAACTTCACTAACACGCAGTAGTTAGTTACGTTTCCAGTAAGGCATGGCCTTTCTCTTGTTGAGTGGCTCTTAAATCCAGTTACACAGCTGTTAGTTACAACCAGGGGAAAAGCCACCACTACATCCTTAGGGTTATCATTTCATGTTGATTATCAGTCTGATTCACAGGCATCATAGTAAACTAGGCCTGTTGGTTTCCTCCCTCCTTTGAAGCTTGCATGGTACCTTCTGGAACCATTCACATTCTCCCTCTGAAGGATAATCAATGGAACACAATAAACTTTATCTTTTTGGAAGTATTTTCAACAGCCCAGATCAATAACTCAAAAAAGGACTTATTATGCCTGGTATTTGGAGTTTAGTTAGTTGGTCTTTGGCTCTTAGTGGGAGCACCATCAGCTCAGATGAGAAAAGTCCATGTACATGTGTGTACATTTATACATAGGATTACATGCAATGTAGGTTTCTTTTAAGCAAATCATTAATGGTGTGATTCCTTATGGGTTTTTCAGACATCCTTACTGTTATTTTACCCAAGTCCCTTCTTCTCTTTTACTTACTCCCTCCCTATCTTAAGGACCCCCCTTCCCATCTTCCTTATCAGAAGACTTTCCAGGCTGTCAGCCTTCCTAGACATGCCTGATGACCTCAAAGATGATAGAAACAAATATTATTTTAATGTACTGGCAAGCATGTCACTTTTTGAAAGCTCTGTAAAACTCAGTAAAAAAATTTTTCTAAAAGACCAGTGCATGGTGGTATAAAAACATGTACGGGTAAAATCCATCATAATTAACCAGTGCGTTTTATAAGCTCCCTTTTGAAATTATCCCATAATTACAGCATTTCATTTCTCCCTTCCCTTTCCTTCCTCCAAACACACACACACACACACGAGAGAGAGAGAGAGAGAGACATATATGTGTGTATATATACTATATATATAGTATGTATATGTATATATGTATATGTATGTATATATTCATTTTCACTGTTTTTGTACAGTTAGATTTAGGTTGTGGAGTCTTTGTTTCAGTTGAGTCTCTGTGTTGGAGGAAAGCAGGTACAAATAAACAAACAAAGACCTACCATGAACAACAAAACAAAAAAACTATAAAAATTCTTCCTTATTTATATCTTCAGAAAGTCTCTGAAATATAGGTGCAAATTGATTTTTAACACAATGAGATGAAACACTTTGTGTAAAGAGGACATATACCTATTTTTAGAATAAATATTTTCCTATGGGGTTTTCAAATTGCCCTACCCATTTGAAAGTTCTTTGCACAATCAGTACAATCATTAAGAAAACAGCATTTTATTAACTAGAGTTAGAGTTAGATAGCATGTAGACAATTTAAAATGTAGGGAAATGTCTGTGTAACAGGCATGGAGTATGTGAGAACACTGGAAGAATGACTCTAAGATTCAGTGAACTCCTCCCAGAAACTATGAAAACATTTGGCATTTCTCCTTCTTAGAGTGATACCCCCATAGCGCTGCCTGTTCAGTCTCTTTTAAACTCATTTTTGTCCACATTCATTGAGATATGACCTCAGCTTCCTTCTGCAACTCTCCCTCCAGAAAGCCTTCAACTTGCTCACATGAATATGTCTAGTGTTTTCTACATTAGACTCCATTGGCTTCTCTGTGCATTGCATGGTAAATGTATCATGTAGTACATACATGCTGAACCAATGTTACCTATCAAGCCTATGAGAAAGACCAGGGATTGGAAGAGAAAACTCACACCTCTATTCTTAAAGAACTTAAAAATATCTAATAGGAGAAAAAGCAGTCACTATAGTAATAGTGTACTAAGTACTATAATTTACAGGTCCACCTCAAACCTCAGGCAATGTCTTTTCGACTTCATTTGAACTTTGTAACGTATAAAAATATATGTTTTGTTTTAAATAAAGAGAGAAAAGCTCATGTCAGAAAGAGAGCTCAAAAACCACCATTAGCTAAAGGAAGGGGACAGTGAGCTTCAAATGTATGTGCAAAATGATGCCATGTTAACCCATCTGGACAAAAGTGTTGCCAGAAGGCACCTTCCTAATTTCTGTGACAATTCCTGGTAGGGTTAACCTAGACTATGTGGAGTCCGTGGAGTTGAGATCAGCCAGTTCAACGTGACAACGCATAGAGAGCTGACATAGCAGAAAAATGTCAGAAATCTGGGGTTTATTTAGGAAAGACTTTCAGAGTCACCTCAGTTCTTGCACACATCACACAGTAACTTTGAGTAATATGTTGTTTAGAAAGAGTCTCCTGACAGGGTCAGAAGGCCCCAGAAGACAACGGGTCCAGTGGCTGGACATTGTGCCTTTTGAAGTACTGTGCTTGCCAGGCAGGCAAAGAGAGAGCGTAAGTGAATGAGTGTGCCTCCTGCTCCTTTTGCTGAAAATTCCTCTTCATTGGACCCAGCCCTAGACCACAGGATCCCAGCAAGCTTTCCCATCCATCTTCACCATTTGGCTGCATATGAAACACTATGAGGGTAAAATATGGATGACTGTGTAATGTCAGTTCCAAAGAAAGTTTCATGTGATTCACACAATGACTCCTGACCATGGAGCCAGAACCAATTTGACATTCCAGGAATTTTGCCCCAAATCCGTGCATGTTAAAATGAAGTCCAGCAAGGGTGATGTTGGCTTCCCTATGCTCTGTGAACCAAAATCAACCATCATACATTTGCCTCTTTTCAGCAGCTCCATGAATTCAGTGATGACATCAACCTCATGGACACAAGAAGCTCCCACTACACCCTCATGGTGGTGTTGCGAGTCATTCGAAGACAAATAGAAGTTCACAGAAAGCAAGGCAACTTCTTCATGGTTGGATATACAGTGAAAAGAAATGGGAAACCACTTTAGAGGAATGCTGAATTCCGTAAGTGTATTCTCACAATCTCAGATCCGTTATAGAAAGAAAGCTCATGTTCACATTATAGTTAGGTATGATCATATGAACCAGAAAAACAGCAAGGCTCACTCATGGTTAAGGCTCTCCACTCATATTGTGTGTAGCGTACTTAAACAGCATGCCTATTTATATTCAATCACATATGGATGCTATATATGAATTAGGTATCTATAATGCAGATATTTTAAATATTTGTTTACCACCAACTGTTTAACTGGGATTTCTATGAATAGAATAAAAGATGTATGTGCTAAATATACAATGTAGTTGTACATGAGAATCTGGTTCAATTTACTATTATTTCTTTTTATGGTCCAAATAGAAAAAACCCACTAAATTTCTTATATAACATTTTTTGGGCCATTTTTTTCGCAGACAGTACATATCACACATCATTTCCAATAAGGTGGGGAGGAAGTTATCTAGAGAAAGGAGGAATCCCAAAATAAGGCAAATAATCATAATGGAAAACTAATTGTTCCTATTTGATAGGAAATATTTATATATTTAAGTCCAGCAAAATAACTGTGAATACGTTAAACAAACAACAACATGCCAGGGATAACAATAAACTATTTTTGAGTTGGGAAAGAGAAGAACCTGCCAGGAACAGGCATGTATATTTTTAACCATACTGCTTCAAGAGGCAGGATGTTGGTTGTTGCATCTTTAATTTTTTTGTTAATTATGAATGGAGCATTGTTGTGAATCTTGTCCTCAAAACCAAGCTCAGAAAATAAGAGCAGATGCTCATCCCCAGGTTTGGCTCATGTGGGAATTGAATGGAACATATTGGTTTATAATTAATGTAATTTGTTGGATTATCTTTTGTGAAGGAGCAAAGGTAAACAGCCTTGCTGTATTGTGCTAATGTCTTTGGTGCTGGGAGCTCCTGTAGATATAGGAGAGGAAAGAAAGGATGACTGGGAAAGGGGGGGGGCAAAAGGCTCCTGCTGGCAGATTATGGGAAATTTGGAGATGTCTGTCACATTTAAATATACTTTAATTAATTCAAAGGGAAAAATCAGGTGTGAGACCCTAAGGAAATTTAGAAGATGTGAAAAGTAGGAGTCATTAGTTATTCCATGGAGAATTTTTAGATGAATTCTCCTCTCCACATGGCTCGCTTTTATTGTGAAGGAAAGTAGAAAATGGAAAAGAAACATTTCCTACCATGAAACAGAAAATTAGGTGCAATGCAAAACTCATTGATTTGGCTACTTAACATTTTGTTATTAGTAAGAAATTCACAGTGCCATTTTCTCAAGAAAAAGGGTTGCACCCTTTGTCACATGCCCAGGGGTAAAGATGTTATCGTCATCTTTGCATAAACACTTTTGTGAAAAAGAGAGCTTTATTCTAAATCTTTTCTATATTTAGCCTAGCTGTAACACATGTCCTTGGCTTGTCCTACTATAGCCCATCCCCCCAAAAAATTCTGTTCCATGTTATCATAGGCAACTAAGTATAGTTTCAGGGCAATCTTTGAACATTAATTTTGATATTGTAACTCTTCTTTGATTATTGACTCTCCATTAGTTGCTTGGCTTTTAAATAAATTCAATTTGAAACTTGATGCTAACTTTCGGTACATAAGAAAGTTTTAACTTACCATTTTTCATGCATTTGTCTGCTTAAAAAATAAGTTGTTCCTCTAAACATCCTTTCTAAGAGCTATTTCATTTTTTTAAATAATGTGCACATGTATGCATTTCTCTGTGGATCTGAGAATAAAAGTGCAGGTTCTCAGAGAGGTCAGAGAAAGTGAATCCCATGGAGCTGGAGTTGTGGGTTATTGGAAGGTTTCTTTACATGGGTGCTGAGAACTAAACTCAGGTCTTCTACAGGAAGGATATATCCCCTTAAACAAAGAGCCATCTCTCCAGTCACATCCTTTGCAAAGCATTTTAACTAGTTTAAGGCTTTTTAGTTTCATACTCCAGGACTAATTTCAAAGGGTACACATGTGATTCAAGACTAAAAAGTTTATTTAAAGACAAATGACACGTATGTGTCTTGAAAAGCAGTTGCATAAATAAGAATCCTATCAGATTGTCTGAAATGAATTTTTGAACTTTAGAAATTATGCCCGCTGGAAGTATTTTTTTACAACATCAAAGAAAAGATGTACGCATGCCTTTCTTGACACACCAGTAACCAGTTCTTACCCACATGTCATTGCTTCCAACATAGTAATAGAGGTGTTTGTTTCTCTGTCTACTAAGCTGTGATTTTGTTTGCTTGTTTTGAGCACTGAAGATTGAACCCGTGGCTTTAGACACACCAGACAACATTTTACAACTGAGCCACACTCCCAGTCAAACCATGGATTCTGTATGCAAAGTATAATTCATTTTGTTTACTGTTATGGCTCAGTTTGGGGTTTTTATTACAATGACATTTCTTTGAAATAATGGGAGTATAGGCTCTTACCCGACCTAGAAATCCAATGGTTAAGTGTAACTGTATTTTTTTTATCAGTTAGCACTTTTCATATTTGTACAGCGACTTATGGAAAACTAGAGATGCCAGAAAAAGTGATGCTGCATTTTTGCAAGCTTATAGGCTTCTGGACCCCTTCTTACAAGTCTGACAGGGCAGGAGAGAAAAGGCTCCCAGCCGCTAAGTCTCAGGGATTGTTCATCAAATGAAAACTGGGTTGCATGCCAGGTATACAGGAGACCTGCTGCTGCTGGTGCCTCATTTATTATTAGAAAGACACAACTGACCCAAAATTCAACTACCATGGAAATTGTGCTACGTAATTCACTAATAGACTCTAGATACAGGATTTTAAGAAGTTTGGTGGTCAAAGTGGAAGAAAGGTTTTAGTACAAGAATTAGCCTGGCAAAGGCCTTGGAGATTAAAAGCAAACATACACAATAGATGGCCTACCTAGATAGCTCCGGGCAGCCACCTCAAATTCTCCTTTAACCGCTACTGGCTCTATTCGAGTCACACATTTAACTTCACATAATATAAGAAACAATAAATTAAGTAGCTTCCCTGCAGCAATACCACTAATCAATGGTAGGTTGAGTTCTAAATCCTGATTCAATGAGAGAATAAGCAGAAGGAACAAAGAAGTTGATACGATTCAGTAAAGGAAGGGGCATACTTAAGTGGGTGAAGCAGAGTTGGTGAGGCACTGCAGAAGCCTACGGCACAAAGAGCTTCAGAGAGAACTAGAGTAAGAGTATCTAAAACTACAGGAAGATCAAGATGACTGCGTTCACTTAGCACTATTTTGGATAACAAAAATGTTAGGGTTTTCCCCCAAAGAGTCACTGAGGGATGATGAAGAAACAGAAGTTAGGAGGAGGTTGTGCTGTAAGGTGTGGGTCCATCATAAAAAGAGAACAAGTAAAATGGGCTGGAACAGAGTGGGGCTAAGGCCCTGCAAAGGCTTTCCTTGAGATAGAGAAATGCTTAATATTTAAATCATCAAAGGGAGAGACTGACAGGAGTGGACCAAATGTATGTGGAGGGTGAACACTTAGGAGGCTCTTGTGAGAGGCTGGTGAAGAGACGTCTGCAGAAGCAGAGAAAGGAGGGTGAGGTGAAGAAGTAAATCAAGAAAGGACAGCCTTGATCCTTTTACGTGAAGAACAAGGTAAGCTCACCTCATGAGAAGAGGAATGGGGAAGGAAGCATCGGAGGCTGCAGGAGAAACGAAGTCTGCTACAGCTGAAAGGCAAGGATGAAAATCTTCCTTCCATGCTTTCTCTACATAAACCTAACTGCATCTACGCTATCTTCCTTCCTGATCAAATAATAGAGTCATTATGTGGCTCTTCCACATCCCCAAAGGCCATCAGGACAATCTGGAGGCTTGACACGACAAAGTCTTCAGAGAAGAGGGAGAAGAAGGAGAAGGAAGAAAAGAAAGAAAAACTGTAGACAGATTGACCAATATAGAAATCCTGGCCCTTTTCCAAAACTACAGTGTGTCATTGGCAAAAATTGGAGGTCTGAGCCAGATCTCTATTCAATTCTATTTCTGCTGCACTCGGCTGCTTCTCATAGAACACGGTATTTATGCATATGTTAAAACAAAAGGCTATTTAAAAACACCTCTACTAAATGTTTACAATGCCGTGGGAAGCATCTCTAGTAACCTTTTACAGAAGCCTGACTGGCCTCTTTATTCCATTGCCTACAATAAGTCATGCATTTCTTAGGATCAAAATTTTGCCAGATGGTTATTTGTGGTTGTAAATAATGAAGTTCTACTAACGTCTCATTCCTTCCGATGTAAACTCACTTTCTAAAATACCAAATGCTCTGAAGTCTGAAGTTTTGGTTGAGTACTGAATCACAGATGATACAGAGTGAACCGTGTACAGCTTCTAGGCGAGGATGTGCAGTAGGACAGTCATGCTCTCCTGACTATGTTCTTCTCACAGGGCTGGGAACCCCTTCTCAATTCTCAAATTCATAAGTCCTTCCTCACATTACCACTGCATTCCTTGGACCTGTGCATTTTAAGAAAGATGCTTTGAGCAAATCACGCATTGTTATTGTCTTGATTTAGGATACCAAATCCTATAGATCACTTACATTGAATACTAAAGAGGACTATTTTTCCCCTTTGTATCTAAACAAAAACAAGCAGTAATAAAACACAATGATACAAAATCAAAGCAAAAATTATGATCTTAGAGGAAATATCAAATATCAAATATGATTGTAGCAGAGATATCAGAGACCAAAAGACCAAAGTAGCAAAGGCAGAAGTGAAGAACTGAGAGTCTGAAGAGCTGATTTGGAAGTGACGACTATCATAAATCACTATTAGGAAGAGACACGCATCTCTACAAGCAAAAAGTAAGAGCAAGTGAAACCCAGCATTAAATGGCAACTCCTAACGATTGATAACGTGCTAATTGCTACTAAAGATGAAGAACATCACACTTTATGGCAATGTTACTTTATTAAGACTTACAGTTGGGGGGTAATGTGGGAACATCTATAATAAGTATATATAGTCTTTGACCCACCAATTTCTTAGATATTCAAAGAAGGAATGAATTGTTCCTAAACATGTAGAAAGAATAGATCAAAAAATTTGTCATAGGTTGGTGTATCAGAAAGTACAGCTTAAATGTCAATCAAATACAAATTGTTAAATGACTTCAGAACATGTACAGCTTGACTTCTCTATGTGCCTTTACTGGGATGATATACAGTTGTGTCCATCATATGGAAGTTCTTTTGAACACTTTTAAAGTGCATTGAATTAAAAATGCCTCAACCATATGGATATATAGTAAGAGGGTGAGGGCAGTATCTACTGAACGGTGTGCTCTGCTGAGTACCAAGCTATGCTCTGCTCTGAAAAGGGGTCTCAAGCAACTTCTAGAAAATGCTAATTGTGCTTCCTAGGAAAAAGGATGAGTTTAAGGTCTTTTGATTGAAATCTTCTGTATAATTTCTGTATTGATAAAGCTCTTAATGAATAAAGGCCTCACATGGAACATTAGTTAGAACTTGAAAAATCTACCGTATCAGCAGTTGATGTTTATCAATAAGACTAATCCAGAGGATGGAGTGCTGCAGCTTAGACCAATAAGCCAGCCTCCTTGCTGACATATTCTATTTCTTGCCTGACAGTGGGTATAAATAAATAAATAAATAAATAAATAAATAAATAAATAAATAAATAAATAAATAAATCTGCAGGGGGGAAAACTAATGTGGACATCTGTGAGTAATGGAAGATGGTTTGCATTTGGTTTGTACTTCTTACGGTTTAGCCTATCTACCCTCTATTCAAGAAAGAGTAGGCCAAACTTAACTCAAGTAAGATGTGTTTGGAAGAGAAAAACCACAAAAGCCTGTGATGATCGCCAGAAGATTTACATCGGCTGTTTTCAGGAAATCTTTTGAGACCCTATGAAACATATAATTCACAGAATCTTGAATGAAGCCACAGTAACAGCAGTAGACTTTGTGACCTGAATACTAGGCTTAATGTTATAAACTGGACTGCATTTTCAGTTCAGAGATATGTGTTTCTAGTGAGTCACAAATGCCACCGCTATAATAATGCCCTGCTATATTCACAAGAGAACTGTTCAAACAGAATGTGAAGCTTACAGCAAACTTAGGACTTTCTGATATGTGATGTCCAAATATCGACTCTACATAAATATAGAACTACTAGAACAAAATGACCAGAGGCTCAGCTTCCTCTCTAGAAAGTCAAGTGTGTGTGTGTGTGTGTGTGTGTGTGTGTGTGTGTGTGTGTGTGTGTATCATTGCTCTGATAGGCAGAGATTTCTTGGCAGAAAATATGTCTCTTCCTAAGCTGTCATTGGCCTCAGTCATTACCCATAATGCTTACATTTTAGCACTTGTCAGTTTAGGTCTTCTTTTATGCAGCTACATAGATTTTAGAAGTCATTCAGAAAGTAAGGCAACTGTGTTTTCCCCCATTACAGTGTACAAAACTCTAAGGAAAATTATGGGAGCCACCCATGAAGTTCAAAAGGTTTTGAAGACAGTGAATTTGCTCACATTAGTGTTGTAGCATCAACAGAGTGAAAGATAGGTGATAAAAGAAATGGGGGAAGGTGGGCTTGTCCCTATCGTGTCCATCCATAATCACAGCTTTGGTTAATGTTTCCAGTCACTTTGACTCAGCATAGACTACCCTGGGAAGACAAGAGACTTGACTGAAGAATTGCCTCAATCAGATTAGGCTGTGGCCATGTGAGAGATTGTCATGTGAGCCCATTGTGGACAGCCTCATCCAGAGGATGGTAGGTCAATTTTACAGAAAAAAGTTAGTCGAGCATGATTCAGGAGGCAGCATTCCTTCTTGGCTTCTGCTTCAGTTCCTGCCCTGTCTTCCATTAATGATAGACTATGAAATGGAAGTATAAGCCAAACAAAAACTTCCCTCCCAAGTTGCTTTTTGTCGGAATATTTTATCATAATAACAGGAAGCAAACTAAACAATCCACAGGCACTCATCTTCAGAATGCCTTTAGCTAACCTGATACCATAAGCATCAGAAAAATGGGGCGATTTCTCAGAAATAAAACCACAGCACATTTTCTTTCTGTTTTCCTTTTTTTTCTTATACAATATATCCTAATTGTGTTATCTCTTCCCTGTATTCCTCCCAGGTTCTCCCAACCTCCCCTATCACCTGAATCCACACCCTTTCTGCATCTTATTTAAAAACAAACAGGATATTCTAAAGGATATTAACAAAATAAAAAATAGTAAGATAAACCAAAAAATGAATACATCAATATTGGACAAAACAAACAGAAGGATTAGAGCCCAAGAAAGTACAAGAAACAGAAACCCACTCATTTGCACACTTAGGAATCCCATAGCTGGAAGCCATAGTATATAAGTATGCATCTGTACCAATGGGCTGGGCCATCCTGTATCTATCAAGACAATCTCTCACATGACCACAGCCTAATCTGGTTGAGGCAATTCTTCAATCAAGTATCTGTCTTCCCAGGCTACTCTATGCTGTATCAAAGTGACAGTAAACATTAACCAAAGCAGTGATCATGAACAGACACTATGGGGACCAGCCCACCTTCATTCATTTCTTTTGCATATAGGAACAGTACAGATTTTAGTGAAAATGTCCACCATAGCCTCACAAGGAGTGGTACTTTTAGAAGGTGTGGCCTTGTGGAAGTAGGGATGACCTTATTGCAGGAAGTGTGTCACTGGGGGTGAGCTTTGAAGTTTCAAATGATCAAGCCATCTCTCTCTCTCTCTCTCTCTCTCTCTCTCTCTCTCTCTTTCTCTGTGCCTGTTGCACCTGTTGCATATGAATCCATAAGTAAACCTCTCAGCTAGTGTAGAGCAACATGTTTGCAGTGTCAAAGACAATGGGTTAAACCTCTGAACTGTATGCTAGAACCATGTAGATGCTTTTCTATATATGAGTTGCCATGGTCATGGTGTCTCTTCAGATCAATTGAACTTTGATTAACACAGGATCTCCTTTCAGCTCAAGGCTTTTACTTGTGTGTTGGCCCTGTGAATGATGCCTCAGTCTCTGTGAGTTCATATGAGCTTTGATCAGGTTGATTGAGAGGTCCTTGTTTCCTTGATGTCCCCTATCCCATCTGACACTTATGCTCTTTGTGCATCCTCTCCCACGCAGTTCACTGAGCTCTGAGGGGAGGGATTTGATGGAGACATTCATTTAGGGTTGAGTGTTCCAAGGTCTCTCGCTCTCTGCAACATGTCTACATATGTGATACTATATTTTTTCTATCTGCCGCAAGAGGAAGTTACTCAAGTGATAGATGAGAAAGACACTGATCTATGAGTATAGCACGATGTCATTCAGAGTAATTTGATTTTATTTTTTAAGAAAAATATTTTGTTTTACCCTAAGTGCCTGGGCTAGCTAGTCTCAAGTTCTTAGTCCCCCAAACAGTATTGAGTATGATTTTATCTCTTAGAGTGAGCCTTAAGTCATATCACATGTTGGTTTCGTTACTCCCACAAGCATTATGCCAGCATTGGACTAGCATATCTTACAGGCAGAACACAACTATAGATGAAAGCTGGCTTGGTAGCATACAGAGTAGCTTCCTGCAATAAAGATACTAGTATGCAGGCATAAAAGTTCACTGTAGGCACTAGTACATGCTCTCCATGTTCACTGCATTGCATAAGTATTATCTTCAGCAATGTGGCCTTGCCACAACTTGTGAAAACAACCTATAGACTTGGCAACACCATGCATAGTTCAGGAGCTCCCATGCGACCCCTTTGGCCAACAACTCTATTAGATGTAACTGAATCTCAGTGCTTGAAGCTTCATTTTCCATTTAGTGACAGGAGATGGACAGTTAGGGCTCTGTCTCCCCCAGTATTTGGCAGTTTCATTTAGATAACATTCATATATGTGTATACTTCAGACAGCTTCTAATGCATTAGGCTTCCATACAACCCATTAAATTGTCCTCAATTTTATCTGCTCCCTCCTTTTTCCCTCTTTTGTTGTCCTTCCACTTCACTCTCCCATTCAATTTCCTCCGAAGTCCTTGAATAAGTATCTATCCAATCTCTGTTTTATAGGGAGAGCTGACCACTCTAGTCCCTTTGAATATACTTAACCTCTACAGTTCAATGGGTTTGAGCTTGATTATCAATGACTTAACATCTAATATCCACATAATAGTGAATATACACCATATTTGTCTTTCTGCGCCTGAGGTGCCTCAATCTGGATGACTTTTTTTCTAGTTCCATCAATTTACATGCTAATTTTATAATTTTTTAATGACTAAGTAATACTCAATTGTATAAATGTACCATATTTTCCTTATTCATTCTTCTCTTGAGGAACATCTAAATTGTATACAATTTCTGACTATTGTGAATAAAGCAGCAAGGAACTTGGTTGAGCAATTGTCTCTTGGGTAAGATTTAGAATCCTTTGTGTATCTGCCCAAGAGTGGTCTAGTTGGATCTTGAGGGAAATCAATTCCCAACTTCCGGAGGAACTGCCACACTGATTTCCATAGTGACTGAACGAGTTTGCACTCCTCCAAATAAGAGATGAGTGTTCCCCTTACTCCACATCCTTACTAGCATGAGCTGTCACTTCTGTTACTGATTTTTAGCCATTCAGGTGGGTAGAAAAGAAAATCCCAAAGATGTTTTGATTTGCTAGCTAAGGGTGTTAAATAATTCTTTAGGTGTTTCTCAGACATTTGAGTTTCTTCTGTTGAGAATTCTCTGTTTGGATCTTACTTCATTTTTTAATTAGGTTATTTATTTTCTTTATGTGTATCTTTTTGTGTTCTTTATATATTTTGGATATTAGTGCTCTATCAGATGTGGAGTTGGTAAAAATATTTTCCAATACTGTAAGCTACCACTTTACCTGAGTGACATTATCTTTTGCTGTACAGAAGCTTCTCAGTTTCCTGATACCACATTTATTAATTGTTGATCTTAATACTATGCTATTGATGTTCTTTTCAGAAAGACTTTCTGTATGCCAATGAGTTTAAGGCTATTCTCCACTTTCTCTTCTTCACTGAAGTCAATCAAACAGAAAGAAAGGATAAAATATCAATGAAACAAAAAGTTGATTTTGGTAAAAATCAATAATATTGGCAAATCCCATCGAAATTAACTAAAAGAATGAATCAGGGTGATACTTCTGGTTTCTGACTTTGTCGAGAGCTGAACCTGTGCCAGAGTTCTTTTTACCCAGATCCCACCTGAAGAGACCTGGTCTCCCAGGAATCTAACACACCTGAAAGCACAGGTGAGACCACCACTATTGCTCAGAGGGACATTCCTGAAGCTCTCAGGACACAGGAGCCGAGGATCAGTCTCAGACAGGATCTTTCTGGTTTCCATCTGTACCCAGAGCTAACCCTATGTCACAGCTCTCTATAACCAAATACTATTGGGAGAGAGATGGTCTCGCAGGAGATGCTCTCACAGAGGCTTCCAGGAGGGCCAAGCCACTGTCAGAGACAACAAGAACAGCTAACAGCAGAGACAACCTGATGGCAAAAGGTAAGTTCAGGAACCTAAGAAACAGAAACCAAGGCCACGTGGCACCTTCAGAACCCAGTTCTACCACACCAAGTCCAGGATACCCCAACAGACTGGAAAAGCAAAATTCTGATTTAACATCACATCTCATGATGGTGATAGAGAACTTTAAGGACATAAATAATTCCCTTAAAGAAAGACAGGACAACACAGGTAAACAGGTATATGCCCTTACAAAACCCCCTTAAAGAGTTAGAGGAAAACACAACCAAACAGGTGAAAGAATTGAACAAAACCATCCTGGATCTAAAAATAGAAATAGAAACAATAAAGATATCACAAAGGGAGACAATTTTGGAGATAAAAACCTGAGGAATGAGATCAGGAGTCATAGACTCAAGCATCACCAACAGAATACAAAAGATAGAAGATAGAATCTAAGGGGCAGAAGATACCATAGGAAACATCGACACAATAGTCAAAGAAAATGCAAAATGCAAAAAGCTCCTAACCCGAAACATCCAGGAAATCTAGGACACAATGAGAAGACCAAACCTAAGGTAGAAAAGAGAGGAAAGATTTTCAACTTAAAGAGACAGTAATGTCTTCAACAAAATTATAGAAGAAAACTTCCCTAACCTAAAGAAAGAGATGTCCTTAAACATATGAGAAGACTACAGAACTCCAAATAGATTGGACCAGAAAAGAAATTCCTCTTGTCACATACTACTTGAAACACCAAATGCACAAAACAAAGAAAGAATAGTAAAAGCAGTAGGAGAAAAAGGTCAAATAACATATAAAGGCAGGCCTATCAGAATTACACCAGATTTTTCAACAGAGATTATGAAACCTATGAGATCCAGGGCAGATGTAATACAGACCCTAAGAAAACCAAAATGCCAATCCAGGCTACTATATCCAGCAAAACTCTCAATTACCATAAATGGAGAAACCCAGATATTTCATGACAAAAGCAAATTTACATAATTTCTTTTTACAAATCCAACCCTACAAAGAATAATAGATGGAAAAATCCATCCAACACAAGGAAACTACACCCTAGAAAAAGCAAGAAAGTTATCTTCTTTAAACTAACCCAAAACAAGATAACTTATAAATATAACTCCACAACAAAAACAAAAATAATAGGAATCAACAATCATTGGTCCCTAATATCTCTCAACATCCATGGATTCAATTCCCCAATAAAAAGACAAAGACTATCAGAGTGGATACATGTACAGGACCCAGAATTTTGCTGCATACAGGATTTTGTCTGTGACAAAACACAGACACTTCTCAAAGTAAAAGCCTAGGAAAATTTTCCTATCAAATGGTTCTAAGAAACAGACTAGGATCTCAGTTCTAATAATGAATAAAATAGACTTTCAACCAAAAGTTACCAAAAAAGGTAAAGAAAGACACATCATACTCATCAGAGGGAAAATAAACCAAGATGAACTCTCAATTCTGAATGTCTATGCTCCAAATGCAAGGGCAACCACATTCATAAAAAAACTTTACTAAAGTTCAAATCATACACTGCACCTCACACAATAATAGTGGACGACTTTAACACCACACTCTCATCAATGGACAGATCATGGAAACAGAAAATAAACAGAAACACAGTGAAATTAGCAGCAGATTTAACAGATATCTATCGTACATTTGATCCTAAACAAAAGAATATACATTCTTCTTAGCACCTTATGGTACCTTCTGCAACACTGACCATATAATTAGAAACAAAACAGACCTCAACAGACTCAAGATGATAGAAATAATCCCATCCATCCTATCAGATCACCATAGATTAAAACTGGTTTTCAATAACAACAAAAATGACAGAAAACCCGCATAAATATGGAAGATGAATGATGCTCTACTCAATGACAACTTGGTCAAGGAAAAAAATAAAGAAGGATGGTTTAGAATTTAATAATAATGAAGGCACGACATACCTAAACTTATGGGACACAATGAAAACAGTGCCAAGAGAAAAACTCATAGCTCTAAGTGTCTCCAAAAAGAAACTGGAGAGAGCATACAACAGCAGCTTGACAGCACACCTGAAAGCTCTAGAACAAAAAGAAGCAAATTCACCCAAGAGGAGTAGAAGGCAGGAAATAATCAAACTCAGGGCTGAAATCAGCCAAGTAGAAACAAAAAGAACTATGCAAAGAATCAACAAAACCAGGAGCTGGTGCTTTGAGAAAACCAGCAAGATAGATAAAACCTTAGTCAGACTAACCAGAGGGCACAGAGACAGTATCCAAATTAACAAAACCATAAATGAAAATAGAGACATAACAACTGAAAACTAGGAAATTCAAAAAAACAACAGATCCAACCACAAAAGCCTATATTCAACAAAACTGGAAAAATTGTATGAAATGTACAATTTTCTAGAAAGATACCAGGCACCAAAGTTAAATCAGGATCAGATAAACTATCTAAACAGTCCCATAACCCCTAAAGAAATAGAAGCAGTCATTTAAAGTCTCCCAGCCAAAAAAAGAAAAAAGAAAAGAAAGTAAGCCAAGGATCAGATGAGTTTAGTGCAGAATTCATTCAGACCTTCAAAGAATGCCTAATACCAATACTCTCCAAACTATTCAACAAAATAGAAACAGAAGGAACACTACCTAATCATTCTAAGAAGCTACAATTATACTTATACTTAAAACACACTAAGACCCTTCAAAGAAAGATAACTTCAGACCAATTCCTTCATGAATACTCAATGATATTCTTGCAAAGTGAATCCAAGAACATATCAAAAGAATTATTGACCACGATCAAATAGGATTCATCCCAGGGATGCTGAGAGAGTTCATTGTATGGAAATCCATGAACGTAATTCATTATATCATCAAACTCTAAGAAAAAGAAAGACCTGATCATGTCATTAGATGCTGAGAAATTATTTGAAAAAATTCAAAACCCTTTCATGTAAAAGTCTTGGAAAGATCATGAATTCAAGGCTCATACCTAAACATAGTAAAAAGCAATATATAGCAAACCAGTAGCCAACATCAAATGAATGGAGATACACTTGAAACAATCACACTAAAATCAGGCACTAGACAAGGCTGCCCACTCTCTCCCTACCTATTCGATATACTTGAATTCCTAGCCACAGCAATTAGACAACAAAAAGAGGTCAAAGGGATACAAATCAGAAAAGAAAAAGTCAAGAGATCACTATTGCAGATGATATAATAGTATAGTAAATGACCCCAAATGTTCTACCAGAGAACTCCTAAATCTGATAAACAGTTTCAGTAAAGTGACTGCATATAAAATTAACTAAATCAAATTAGTAGCCTTCCTCTACTCAAAGAATAAACAGGCTGAGAAGGAAATTAGAGAGATGACACCCTTCACAAAAGTCACAAATAATATAAAATTAGCTTTGTGTGACTCTGACCAAGCAAGTGAAAGAAACATCAAGTCTCTGAAGAAAGAAACCAAAGACTTCAGAAAATGGAAAGAACTCCCATGCTCATGGATTGAAGGATTAATATAGTAAAAATGACCATCTTGCAAGCAATGTACGGATTCAATGGAATCCCAATCAAAATTCCAACTCAATTATTCATAGAGTTAGAAAGAGCAATTTGGGGGTTGGAGATTTAGCTCAGTGGTAGAGCGCTTGCCTAGGAAGCGCAAGGCCCTGGGTTCGGTCCCCAGCTCCAAAAAAAAAAAGAGAACCAAAAAAAAAAAAAAAAAAAGCAATTTGCAAATTAATTTGAAATAACAACAACAACAAAAAAAAACCCAAAAAACAGGATAATGAAAACTGTTCTCAGCAATAAAAACATTCTGGCCAGAATCACTATTGTATTAAAGAGCAATAGTGATAAAAACCCTGCTATGGTATTGGTAAAGAGACAGGCAGGTAGATTAATGGAATAAAATTGAAGACCCAGAAATGAGCCCACATACCTATGGTCACTTGATCTTTGACACAGGAGCTAAAGCCATCCAATGGAAAAAAGACAGCATTTTCAACAAATGGTGCTGGTTCAACTGACGATTAGCATGTGGAAGAATGTAAATTGATCCATTTTCAACTCCTTGTCAAAACTCAAGTCCAAGTGGATCAAGGACCTTCAAATAAAACCAGATACACTGAAACTAATCGAAGAGAAATTGGGAAAGATCCTTGAACACATGGGCACAGGGGAAAATTTCCTGAACAGAATACCAATGGCTTAAGTTCTAAGATCAAGAATTGACAAATGGGACCTCATAAAATTGCAAAGCTTCTGTAAGGGAAAGGACACTGTCCTTAGGACAAAATGGCAACCAACAGATTGGTAAAAGATCTTTTCAATCCTACATCTGATAGAGGGTTAATATCAAATATACACTAGGAACTCAGAATTTAATCTCTAGAGAATCAAATAATCCTATTAAAAATGGGGTACAGAGCTAAACAATGAATTCTCAACTGAGGAATATTGAATGGTCTAGAAGTGCCTAAAAATGTTCAACATCCTTAGTCATCAGGAAAATGCAAATCAAAACAACCCTGAGATTCTACCTCATACCTGTCAGAATGGCTAAGATCAAAAACTCAAGGGACAGCAGATGCTGGGGAGGATGTGAAGAATGAGGAATGCTCCTCTGTTGTTGGTGGGATTGCAAGCTGATACAACCATTGGTAAATCAGTCTGGCAGTTCCTCACAAAATTAGACATAGTACTACTGGAGGATCTAATTATACCACTCCTGAGCGTATACCCAAAAGATGCTCCAACATATAACCAGAACACATGCTCCTCTATGTTCATAGCAGTCTTATTTATAATAGCCAGAAGCTGGAAACAACCCAGATGTCCTTCGAGAAAGAAATGGATACAGAAAATTTGATACATTTACAATGGAGTACTACCCAGATATTAGAAACAATGACTTTATTAAATTTTTTAGGTATTTATGGAACTTGAAAATATTATCCTGAGTGAGGTAACCCAGTCACAAAAGAATACAAATAGTATGCACTCACTGATAAGTGGTTATTAGCCCAACAGCTCAGAACACCCAAGATAAAATTCACAGATCATATGAAGCTCAAGAAGAAGGAAAACCAGAGTCAATGCTTCAAACCTTCTTAGAAGGGTGAAGAAAATACTCACAGGAGGAAATACAGGGACAAAGAGTGGAGCAGGGACTGAAGAAAAGGTTTACCAGAAACTGCCCTACCTGGGGATCCATCTCCTATGCAGCCACCAAACCCAGTTACTATTGTTGATGCCAAGAAGGGCTTGCTGACAGGAGCCTGGTATGTATGTCTCCTGAGAGGTTCTGCCAGAGCCTTACTGCTACATGCTTTCAGCTAACCATCTGACTGAGCACGGGTACACCAATGGAAAAGTTAGAGAAAGGACTGAAAGCTTTGCAACCCCATAGGAAGAACAACACTATCAACCAACTAGACCCCTCAAGAGCTACTGGGACTAAACCACCAACCAAAGACTACACATGTAGGGACCCATGGCTCTAGCTGCATATGTAGCAAAGGATGCCATTGTCTGGTATCAAAAGGAGGAGAAGCCCTTGGTCCTCCGAAGGCTAGTTTCCCCAGTGTAGGGGAATGCCAGGGTGTTGAGGTGGGAGTGGGTGGGTGGGTTTAATGCATCTTCATAAAAGTAGGGAGGTGGGGAGGAGATACTGGAAAGAGATAACATTTAAATGCAGTTACATAAAATATCCAATAAAGAAAAATAAATAAATTAATTAAACATACCTATAACTCCTGGTGAAATAGAAGCAGGAATAAAAAGTTCCCCAGCCAAAAAAACCTCAAGGTAAGATGATTTTAGGACAGAATTGTACCAGACACTCAAAGAAGAGTTAATGGCAATAGTCCTCATACTATTCTACAGAATATGAACAGAAGATACATTGTCAGCCTATTTTTATAGCCATAGTTATACCAAACCACCTAAAGACAGAGCAAATAAAGTGGACTACAAATTAATTTCTCTTAGAAACAAAGATACCAAACAAAAACAAAAATCACCAAAATTAAAAAAAATGACAAAATTTAAATAACATGCATGCACACAAATATTTAAGAACACATAAAAAGTCACCCACCATTATCGAATAGGTCTCATTCTAGAAATGCAAAAATCGTTCAACATATGTAAATTAATAAATATAATCCACTATATAAAAAAACTGAAACACTAAAACAACATGATTATCTCACTAGATTCAGAAAAGGCCTTTGATAAAATCCAACAGTCCTTTATGATAAAATTTCTGGACAGAGGAGGGATATTAAAGAAATATCGGAACTAAAGGCAGTTTATAGCAAACCCATAGTCAAGATAAATTAAATGGAGAAAAAGCAATGCTACCAAAAATCAGAAACAAGAAAATTTTGTCCGCTCCCTCCATATCTATTAAATGAATACTTGAAGTCTTAGCTAGAGCAATCAAACAACTGAAAGTGATCAAGGGAGTACAAATTGGAAAGTAGTCAATTTCTTTCTTTGCACATGACTCGATGGAATACTTAAGTGAGCATATCAATTTCACAAGCAACCTCCTTCAGCTGATAAATACTTTCTGCAACTGAGCTGGATACAAATTAACTCTCAAGAATCAGTAGTGCTCCTACATTCAATGACAAAGCATCTGAGAAAAGTATGAGGAAACAATACCTTTCACAATAACCTCAAGTAGTACAACTTATTCATGGGCAACTCTAACCCAGTAAGTAACGCACTTCTATAATAAAATCATTAAGACATTGAAAAATGAAACTGAAGATGTCAGAAGGTGGATAATCTCCCATGTTTATGGATTGCTACAATAAATATTGTAAATAAAGCCTCCCCAGGGAAAGCCATTTATAGATACAATCAATACCAATCAATCTCCTTCAGAAAAACTGAAAGGATCATTTTCAGCTTCAAATGGAAATATAAAAATCTTAGGATAGGTAATACAATCCTGAGTAATAAAAGAACTGCTAGGAGTATCATATCTACCGCTGATTATATTACAGGTCATTAACAATAAAAATGCCATGGTATAAGAATAAAAACTAACACACTGATCAATGGAGTTGAAATGAAGAACCCCGACACAAGTCCACACAACTATGAATACCTAATTTTTAATAAAGAAGCTAGAGATACTCATCAACAAAAAGCATCTTCAACAATGGTGTTGGTCTAACTGGATGCCAACATGTAGAAGAATGCAAATGGACTTATATCTATCACCCTGTACAAAGGTCCAAGTAGAGGAAAGACTGCAACATAAAACTAGATACACCGGATCTGATTCATTTTTCCCTCATTATTGGATATTTTTATTTAAATTTTAAATGTTATCCCCTTTCCTAGTTTCCCCTCCAGAAACCCGCTATCTCTCCCTGCTTCTATGAGGGTACTCCCCCAGAAACCCACCCACTCCCCGCCACCTCCCCACCCTGACATTTCCCTACACTGGGACATAAAGTCTTGACAGGACCAAGGGCCTCTCCTACCATTGATGTCTGACAAGGCCATCCTCTGCTATATATGCAGCTGGAGCAGTAGGTCCACCCTTGTGTATTCTTGGAATGGTGGTTTAGTCCCCGATAGCTCTGGGGGGTGGGGATCTGGCTGGTGATATTGTTGTTCTTCCTATGAGGTTTCAAACCCTTTCAGTTCCTTCAGTCCTTTCTCTAACTTGTCCATTAGGGTCCTCCTGATCAGTCAGATGGTTAGCTGAAAGCATCCTCATCTGTATATGTAAGGCTCTGGCAAAGCCTCTCAGGAGTCATCCATATCAGGCTCCTATCAGCAAGCACTTCTTTGCATGAGTAATAATAACTGGGTTTGGTGGCTGCAAATGAGATGGATCCCCAGGTAGGACAGACTCTGGATGACCTTTCCTTCAGTCCCTGATCCACTCTTTGTCCCTGTATTTCCTCCTGTGAGTATTTTGTTCACCCTTCTAAGAAGGTTTGAAGGATCCACACTTTGGTCTTCCTTCTTGAACTTCATGTGATCTGTGAATTTTATTTTGACTATTCTGAGCTTTTTGAGAAAATATCCACTTATCAGTGAGTACATACTATTTGTGATTTTTTGTTTTTTGTTTTGCTGTGATTGGGTTACCTCATTCAGGATGATATTTTCTAGTTCCATCCATTTGCCTAAAAATTTAATAAAGTCATTGTTTTAATATCTGAGTAATACACCATTGTGTAAATGTACCACATTTTCTGTATCCATTCTTGTGTTGAAGGACATCTGGGTTCTTTCCAACTTCTCACTACTATAAATAAGGCTGCTGTGAACATAGTAGAGCATATGTCCTTGTTATACACTGGAGCATCTCTTGGTTATATGCCTAGAAGTGGTAGAGCTGGGTCTTCAGGTAGTACTATGTCCAATTTTATGAGGAACTGACAGACTAACACAGTGGTTGTACCTGCTTGCAATCCCCTCAACAATCGGATATTATGTCTCTGTGGAATGTAGGATTGGTAAAGATTTTTTCCAATCTGTTGCCATTTTGTCCTAATGACAGTGTCTTTTGCCTTACAGAAGCTTTGCAATTTTATGAGGTTCCATTTGTGGATTCTTGTTCTTAGGGCATAAGCCATTGGTGTTCTATTCAGGAAGTTTTCCCCTGTGCCTATGTGTTCCATGCTCTTCCACTTTCTCTTCTATTAGTATCAGTGTATCTGGTTTTACGGGGAGGTCCTTGATCCACTTTGACTTGAGCTTTGTACAAGGAGTTGAGAATAGATCAATTTGCATTCTTCCACATGCTGACCGTGAGTTGAACCAGCACCATTTGTTGAAAATGCTGTTTTTCCCCCCATTGGATGGTTTTAGCTCCTTTGTCAAAGATCAAGTGATCATAGATATGTGGCTTCATTTCTGGGTCTTCGTTTCTATTCCATTGATCTACCTGCCTGTCAAGTAGATCATGTTAATCGTTTTCTCTGTAATATAGATTGAGGTCAGGATTGGTGATTCCCACAGAAGGTTTTTATTGTTGAGAATATTTTTTGTTCTCCTGGGTCTTTGTTATTCCAAATGAATTTGCAAATTGCTCTTTTTAATTCTATGAATAATAAAGTTGGAATTTTGATGGGAATTGTATTGAATCTGTAGATTGGTTTCAACATGATGGCCATTTTTAGTATATTAATCTTTCAATCCATAAGCATGGGAGATCTTCCCATTTTCTGAGATCTTCTTTGATTTCTTTCTTCAGAGACTTGAAGTTCTTGTCATACAGATCTTTTAATTGCTTGATCAGAGTCACACAGAGATATTTTATATTAAATGTGACTATTGTGATGGGTGTCATTTCCCTAATTTCTTTCTCAGCCTGTTCATCTTTTGAGTAGAGGAAGGCTACTGATTTGATTGAGTTAATTTTATATCCAGCCACTTTGCTGAAGTTGTTTATCAGCTGTCAGAGTTCTCTGTGGAATTTTTGGGTTACTGAAGTATACTATCATATTATCTGCAAATAGTGATATTTTGACTTCTTTTCTTCCAATTTGTATCCCTTTGACTTCTCTTTGTTATCTAATTGCTCTGGCTAGAACTTCAAGTAAAATATTGAATAGGTAGGGAAAGAGTGAGTAGCCTTGTCTAGTGCTTACTTTTAGTGGGATTGTTTCAAGTTTTCCTCCCTTTAGCTTGATGTTGGCTACTGGTTTGCTGTATGTTGCTTTTACTATGTTTAGGTATGGGCCTTGAATTCCTAGACTTCTCAAGACTTTACCATGAAGGGCTGTTGAATTTTGTCAATTGCTTTCTCAGCATCTAAGGTTCATGTAGTCTTTTTCTTTGAGTGTGTTTATATAGTGGATTGTGTTGATGGCTTTCTATATGTTGAGCTATCCCTGCATCTTTGGGGTGAAGCCTATGTAATCATGGTGAATGATTGTTTTTGATGTGTCCTTGGATTTGGTTTGGGAGAATTTTATAGAGTATTTTTCTATCAATATTCATGGGAGAAATTGGACTGAAGTTTTGGTTTTTGTTTGTTTGTTTTGTTGTTGTTGGCTCTTTGTGTGGTTTAGGAATAAGTGTAATTGTGCCTTCAAAGAATGAATTGGGTAGGGTTCCTTCTGTTTCTATTTTGTGAAATAGTTTGAAGAGTATTGGTATTAGGTCTTTTTAGAGGTCTGATAGAATTCTGCACTACACCCATCTGGTCGTGGGCTTTTTTTTTTGGGGGGGGGACTTTTAATAACTGCTTCTATTTCTTTAAACATTATGGAACTGTTTAGATGGTTTATCTGATCCTGATTTAACTATGGTTCCTGGTATCTGTCTAGAAAAGTGTCCATTTCATACAGATTTCACAGTTTTGTTGAGTATAGGCTTTTGTAGTAGGATCTCTTCTCCTCCTCCTCCTCCTCCTCTTCTTCTTCTTCTTCCTTCTTCCTTCTTCCTTCTTCCTTCTTCCTTCTTCTTTCTTCTTCTTCTTCTTCTTCTTCTTCTTCTTCTTCTTCTTCTTCTTCTTCTTCTTCTTCTTCTTCTTCTTCTTCTTCTTCTTCTTCTTCTTCTTCTTCTTCTTCTTCTTCTCCTCTTTTTCCTCAGTTTCTGTTGTTATGTCTTCCTTTTCCTTTCTGATTTGTTAATTTGGATACTGTCTCTGTACCTTCTGGTTAGTCTGGCTAAGATTTTATCTATCTTGTTAATTTTCTCAAAGAACCAGATCCTTTTTGTTGATTCTTTGTATAGTACTTTTTTTTCTACTGGGTTGATTTCAGTGCTGAATTTGATTATTTCCTGCTGTCTACTCCTCTTGAGTGTATTTGCTTCTTCTTGTTCTAGAGCTTTCAGGTGAGCTGTCAAGCCATTAGTGTATGCTCTCTCCAGTTTCTTTTTGGAGTCACTCAGAGCTATAAGTTCTCCTCTTAGCAGTGCTTTCATTGTGTCCCATACATTTGGGTATATTGTACCTTCATTTTCATTAAATTAAACTCTTTAATTTCTTTCATTATTTCTTCCTTGACCAAGTTCGTTATCATTGAGTAGAGCATTTTCAGCTTCCATGTATATGTGGGCTTTCTGTCGTTTTTGCTGTTATTGGAGACCAGCCTTATTACTCCATGGTGTTCTGATAGGATACATGGAATTATTTCTGTCAACTTGTGTCTGTTGAGACCTGTTCTGTGACTGATTATGAGGTTAATTTTTGAGAAGGTACCATGAAGTGATGAGAAATCATATTCTTTTGGTTTAGGATGAAATGTTATATAGATATCTGTTAAATTCATTTGTTTCATAACTTCAGTTAGTTTCACTGTCTTTATTTTCTGTTTCCATGATGAAAGTGGGGTGTTAAAGTCTCCCACTATTATTGTGTGAGGGGCCATGTATACTTTGAGTTTTTTTCTTTCATGAATGTAGGTGAACTTGGATTTGGAGCATAGGTGTTCAGAATTGAGAGTTCATCTTGGTAGATTTTTCCTTTGAGAAATATGAAGTGTCCTGTCTTATCTCTTGGTTGAAAGTTGACTTTATTAGCTATTAGAATGGCTACTCCAACGTTTTTCTTGGGATCATTTGCTTGGAAAATTTCTCTGAGGTAATGTCTGTCTTTGTCACTAAGGTGCGGTTCATGTATGAAGTACAATGCTATATCTTGTTTAGGTACCCAGTCAGTTATTCTATATTCTTTTATTGGAGAATTGAGTTCATTGATGTTATGAGATATTAAGTAATAGTGAGTATTGTTTCCTGTTATTTTTGTTGTTAGAGGTGGAATAATGTTTGTGTGGCTATCTTCTTTTGGGTTTGTTGCAAGATTACTTTTTTGCTTTTTCTAGGATGTAGTTTCCCTCCTTGTACAGGAGTTTTCCATCCATTATCCTTTGTAGGGCTGGATTTGAGGGAAGATATTGTGTAAATTCTGTTTTATCATGGAATATCTTGGTTTCTCCATTTATGGTAATTGAGAGTTTTGCTGGATATAGTAGCTTGGGCTGGAATTTTTGTTCTCTGAGGGTCTGTATAACATCTGCCCTGAATCTCCTAGCTGTCATAATCTCTGTTGAGAAATCTCGTGGTGATAGGTCTGCCTTTATATGTTATTTGACCTTTCCCCTTTGCTGTTTTTAAATATTCATTCTTTGTTTTAGTGCATTTGGTGTTTTGAGTAGTATGTGACAGGAAGCATTTCTTTTCTGGTCCAATCTATTTGGAGTTCTGGAGGCTTCTTGTATGTTTATGGGCATCTCTTCTTTTCGGTTAGGGAAGTTTTCTTCTATAATTTTATTGAAGACATTACTGACCCTTTAAGTTGGGAATCTTCACTCTCTTCTATACTTATTATCCTTAGGTTTGGTCTTCTCATTGTGTTCTGGATTTCCTGGATGTTTTGGGTTAGGCACTTTTTGCATTTTCTTTGACTATCATGTCAATGTTTTCTATGGTATCTTCTAACCCTGAGATTCTCTCTATCCCTCTCTCTCCTCCTCTCTCCCCATCTCGCTGCCTTTTAGTTAATTTGAATAAAATTTGTCAATGTTATTGATTTTCTATTAAAAACTCTAAGTTTCATTGATTCTTTTCAATATTTTTCTTTTGTTTCTGTTTTATTGATTTCAGTCCTCAGTTTGTTTCCTGCCATCTACTCCTTTTGCGTATTATTTCTTCTTCTGTTTTAGAGTTTTCAAGTATACTGTGAAATATACTAGGTATATTAGTATACTAGTATGAGATCTCTCAATCTATCCATTAATTCATTTGTTGTTTATAGCTTAGCATTATAAACTTGTCTTAGAACCACCTTCTCATTTATGTATGTTATGTATTCATCTTCATTCATTTATAATAAGTCTTTATTTTTTTCCTTGATTTTTGTCTTTTCCAGTTTTCATTTGGTAGTGAGCTGTTTAGTTTCCATGAGTTTGTAAGTGTTGTTTCTGTTATTTTTGAGGTCCAGCTTCAGTCCATGGTGTCAGAATTCTGAATGTTATTTCATTTTCCTCGTATCTTTTGAGACGTGTCCATTTATGTGGTCAGTTATGCAGAACATTCCATGAAGTGCTGAGAAGATAAATTTTTTTGTATTTGGTTCAAAAGTCCTGTACATAAATGTTAGGGCCATTGGGTTTATAAATTCAGTTAGCTCCAACATTTCTCTCTTTAGTTTCTGTCTGAATATGCTATTCAATTTGAGAGTGGGATAGTGATGTCTCCCACTATCGGTGTGGCAATGTCAATATGTGATATAAACTATAGTAGTTTTGTTTTAAAAAAAACTTGGGTGCCCTTATATTTAGTACATTGATATTGAGGACTGCAATATCCTTTCCACAGACCTGTTCTTTTCTGACTATGTAGTGCCCTTCCCTATCTTTTCTGATAAGTTTTCATTTGTAATTTGCTTGTTTGGTATTAAAATGCTCCATTAGCTTAGATCTACTTGCTTGGAATACCGTTTCCTATCCTTTTACCCTGAAGTGGTGTCTGTCCTTGATGTTAAAGTGTGTTTCTTCAGCAGAAGGATGGGTCTTGTTCTTGAGTGGATTCTATTAGTCTGTATCAGAGATTTTTTGGAGGGGAGAGAGGTAATCGAGACGATTGATGTTGAGAGAGATGTTTGTTGATTCCTGTTACTTTGTTTTGTTTTGTTTTGTTTTGTGTGTGTGTGCGTGTATTTGTGTGTGTGTGTATGTGTGTGTGTATGTGTGTGTGTGTATTTGTGTGTGTGTCTTGTGCATGAACCATGTGTGAGATCATGTGCTTCTCTCTTGATTTTTCTGATCTAGGATTATTTAGTCCCTGTGTTTTCAGGGGTGTAGTTTCCCTCTTCAGGTTTAAGTTTTCCTTGAAGTAACTTCTGGATTAGTAGGTAGGTATTGTTTATATTTCACTTTATTATGGGATATCTTATTTTATTGATTAATGGTGATTAAATGTTTTTGCTGAGTATATTGGTCTTGGTTGATATCTGTGATCTGTTAGAGTCTGTAGAACATCTGTCTAGACCCTTTTCACTTTTAGAGTCACCTCTGAGAAGTCAGGTAAAATTCTCAATGGATCTACCTATATATGTTAGTTTGCCTTTTCCCCTTGCACCTTTTATTTTTCCCCTTAACCCCCTTGCAGCTTTTAATATTCTTTCTTTATTCTGTACATTTAATGTTTTGATTATTATGAACCAAGGGAACATATTTCTCTGGTCCTTTCTATTTTGTATTTTGAATGCTTCTTGTTCTGTAATAGGTATCTCCTTCTTTGGGTTAGGAATTTATTGTTGTTGCTGAAGATATTTTCTGGGCCTTTGACCTGGGTTTCTTTCTCATTCTAGTCTTATTATTCTTAGAACTGCTCTTTTCATTGTGTCCCCAATTTCCTGGCTAGATTCCCATAGATTTTTAGATTTAACATTTTGTTTCAGTGGGGTTACTATTTCTTCTATTGTGTTTCAATGCCTGAGATCCTCTCTTCCATGTCTTGTATTCAACTTGCCTCTGAAGTCCCTGTTAAGAGGTCTTAAAATTTTCATTTCCAAATTTCTTTTAGATTTTTTTATTGATTCTATTTATACTCTCAGGTCAAAAGTCTTTGCATTTTCGTGTTTCCACAGATTTCTTTAAGATATTTAGTTATTTCTTCTTTAAGGACCTCTATAATATTCATAAAAGCAATTTTAAGGTTCCTTTCTGTTGTTCCTGCTATGTTGCAATTCTCAGGGCCTGGTGTGACAGGGCTTCTGGACTCTAGTGGAGAGACATTGTCCTCCCTATTAGTGTATTTTTACAGTGGAGTCTAGGCATCTGAGTTTGGGACAATTGTAATTTTAGATGAGGATATCTGATCTTGTCTAAGTTGAGTGGCTATATTGTTCCCTGGCTTCTCTTGTCCTTGCTGATAGATTAGGACAGTCTTGTGATTGTGTGTTTCATGGTAGAAAATCTTCTAGGATCTTGGTAGGTGTGGCCACTGGAGAGTCCAGAGAAAATATGTTTCTAGGTATGGGGAGATGTCAAAGAGATAGGCATAGACTACAGAGGAACTGACAGCAGAGTTCCACCAGGATCTGCTTAGTGGTCTGGGATTGGGGGCAGAAAGTGAGGAGAGGCTGCACCAGATGATCTGCTACAGATCTGTAGGTGAGATCTGTGTTGAACTAGGAGGATTGGAGGGAGAGTGAGGATCTACAGTTTTCCCTGCTGCTTTGCTTGCTGGAGTGGCTTTTGGGTTTCCAGGAAACTGCTTCAGGAACTGGAGGATGGGATAAAGCAAAGAGTTGGGGAGGAGAAGTTTTTAGGAGAAATCTGCAGATGGGATTGGGGAGCAGAAGGAGGGTTGCAGCACGTGATTTGCTATAGAACATTACAGTCTCTTTCTTGTATCATCTAATATTTACCCATGCAGACAACCACGACCATAGAAACTGAGGAAATAGCACGAGGGAGGTGGGGAAAGGATATGTGAATCAAGGTATGAAGAGGAGTGCTTTTGAAGTGATGTCTGGAGTGACTACAGCATTTACCAACAGTACTTAACCATTCAAGGTATGGTTGCATGCACAAGACCAGTTCAGCCAAAATTCTGGCACAGATGGAGGATGGCCTCCTGAAGTCCCATTTCCTACTGAGGAGCTACTGGCAGTGAACAACTCTTAGAACAGGTGCGTTTATACTATCTTGAATCTGTGGCCACTGGTAGGTTGCCACCCTCCAGTGGATGGTCCCACATCCATAACCATATGAGCAATACTACCTGAACGTGGATTATCCAAACGGGTGGGCTGGTTAGGACAGTGCCATGTTTGGGGGTATTTTGGAGCAATTAGAGGGTGAAATGACATGTATATAACCATGTTTCTCTACATATGAGTGTGAAATTCTCAAGTATAAGGAAATCTTAATATATAAAAAACGAATTCTAATAGTTGGTAGTAGTTTGTGAAATGCTTTTGTCTGATGACTGTATTAGGAAATGTTTGTAAGGACCGTTTTATAATAAACTCCTTTTCTTAAGTTTAGTAATTGGCTTTTCTTACACTTAAAAAATAGCACATATTATTAAATAATCGTCATGGCAAATTTTTCCCTCAAAGCATATCCTATAATAGCCACTACTGCTTTATTTCCAGTCCTTTTCTGATCCACAATGAAACTTTTATTTGTCAAATTTTTGTCAGAAAGAAAATGAAAAACAAGCTCTTTCTTGGCTAAGACAGTGAATTCTTAGCAATTAGCATAATAAAAATAAATTCACCTTTTATTGATTTACACAGACTACCATAACAGGGAAACAGCCCGTTTCTTTTAGTATGTATCTCAAGTAAGTGTGGAACCCATGACTTATGTGATTACGGGGTGTCTACTCTGCCCAAGATGCTGCATTCCAGAGGTGGATGTATAGACTTTAGTGGCCTCACTCTTAAGTTGACTCCTTTGAGAAGCAGAAAAGTCTTCAAGGATAACGGCTCTGAACTTTTCCTTATTGAAAGCCAAAACTCATATCTTCTGATTGCTTTATGTTTAACTTAAAGACATGTTGACTAGTTGGGAAGCAGCTGACCTAATCAGTGAGAGGGTAGATAGACACTAAGATGTTGTGGAGGTAGGATTACAAACACAAGCTGCCTAGCTGAGGCAGAAGGAAGACGAGCAGGATGTAAAAGTGATTCAAGCTGAGGAAGGACATTGCATAGCTGGTGCCTCTGAGTGCCCAAGAAAGCTGGTTCTCTAGTGATTGAGTCAACCGTAATTGGATTCGAACACTGCTCACAGAGTTGTTGCCATGGTAAGGTCTGATGTGCTTACACCACAAGGACAGGCCAGAAGTGTACCAAGAAAGTTATGTGAGGAGACCGTAAAATGTAGGATGGGGTCAGGAAGTGGTAGGTGGTCTGCTGTCTGTTGTCTGTTTTTGTCCTCCGCCAGTGTCCTTTGCTGTCTGAACAAAACAGCACTATTAACAGAGTCCCCCAACCAGAGTCATGAAACAATTTGGAAGGGGACCTTGGAGGTAAAAGAAAAAAGCTTATGAATTGCCACATAACGTTTTCTACAAAATAGTTTTTCAATTGTTTGCTATGCCTAAAAGAAATCATAAAATAAAGGAAAAACTCCTTTAATCCTTTTTAGAGTCATCACCTCTTTCAAATAATCCATTTTACTTACTAGAACTTTTAAAAAGTAATAATCATTTGACTTACAGAAAGTTTTATGAGATTCCTTCCACTTAAATCCCCCTTTCAAACTTTTCTTCAGCAGATGTTTATCAAATATCTGATATATATCAGAGAGTGTTCCAGGGACTGAAAGAGATGAGAATGTTACTTTCTTAAAAGATGATTCCTTTTACACATGTGAGTTCCATATCAACCAGCAGCAGCAGTCAGCAATTGATTCTATGAATATATATTCCATACTGTCTTATTTCTTGGACTGACCATCATGAATCTAGAGCCATGTAGGAGACAGTGAGATGCTAGAACCACAATCGGGTGCACGAATTTTTGTGCTCACTCTCAGATATAATTTGTCCATCAGTTTTGGTATATCTAAAAATCTGTAGATGTACATTATAAGTGACCCAAGATCTTCAAAATCTATCTACTTCAATAAACCATACTGACAACCACATTATAAAAAGACATATGCTGCTCTTCTTTTTCATCTACTGTCCAATAAGATATAAAAGAAAATTTTCAGTTATGGGGTTGAGAGCCTTACATATGCTAGGCAAGCATTCTCCCAATGATGTAAGGTAAATCTAGTGTAAGAGAAGGAAACGCAGGATGATGCTAAAGAACATTTAGCAGCTAATACATTTTCTTTAATTCACTTTAAAATATGTAAAATATATTAATAATTTATAATCTTAACTTTAGTGTATAGGCAGTTTAAAGATCATCTTTTTTAACCTATACAATCCAAAACTTCACTAACATAGGCATTATTCATAGTTGTCCGAACTATCATGATAACATGTCTGTATATATTAATTGTACAGGTATTCAAAGAACTCTCTATATAGCAAGTATAGATTGTAACATTTACCCCCAGCCCCCAAAAATATTCTTCTCGGTGGTCATAAAAGAATCTAAGACACAGATGTCTCACTATTATAGTTTTAGCATCTTTAGGAGGAAGTCCAACCTCTAACGTATGTGGAAGTAAAACCAGTAAAACTTAAACGTAAACCTGTGTCAACAATTACCGGAATTTTACATAGTAGTTAAGGCTTGACACTCACTTTTTTTTTAATTAATCATAAATATACAAGGACTTTCTAGCCCTCTTAGCAGTGTTGCTGTTGTACTGTTCTCATGCTTGAAATGATCTTGCTGTACTTAAAAATAGCTTCTTGCTTTTGAATGTGTCTCCTTTCCCCACACATAAGCCAGAACTGAGCCCCAGTTCTTCCTCTTGGTCCTCTGTTGCTAAGACAGGAAACCTGAAATGTGTCTGTCTGGTAGAGCATAAATAGAAGGCCACTCACAGTCAGACATGACACTCTGTGTCTCCCAAGAAGAGAAGAATGATTTTTTCCATGTTTACATTATTAAAGGCTACCCAATCTTCTATGTGATTCCATAACCCTGAAAAACTTCACCCAGCTTAAGGATTCTCTTAGGTCCCATCTCAGCACCCCCTGTCTGTATCTTCTGAATGTCCATCTAGAGCCACCATAACCCAACTTACACCATGTCCCTCTGAGTGGCAATGATATTTCAACACTGGCTACTGACTGGACTGAAGGAGAGAGACCCCAGCTATTGTTGTGGAAAATTCTATTTCTAAACCTGTGAATATTACTGCTGAGTCCTTCTCCTTTTGGACATCCTCACTGCCATAGGCTAGTAAATGCAATCCATTTTAAATTAGATTTTTTTTCCTGACATAAAACAACATCATTTAAGTTTCTGGGAGAAGCCTTAGTTTCAAACATTTCCTTCAATCATTCTGGATTTTCATAAGTGAGGAACACCGGGCAGCTCCTGTCTTTTCCAAACTTCTAATTGACCACTGGTTTATGCTTCACTCTAGGACTAAGGTAGGAAGTTTTTTTTAAAATAATATTGTCATTTATATATAACAAATAAAAGTATAAATGATGTTTTCTGGGGGCAATGAAGGCAAAGAATGACAGCAAAAGTGGAACTATGGTGAGTCCACAGGGTGGACCTGACTAACAGACATGAGACACTTGTCTAAGGGTTTTTATGGAACATATAACTATGTACAATGAGTGTGTGCCAACACCCCTTTTTTTTCTTTAAGAAAGAAAAGACATTCTTCCTACAAATGAACGCTGCCAGTATGGGGTTTACTTTTCTAGTCACACGGGTAGGCTGCCTGCTGTAGGAGTGGCTGGAAAGTGGGAAACGGGAATTGGAAGAAAAACAGACTCGGAGTTTTGTTTAGCAGGCAAGATTATTAAAAATAAAATCCCTTTGTAGCCTGTTGTCTCAGGGTTATGAAACTCAGTAGCATGTGTTTTTTTTTCTTTTCAAATGATTTTTGTTTTTAATAAGTTTGGCTGAAAGTATAAATGCTTTTGGCGAGGTCAGCTTGAACTTGTGGCTTTCGTCGGCCATTGGGGTCTACACCTCAGAGACTTCTCTGTGTTTTTACTGGAAGTCTTCGTGTTGTTGACTGACTTGGCAGCTGCCTTGTGAGAGCACTGGAGCCCTTTAATGTTTTCTTTTTTTGGTCTCTTTTGCTGTTTAAATGACTTGAGGATAAATTTGGTGCCTTGGATAGATAAATAAATCTGACAAAATTATAAATGACTGAGTTAACTGAAGCAGGAAGGGAGAAATAATAGAGAATTAATTCTAAAAAGAAAACACGCCCCTTGGTAAAAATGCATGAAACCATAACAAAGACAAAGACACTTTTTAAAAAAAGAAGTCAATATTTTAAAGAAAGGAAACAGTCAATTCTTCCTCATGCCAAAAAGAAAAAATGAACAAATAAGCCACGAAGAAGTACATGGTAGTTTCATACATCTGTATAAAGGTTAACTTTCTACTTTCAGGAACATTTTATGTACTTTAATACAGCCAATGAATATTAGTATATTAGTATTTTCATTAGAAACTTAGAGTGAACAATCTGTTTGTCATTGAAAAACTATGGGCCACAGAGACTCTAATTTGTGATTAAAAAAAGAAAAGTTGACTTTACAGATTTAGAGTGGCTAAAACAAGGACGCCTAAGTCAGGTTGTGGTGGCACAAGCTCTTAGTCCCAGCATTTGGGAGGCAGAGGCAGGTGGAGTTTGATGGCAGCCTGGTCTACAGAGCGAGTTCCAGGACAGCCAGGGCTACACAGAGAAACCAAAGAAACCAAGAAAGAAAGAAAAGAATGTCTGAGCTGTGTCAAAGTCAGAATATTCAACTAACTGATGGCAGTGACATGTAGTGTCCGTGCACGAGTCGTGAATTCTCAGAAGGGTGTGTTGACCGATTGGAAGTGAGTGGTGTTGAACACATACGTCCTTCTTAACCTTTCTGACATCAGGAGAGAATTATCATCTAAAGGAATTATCATCTAACACCACAATTATTTTTTAAATATAGTCTCTTTTCCTTTTATTGGCAACTCTTCTTGAGACTCAGGATCCTCAGATTATTTGGCACTTACCAATTCTGCACCTGGAGCACCAAGAAGCTGCCAAATTTATCATTCATGTGGTGTTGATTTATAAAGAATATTTAAATAATATTTGAAAAAAAGAGCATTTTCTTCATGCCTCATTAGATATGTAAATACCTTCAAACACAGAGTAACTCAAACCATTATTTTAAGTTATTTACTTATTTAGTATATGAGTCTGTGTGTGTGTGCATGTTCATATGTGTGTTGATTACATATCACCATACATATGTGGAGATCAAAGGATGAGGAACAGGAGTCAGTTGTTTTTTCCTAGGTAGATACCAAGGATTGAACTTTCCGAATCAATCTTCACAGCAGGTGCCTTTACCTACTGGGCTATCTTACTGGCTAAACACCGACAGTTTTTGAAACATGTATTATTGATCCATGTATTTGTATCCATTTATGTGTGTGTGTGTGTGTGTGTGTGTGTGTGTGTGTGTAAAGAGAAAGAGAAAAAGATAAAGGAGCTAGAAGCATAATTAAAATTTTGAGTTAATTCTAAATATTAAGAAATGCATATGCATGTATCCAATTAATATTGGTATCGTATTCTGATATATAAGATAGAAATAATAATTTCCTCATGTAAACTTTGGGAGATTAAATTAAAATAGGTAGAAAGGTTAGAGAATACCTGGTAAAGAGTATGTATTCAGACTTCTGTTTCCTTTCCTGAGAGAGACACCCCTGTTAATAGACAGCTGGTAGACCTCGGAGGGCTGCACTGTCGTTGGGTAATTTGAGTAGTTCTTTAGCCTGTGGTTCTTAGCCTTATGCGGGAGATTCCTAAAGGGTAGATTTCCAATCTGCAAGGGGAAGCAGCCATTGCCTTACAAGGTGCTTGTGATTGTTGTGAAGACAGATGTAAGAGCTGTTCCTGAGGCATGACAGGGGCTGGCCGGTCTCTCAGAGTTCAGTCTTTAACAAGAACCATACAATGAGTTTACATTAATATTATACACACTAAGCTTTCTAGAACCACTTGTAACTATTACTAGGTATTTGGCTATTTTCTTTCATTTTAAAGATAACTGTAAGAAACATTATCGGATTGGATTCTGTATATGACTCTAGAGCTGTGGTCCTCAACCTTGTGTCAAGATACCCTGTATATCATATGTTTACATTACAATTCATAATAGTAGCAAAATTAAAGTTATGAGGGAGCAATGGGATAATTTTATGGTTGGAAGTCACTACAACATGGATAACTACAACGGGCCTCAACGCAAAGATCAATAGATGGTGAGACACACAGTGCCAACACACACATCGGTATCACAGCTCCTGCAACATGGAACATCCTGAAAAGGGGTGGAGAACTACAGTATAACCAGAGGAACAGAAACTCTGCTGTGATACAGTTTGTCCTAGAAATGGACACAGAAAGGAGATCAGACCAATGACAATATCAATGGATAAGGAGATCATGGGATCTTTAGAAGGTGAATCCTAGCTGGAGGAAGGATGTCGCTGGGAGGAGGCTTTGAGAGTTCCACTTCCTCATCACTCGCTTTTCTCTGCTTGTGGATAAAGATGTGACCTGTCAGCTTCTTGCTTCTATTACCTTTTCAGCCTGCTGCCAGGCTGCTCCTGCCATAATGAGCTCTAATCCTCTGAAGACATATACCAAAATACGCATTCTCCTTGAGTTGCTTCTAGTCATGGTATTTATCTCAGCAACAGGAAATTAACTATTGTGATGGGTGAGGCAGAACACTAAACAACAATGGAACTATGTGAATTAAAACTGCCAAGGACAACTATGTATCATTTCTTGTCATATATAAATCACGTCGCAACACTGTTTGCTCCTACAGGTCTTAATGCAATTTGGCAACTGCGGATCATCTCTTTAAATAGAAAATAGGACACAAAAAAATCAAGACCCGCAGAGATTATTATTCAAACCTATCCAGTTCATCTGATACTATGTAATTGAGTTCAACAGCACATGTCCATCCAGGCAGATACTTTAATAAGAAAGCAACACTTCTTTATTATTAGTTGGAACATCTAATCAGAGATTAATAAATCTAATGCTAAAATAATAATTGGCAAAGTGTTTTCAGGTTCTGTCAAATCAAAACTTCTAAAAGAAAGTTACCAAAGTTGTTTTAAAAGATTTGCCATGACCTGCTTCTCTGATATGGAGTTTTACTAACCTGCACCACAAAACAAACCTAAAGCCAATCAGATCCTTCAGTCTTCTGCATGACAGCAAAATTGCCAAAGCCTTTGCTTCAACATGATTAGCACTAGAGACACTCTGCTCCAAACACTTGATATGCCTACTGCCATAATGTCCCCTTCTTTGCAAAGGGCAGAGCCTGAGTAGCAGCCATTTTGTTTAAAGGCAGCCACTTAGTCTACACTCTAGAGATGAGACCCTCCACTTTATGCACTGTTCTTTCCCACACATTTCATGTTTGCTTCTAGAACTGGTACAGTCTAAGAAGCTCTCACCCAGCTTCTATCTTATGGAAATGAATCCAAAAAATATTCTGTTTGTGCTGTAATTTTGAGGGATGGGGGTATTGAGATCAAAGATTTTAATCTCAATATATTTTTTGAGACGTATATGTTACCCAATGTCCTTACAAGTGCCAGAATACTCCATAACTGAAAGCCAGTGATAGAAAGCTGTCTTCTGCCAGCAAATATTATCAGCGGAGAACTTCAAAGAGCATATCTACTAAAATTGCATATTGTGCCAAAGGTTTAGTCTGAAAAATGTAAAAAAAAAAAAAAGTTATTGGTTTTTTTTATAAGTATTCGGTTGGCCATTATACTGCATTAATTGACTGAGAAATGCTGGATTGACTACATCTGAAGGCTCAAAGATTCCTTCTGGTTTGTGGCCACAAACATCATCCCTAACTCTAGCCAGATGTCTTCTGAATGAGCAGGACCACAAATCTATCACTTAATACTAGAAAAACAACCCAAATGCCTTATATACCAATGATAGTTCATAAATATCATTTTAAGTGGAAAAAGAAAACCTTTCTCCAGTCACTGAATGGCTTGATTTTATTTTTTCATAGTACTGAGGGGTTACAGCTTTAAATGACTAGTGATTTTGACTCATGACAATAAACTCCCTTTCTCAACAGTTCAATATTTTAAATAAATTATTTATGTTACCATAATGCACAACAATGCATTTTTGCATGAGAAGTGTCAAATTAGTTCTCATTTATTTCTCTAGTATTTCACATTCTTTCCTATTTGTTCTATTTATTATGATGAAAATATTAAATATTGACACTTCATTTCCACTTAGTATTTATAAAACCTTTATGTTATACTCAGAATGTGTTATGAAGCAATTAATACTCTATGATATTATTATAATAATATCTTCAAATAATTTTCTCTTACTAAAGAATTTGTCATTTCTATAATTTCAATTTTAAGAACTAAATTTTAGTCTCTTAATGAGCAGATGAGTAAAAGAAACAAATATATTAGAAAATTTTAAGGTAAGTTTATGATTTATTATGATGATTTGCAATAATTAAAAGTATCTAAAATCATCCATGATATTTACAAAAAATATCAGAAAGAATTATAATGTAGATAAAGCTGAAGGAGAAAAAAGTCTTAAGGGTGCCTGTTTTAGATATTTTATCTAACTACCAAAAGCATTAACAAATCTGTACTATTTTATAAATATAGATATTTATGTGCATTTAAGTCAGAGAACAGTCAAATTGACAAAAATATTCTTTTGTCAGGATTTGTTCTATGGTTTCTTAGAAACTCTTATTGCCTTAACCAATCACCATGATCAAGAGAATGCATAGAAGAAACATTTAATGGAATTCCAGGGGGTTTGCATTCATGACTATATAACAGGATGCATGGCAGCAGGCAGGCAGGTTGAGGACTTATATCTGGTCCACAAGTGTGAAACAGAGAGAAGGCTAACTGGCTTTTAGGTTTGAAAAGCCCACTCCCAATGACAGAGTTCCCAATCTTCCCCCAAATTCCCCACCAACTGAGGATCATATATTCAAACACATGAGCCTATGAGGGTCATTCCCATTCTTACTCCCTCAAATAGAAAAACTAAGAATGATAAGAAAAAGTAAAATAAAATTTATGCTTCATAATTGGCAAGCTACTCCTTCACAAATTCCAGGTGTCATGCTGGCCTCTGGGATCCAGAAGTGAGCATAGCTAATCTATGAAACAGTTTCTGCTAATTCAAACTAAACAGGCAACTTAAATGTTGCTTTCCCAATAAAACATGTCTATATGCACAAAAGTATGGGTTCACCTAATAAAAAATTTGTTTATATAATGTAGTGAGAACAAATTGGCATTAAAACATTTAAATAGTATGAAAGTGTTCCCTATAATTTTCTTCCATGGATAGATTTTTAACATTGTGCTCATGTTATTATAACTTTCATGTATTTTCCAAATGTTGTTTATAAACTTTTCTGTTGGGAAAAAATAAAATCACTATTCTGAGCCACCAACAAACAAAACAAACAAAGAAGGAAAAAAAAACCATACTGACTTTTGGGAATTCTTACATCCCCCATTGAGATCTGCCCATTCCCATCTTCCCAGTGGAATACTGATGATAAACTTTAGAAGTAGAAGGGCCCCATAAGCAATAAATGAAGAAGAGGATGTCTTTCAAGCATCCATCTGCTCTGAAGCAAGAGGTGCTAGGGCAGGAGTGTGTGGTTTCTGCCCACTTTTACAAAGGTCTCCACGATATTCAAAGAAAGAGGAAGGCTGCCTAGCAATGTCTGAGGCCTCAGTGACGCCTCTATTGTTCACCGTTTCCCTCTTTATAATTAATAATTACATTACAGACACAGTGGAGCATGTGAGGGACAATCTCATCTTGGAAAAAGAAACCCAACCTTCTGACAAGGCAAGAGCATGGAGTATTAGGTGGATAGTTGAGAGCTCCATTTCTATAGTCTCTTTGTCTTCTGCAGCTAGACAGATTACAAGGTGCATCAAGTTCCTTAGAAGCAAAGCATACTAAGTCTTTGTCAGGAATCTTCTCAGCCATGCCCAATAACTAAGGCCTACAAACTGGACATCAAGCAAAGAATAGAGAGAGAGAACTATCTTCCAAACCCAAACCCAAACCCAAATTATTCTGTTTTCACAGGAAGCTCATGAAGCATACCAAGAGTCATTTTATTCTCATTCAAGGACAAAAAGGTGGTATAAAAAAACAACCGAAATAACTAAACCACACACAAAGTAGAAGGGTCATAGAATATGGGAAAAAGCAGGGTAGCAGAAGGGAAAAAAATTTATGCAGTTTAGCTAAGGGAAGTGAAGCCAAGTTTATAAAATATCATTTCTGTGTTTGTTTCTGATACTGTATTTCTCTAAAGAAAAGAACTGAAAGAATGAGTACATGCATATATAATATATGTTTGAATGAATTATGTGTATTCTCTCTATATAAATAAGACTTTTAATAGTAATAAACAAGGCTATAAAACAAGACTTTTAATCAATATAATCAGACCTTCATGGCAGCATTCTCAGAGCCACATGATAGGACTCATTAGGAAGGCAGGAGCTGCTGTAATGAATGAACTTCATGAATCCTTGTATGTAAACAATGTAGGCTAAACCTTTCCTCTGTCTTTGTGGTTCATGGCATTCTGAGGCCCACTAGACTAAGTCTTACTTTTCATTTAGAAAGAACTATCCTCTCCTAGAGAAGCTTTCAAAGCAGCTTACCTAATCTTTTTGGGACTTTAATAGGTATTGGATGAAACCAGAACATGGTTAACAAATCAACTTGGGGAGATAAGGCCTTTCCTTGAGATGTACTATTCCTCCACGCATGATATGTGTTCTCTGTATCCTTCCTTTGATTTTTGTGGCTTTAAATGATAAGCTTTACATAATGTATTATAGATATTTTAGATTTTACATGTTTTCTTATCATTTCAGATTAATTTTCCAACACTTTTTTCTAGTTATTCCACAAGTTACAAAAACTTCCAATAGTGGACTAGTGATAACCAGGATGCGCTATCAACATAAACACATTATGGTGTTGACTCTGATTTGCCATTCAATTATTTCTCATACCTCACTGATCACCTGAGATATTAGTACACTGTGGCCAAATAAATAAAAGGCTGTTAATAGCTTTAATTTTCTTATGTACAATGATATTTTAATAATATCGATAATGGGGTGCCCATTGTGTGAGATTAGGAGTAATTAGATGAACCATGAGAAAATTCTTAGAAAAAAAATCCATATACATTTTTGTCCTGTGTATCAGCATATGAGATTCTCACCTTGGCTTGTGATTTCGTATAACAAATCCTTTTAATTCTTAAGGCTTACAAAAATAAAAATTTGTTGCTGTACACTGGTCTCAGTGGCAACATGTCAACAGTCTTTCAGGTTGACATTGATAGTTTCCTATAATTAGTTAAAATAGCCAGTTACAATTTACATCTCATACATGCATGTATATGTACATACATACTTAGTTGATTAATAGAGCAAGATAGAGAGTGAGATGATAGACAGACAGACAGACAGAGAGGGATGATAGTCAACTGGATTTTAGGCTCTTTATTTTTTATTATTTTGTGATTTCTTGCTACATTTTTGTGATATAGCTTTATATTTCTTATGTAATATTAACATTATGATATCTTTGGCATTTACAAAGAATAGAAAGTTTTTTTTATTTTTGTACCACCTGTTGAGTTTACACAAGTAGAGACCTTGACAAGTCCTTCTTATAGCTATGTTTGAGGCACAGTAAGTAGATTAGAACTCTGAAGACATTTTGAATTTCTGTATAAATATTTTTTCGTCTAGATTGCTATAGACTAGACTTCAGGAGACTCATAGTAATCTATATGTTATTGAGAAATTAACTTTCTTTAAAACTGCATTTTCTGTCTGTAGTCCTGTCCTCTTTATATAACTTGGACTCCTTTTAAAGTCTACTTTTTAAAGTTCAAACTTGGCCAAGATTGGTCCATTTTATTATAGTAAGAGAATCGGCTTTTAGCCTTATGGATCAAGTCTGCTTTTAAGTTTGGTGGTTTGTGTTGTTTTATTAATTTGTGCTTTTATCTTTATTAACTTCCTTCTTCCTCATTCTGTTTACTTGTATTCTTCTTTCAGCTCTCTGACTGTAAGTCTTGATTCATCCGGTTTTTTATTTTTCTTGTTTCCTAATAAACAAGGCTAAGGTCATAATTTTCTCCTCTTGGCAGCCATTTTGGTCCAGCCACAGGGTTTTTATTTGCCCTGCTCACATCATGCCTCATTTCAAAACACTTTATTTGAATTTTTATTTTCTCCTTAACCTAATAATTATTTATTGGGTGTTTTAAAACATTTCAGTTGATTGATATTTTTTAGTTGTCTTTGTTCCTGATCCCTAATTTTATTGCACTGTGGTTATAAATCATATTCAGTATTTTGTCTGCTTTGAAGAACTTGCCATTTGTTTGAGGCCTAGCATAGTGGGTAGAGAATATTAGCTGACAATCAGGAATGATACCTGACACACAGATGCAAATGTACTCAAAGGTGTCTTTGTATTTTGTATACAAATTAAAAATAAGTGTGCAGATTGACTGATTGATTTATACTTATTTACATTTGTTTCTTAAATCTTAAATCCTTATATCTGTGAACTTGACTTTATACATATTTATTGTTCTATACCAAGCTCTTATCTTCCTTAAATATTACATATCTCCTTATATTTCTGACATTTTTCTTCCTATATATTTATTCTGTATTATTTTGAGTAGAAAAATTATTATTTTGCCTCATGCTTTTTTGATTGATTGCAGGATTTATGACCTTACTCATACAATTATATCTATTTTCTTTTCAGTAGAATTTTCCATTTATTTTCAAATGTTTTATGCCATTTCATCTTACGTTAAAGAAAACTGGAAATTGATTCATAGCATCATTTTGTGTATCTCTTCGAAGTTGCTTGGATATGTATTAGTCTTATGCCTCAACATAACTATGTTAATGTTGAATTTGTTTCATTGACAATTACTAGTGTCTTGATACATTAAATTTATTCTTAACATTAAACTTTTGAATCTATTAAGCCTTCTTGCTTTGTGTTTCTCTACTGCCAACACACTGTCAACCTGCCATGCCTGTCTTGCACTCCTGTCTAACTGAATCCTGCTTTCTTTCACCTGAGTACTCCTTCTTTTCTGCACACCCATGCACTTCGGGAATGGGACATCACACAAGGAGCCTTTGTTATCGTTGGAAGTCAGTTGTCCTGCTTTCTTGCCTTTGCAAATGCCTGGATCATGGTCATGTCCTTTCTCTTTACTTAGAGTAACTACTTGGACTATATTAGTAAATATTTTCTTTACTGGTTAAAACAAACAGAGAGGGAGAGAGAGAGAGAGAGAGAGAGAGAGAGAGAGAGAGAGAGAGAGAGGCTCTTTTACCAATCTGTTTGTTTTAAGGACTTAACATAGGAAAGCTTAAACAAATGATCATCCTATTGTTGTATAAATCCCCTCAGAAGACAGTGTAAAACAAAGAGAAACATGCTGTTTTAGCTGTGTTTTGTCACTCACAGAACATGACTTTTATGAGCACCTTTCCTCACTGCTTTGAAGAGATCCTCTACAGTCTTTTAACAGCAGGTGCAGTAACAATTAAAAACTAATAAATTTTCATTTCTTTATTTCCTCTCTCTGAAAATGTTTGTATAACTTTTTCTTTAAGAAAATTTGGTCATATTAATTCTAGATATGCTTTATATTTTCTATGTTTGTTTTTCAGGGGCTTTTTTTGCCATTGTTTTAGCTTTGTCATAATTTATCTTCTTATCAGAAAACCACATTTTTCTTCCTTGTTGGTTTTCTTCTATTACTTTGTGAATCATTACTTTTATTCCACTTTCTTAGGCTTTTCTTCTTCAAAGCTTACTGGATCTACTGTCTCTCATTTTTCCCATTTTTTGCACATATTTGTCATGTTGCACTCTCTCCTAGAATGATATTACCATTCAATCTTGGAATTTGTTTTTCTTTTACTGATTCATACTTCAGTTGTAGTCCATAAAAATATTGTCAGATGAAAAAGTAGGGTTATCATGCTGCCTATCTTAAAAAAGGACAGACAGGTTATATTGACATTAATCTGAAAGTTGAATGAATCTAATGAATAGAACACAGCAATCCACCCTATCCCTTGTCTTCCTACTTCCTGTGCAAGAGGGCCCTAGACTACCTACTCTATTAAAGACTTCAAAGACTAGGAGAAATCCAGGTAGGTTGTCCATTTGCGAAACTCCCCACTCTCATCCTCTGACCACTCTATACCCAGGCCCTCACCCTCCTAGTCACCATAACCCAAACACAAACAATTGGAGGGAGGAAATAAATACCTTCAAGAAAGCCTAGAGGAAAAACAAACAGACAAATAGACAAACCGTTGAAGGAAATGAATAAAACTGTTCAAGACTTAAGAATGGAAATAGAAGCAATAAAGAAAACACAAACTGAGGGAATTCTGGATATAGAAAATCTAGGTACATGAACAGGAACCACAAATGCAAACACCACAAACAAAATATTACAGATGAAAAAGAGGATCTCATGGTAGACGATAAGATAGAAGAAATAGATACATACAATAGTCAAAGAAATGTTGCATCTAAAAGTACCTGACACAAAACATCGAAGAAATCTGGGACACCATGAAAAGACAAAACCTAAGGATAATAGGAATAGCTCAAAGGCCCTGAAAATATTTTAACAAAATTATAGAGAAAAAATTTCCTAACCTAAAGAAGGAGATGCCTATAAAAGTACAAACACCAAATAGAGTTACAGAACACCAAATAGAGAGGAATAGAAAAGGATAACCCCTTGCCATATAAAAAACAAAACATTAAATATTCAGAACAAAGAAAGAATGCTAAAGGCTGCAAGGGGGAAGACCAAGTAACATATAAAGGCAGACCTATTAGAATTACACCTGATTTGTCAATGGACTCTGAAAAAGCCAGAAGGGCCTATACAGATATCTTGCAGATTCTAAGAGACCATAAATCCCTGCTCAAACTACTATACACAGCAAAACTGTCAATAACCATAGATAGAGGGAAAAAAAAAGATATTCCATGACAAAGTCAAATTTAATCTATACCTATCCACAAACTCAGGCCTACAGAAAGTAATAGAAAGAAAATTCCAATCCAAGGAAGTTAACTATACCAATGAAAACACAGTAAATAAATAATCTCATCACATGAAAACCAAAAGAAGGAACAGAAACACAGCACCAACACCAACAAAATAACAAAAATGAATAATCATTGTTCATTGATTCTTCTCAATATTAATGAATTCAATTTTCCATAAAAAAGACATAAGCTAGCAGAATGGATGTGAAAGCAGGATTCATCCTTCTGTGGCATACAAGAAACACATCTCATCATCAAAGATAGATATTACCTAAGTGTTAATGTTTGGAAAAAGATTTCCTAAGCAAATGATCCCAGAAAGCAAGGTGTTGTAGCCAATCTAATATCTAAAAAACAGATTTCAAACTAAAATTAATCAAAAGAGATGGGAGAAAACATTTCATACTCATCAAAGGAATGATCCATCAGAGTGATGTTACAATTCTGAACATCTATGTCTCAAAATCAAGAGTACCAACATTTGTAAAAGAAGCACCACCAATGCTTAAATCACACACCAAACTCCATATAGTAGTAGTACGAGACTTCAGTTCCCCAGTGTCACCAATGGACTGATCATCCAAACAAAAACCAACAGAGAAATAACAAAGATAACAGATATTGTGACTCAAATAAACCTAAGAGATATCAACAGAACATGTCACCCAAAACCAAAAGAATATACCTTCTTCTCAGCCCTTCGTGAAGTTTTCTTCAAACTTGACCACATACTCAGTCACAAAGCAAGTCTTAACAGATACAGAAAACTTAAATGTAATAAAATTTAAATAACCCCCTATATCCTATCAGAATGTTAGACTAAAGGTGGATTTCAAAACAACAGAAACAATAGAAAGCCTATGGACTCAGGAAAACTGAACAATGATGTATTGAATGACTACTGAGTTAAGATAGAAAAAAGAAATTAAAGACTTTCTAGAATTCAATGGAAATGAAGGCACGACAATTCTAAACATATGACACAATGAAAGCAGTGCTAAGAAGTTCAAAACACTAAGTGTCTTAAAAAGAAATTAGAAAGGTTTCATCCTGACAACACACCTGGAATCACTAGGCCAAAATGAAGCAAGAACACCCAAGAGAAATAGATAGTAGGAAATATCAAAATAATTAAATATCAGAATAATCAATCCCAGGGCTGGCTGAAATCAACAAAATAGAAACAAAGAGAAGAACAAAAAGAATCAATGAAACAAAGATTTGGGGTTTTTTTGAGGGGAATCAACAAGATAAACAAATTATAGAAAAACTAACTAAAATACAGAGAATATTCAAATTAAAATCAGAAAGGGTAGCATATCACTTGAAGGTCTAGCTTGAGCAATAAGACAAATAAAGAAGACCGAAAGTATACAAATTAGAAAGACAGAAGTCAAATAATACCATTTTCAAATGATATGATGTAATGTATAAATTAACCCAAAAATTTTTACCATTGAACTTCTACTGTTGGTAAACATGTTCAACAAACTTGCTGTATACAAGATTAAATAAAAAATAATCACTAGCCATCATATATGCAAAAATCAAACAGGCTGAAAAAGAAATTAGGGAAACAACAACCTTCACAATAGTCAAAATAATGTAAAATATCTTGGGAGGACTCTAATTAAGCAAGTGGAAGACCTGTATAAAGTTATCAGAAGACAGAAAGATCACCCACACTCACAGATCTGTAGAATTAACATAGAAAAAATACCCATCTTACCAAAAACAATCTACATATTCAGTGCAATTCCCATCAAAATTCCAACACAACTCTTTACAGACCTTGAAAAAGTAATGCTCAACCTCATATGGAAAACTAAAAAAGTGAGGATAGTGAAAACAATTCTGTAGAATAAAAGAACTTCTGGAGGTATGACCATCCCTGATTTCAAGCTGTACTACTGAGCTAGAGTGATAAAAACTGCATGCTATTAGCATAAAAACAGACAGGCTGACCAGTGGAACTGAATCTAATACCCTGAAGTAATAGACCTATGGATGCTTAATTTTTGACATAGAAACCAACATGATGCAATGGAAAAAAGAAAACATCTTCAATAAATGGTGCTGGTCTAACTGAATGTCTGCATATCGAAGAATGCAAATGGTCTATTGCCTTGGACAAAACTAAAGTTCAAGTGAATCAAAGACCTCAACATAAAACCAGATACACTGAACCCAGTTGAAAAGAAGGTGGGAAAAGCTTTGAATGCATTATTAGCACAGGGAAAAACGTCCTAAACAACAGAACACCAATAGCACAGGCACTAAGATCAGCAATTAGTAAATGGGACCTCATGAAACTGAAAAGCTTCTGTAAGGCCAAAAGATACTATCAATAGGATAAACAGCAGCCTATAGAATGGAAAAAGAATTATACCAACTGTACATCTGACGGACAGTAAAATTCCACAATATGTAAAGAAATGAAGAAACTAGACATCAAAAAAGATCAAATAATCCAATTAAAACTGGGATACTGATCTAAACAGAATTCTCATCAAAGGAATCTCAAATGTCTGAGAAGCACTTGAAGAAATGTCCAACATCCTTAGCCAACAGGGAAGTGCAAATCAAAATGACCTGAGACTTTATCTTACATCCATCAGAATTGCACTAGTGACACTAGTGAGAGTTCATGCTGATGAGGATATGGAGCAAAGGGAACACTCCTGCATGGCTGGTGGGAGTGTAAACTTACACAGCCACTTTGGGAATAGTTCTACCTCAAGACCCAGCTGTACCTCTCCTGAGCATATACCCAAAATTTGCTGCATCTTACCACAGAGTCAACTCTGCTCAACTGTGTTCATAGCAGCTTTGTTTGCAATAGTCAGAGACCTGAAACAGCATAGATGTCTCTCAACAAAAGAATGGATTTTTTAAATTGTGGTATATTTACACAATGGAGTATTGCTCGGCTGCTAAAAATAATGACATCATGAATTATGAAAGCAAGTGGTTGGAACTAGAAAAAAAAATACTCTGAATGAGATAATGCAGATCCAGAAAGACAAACATGATTGGTGCCTAATCCAATTATCATTAGAGTCTTCACCAACAACTGATGGAAACAGATGCTGAAACCTACAGCCAGACATTAGAAGGAGCTTAGGGAATCCTACTGAAGAGGGGAAGAAAGATTGTAGGAGCCAGAGGAGTCAAGAACATGACAAGAAACCCCACAAAAATCGACAAACCTGAACTCATAGGGACTCACTGAAACTGAGCAGACAAAAGGGAGCCTCCATGGGTCTCACTTAGGCTCTCTACATATCTGGTGTAGTAGTGAAGCTTGGTCTTTTTGTGTGACACCTGACAGTGAGAGCAGGGGCTATCTCCGACTCTTTGGCATAGTTTGGGACCCTTCTTCTACTGGGTTGTCTTATTATCCTATTGAAACCTGATATGCCATGTTTGGTTGTTCCTGGGAGGCCTTTCTAAAGGGAAAAGGAGGAGTCAGTGGGGAAGAGAAACACAACTCTTCTGGAAGGAGAGGAAGGAGGTGAAACTATCATCGGGATATAGTGCATGAGAGAATAAATTAATAAAAATGTCTATAAAAAAGTATAAGCTGGGACATGTCTCTGGTCACTGATAATTGTGTCTGAGCAGCTGCTGCTAGATGGAGCCCCTCTGGAAGCCACCTGTTGCACCTGGCGTAAGTTAGCCTAAACATTTTGCTTTAACTTCCTATACAATTGATACGGTAACTTCCTTGTCAAGGCCTGCTTGTAACTGAGAGGAGTTCATACCCATGTACGGATTTCAACTAAACTTATATTGTTTGGTTTCCATTAACCTGAATAGGTATGGTGCCCACATGCTTCCTAATAGGTAAAAGTAACAGTTCCTCTATGCTTGAGTCACACAGTATGCCCTCCTTGAATAACAGAATTTGTGGGTTTTCACACAACCTTTAAGACTAAAAAATTTTACCATGTGGCTGAAGCAAAACAAGAAAACTCTCCTGCCTTTCCAAACATTGTTAAAAATCTTTTGCTTTCCTCTGTGTGTGTGTGTGTGTGTGTGTGTGTGTGTGCGCGCACGCGCACAACATGAAGATACTATAAAACTCTTATAATGCAAAACATAGGGATGGTTATGCTCTGAAGATAACTGTCTTGTCTGACTAAAAATAGTACCAGAAATCAAAATATAACACGAGATAATCACTGAATGCTTTGTGAGGCCCAGTAGGCAATGAAACTATTTCTGGAACTTAACAATTCCAAGGGCATAAAAGGACTCTAAAAGATTATGACTTATGTCTGTCTTTACCTACTTGATTCTAAATCTCTGAGTCTTTTTAAACCCGTATTCTCTGTGACATCTATCCATTTGACTCGGCTCCAAGTATACACTTCATCAATTGCTCTGAGGAAAATTTGAAGGGCTCTTAAACTGTTTCCCTTTCAAAACAATAAACTTTGCCAGTAGAGAGCACTCCAGAGACAGTGTAGACAGAAGTTTCTTTCCCAGGGTCTGATACACTAGCTTAGATTTAGTATCCTGGACAGCTTGGTCAACACCTAATCTTGTAGTACACAGGCATCAGGGGCTAGCCTCTTCTGATGTCATCCTTGGGACTTTGGTGCTTATGTGATTTCAGAGCTAGCATTCTCTAAGAACTTGGAAGGAAGATACATAATAAGTTCCACTGGTGTTCACCCACATCTAAGCCTCTGACAGTCAGTGAGCCCTTCACTGTGCCCTCCCTGACAAGGTCTGAATCAGTCCTTAGTGGGGAAGAGTTGGGCAGGCTTTGAGGATGTTATGGAATCTTCACTGGGTGAACTAGCATTCATCTAGTGATTGCCACTTACATCTGTGCTTTCTATAGTATTTAGAATTGTCCTTAAGTCCTGTTGACCAGTCTCCAGGCCCAATTGCTTATTATTCAGTACATTAAACTTTCCATGCTTAAAGTATTAAAGTATTATGCACTTTCTATCTCCTAATCAAATGCTAATTAGTGAAAAAATAAAAGAATAGATTTCTATGTTTTGTAACTTATCTCCTACATTACAAATATGCAGCATTCTGATGAGTAATATTCTGTTACACACACACAAATACACACATACATACACACACAGGCCTCCCACACACACACCACTCATTGCTTTTGATATATTCTCCCTTTTTTGTGGTTCATAAAATGTACCCTATGAACTACTATTACTAATATTAGCAATTTATTAATGTCTTCCAGACGCAATACTAAAGTCTACCACCAAATAAAAACTAGTATTTATGATGAAAACAAGATACCAAATTAAATTTTATGAAATTAAATTTAGATTGAGAAAAGCACTATTTTAAGGTCTTTCATTTGAAGCTCTAAAGAGTAAAAATAATGGTGAATGTTTAACAATCCCAATTCTACCCTTTTTTATTATAAAGAAAACAAACAATAAAAAGGTATAATGTATTGAGAAGGAACAGTTGGTACTACCAACAAATAAATGAATTCTGAGAGCAGGGAGAATAGAGTTCAACAATAAATCTAAATCTTGATTGCTTCAGGAAAAGGTGGCAAAATTTTACATTTCAAATTAGGCAAGTTAAGAAAAATACATTAATATAAATATCAACAAAGTATGGTCGGAAGAAAAATGATGAGTGAAAGGGAAATGACATAAGGAAATGAAATAATAGGTAATTTTGAGATCTTTACTCCTAAGTTAAACATTTATCATGGATGAAATTCTAAGAAAGCTCAAGCAACTGTCTCCTTACAACCACAGATATTTTCTGTAAGTGCAGCATTCAGAGTAAGACTATGGAAGTTTCCATGAACCCACAAGTCTTATAAATTTAAAAAGGGAATGGTTGCAAAGGAGAAAAAAACATAGTGTTTCACTGTATTATAAATTATAAAACTTGGTAGTTGTTTAGATTGGCCAGCATGGAAAAGGAAATGCTTTATCATTAATGAAATAATTAAAATCCTATAGATGACTTCATGAGCTCCCAGCTGCCCGGTTCCTAGCTCTTACTGTGGTCATTGACTCTGAGCATTGAGATGAGCAGAAATACGGTGCACTCTTTTGGAAGGTACAGGAAGCGGGAAAGGCTTGCTTTCTCACTGGAACTTTGTGAATTTAGGTATCTGCTGAGCTGGCTGAGAAAGGGGCAGCTGATTTGAGCTGCATCATGGAAGCGCCAATGTTCCTTGTCAAGTTCAAGTGTAGCAGAATACCGCGAGTCAGAACTAGCCTAAGTCTGCAATAATTTTGAAACCAGCACATAACTCTAGTATGCCTACATCCCCATGCAGAGCATAAGGCTTCAATCTTCTGAATTGTGCTGGGATTTTAATCTTTGACACGTGGTTGATCCTGAGTACCACACAAGCTAATGTCCCTGCCTAGCATCTCCTCTCTGCTCCCACGCAGACATCACAATTTCTCACTTCACTTTGGAAATTCATACAAAGTTTGATCATTCCCACAAGTCACTTCAACACTGCGCGACTTCTAAGTTGTTTTTTAAGACAGAGAAGCAGAACACCTGCTTGCAATTCAACTCTGCGTCAACCAATCAGAGCATCTGTCCTTAGATTTTTGTTTGTTCGCTTTGTTTTCTTTTCCGTTTACAACCTCAAGGATGACACCCGCATCCTACTATGAAGTAGACATTAGAATGGATGATTTGTAGATATGCAGAATTTCAGGGAAGTTCATTTTTCCAGTTTGGCCAGGTCTGGATGTAGCAGAATAAAAACCCAAACTCAAGACCATTGTAGCTGCTCTGTCCCTTCCAAGACACTGTTGTGCTCTGTTGCTCCAGTGAACCAGTAGTAACTAAGGGAACCTGTGAGGGTTGATTACTTGTTATGGGACAGATATACTTTATGCCAGAATTAGTTCTCCCTCTGCTCCCACGTATTGAAACTGCCACACTTTGCTTTCATTCTTTCTCTCTCTAAATTTACCTTAGGAGAGCTCTGTTGAAGTATGGGGCTGGATGAATTCCATGTTTGAATGAAAATATCACCAAATACAGTTTTTCCCTTGAATCCCAGGCTTGGTAATTTTTCAACAGATTGAACGCATTAAGCTTTTGTATATGTATATAGAGAGACCCATTCTGGAAGATATACAAAGTTAATCAGAAAGTAACAACTCCTACCCTTGAAGAACTTATAGCCTTGGAGTATGCCATGGAGACATGGTTCAAATGCACAAATGCAAACAAACATCAACATGTGAACAGAGGAGAACAAACTGTGGACTTTCAGGTTTTTGTGCAGAGATGCCTTTCACACACACACACACACACACACACACACACACACACACACACACACACACACACCTGCCTTCCCATTTCTCCTCCTCCTGGAGGCTGGCTTTCATTTAGGAAAAACTTCTCACAGTAAATTAGAGTCCAATCAACTCTGCCTGACCCTCTTCAAAACTTAAAGGCAGGCGGTTTCAATTGCAGCCGCTGGCTAAATCTATCACCTGAGTATTGATAGATTTAAAAATAAGAAAGTATAGAGTCAAACTCTACCTCCTCTTATGAACCATAGGCTGGTAGATTAACCTAAAATTACAGTGGGAAGGTCAGAGACCCAACACTGAATTTAAAGACAGCCCCAAGCTGAGGCTTTTCATCTTCTCTGAGTTATTCCTTCCTTTCTCTGTCTATTTCATTCCCAAGGCAGCGGCTCAATTTTTTTCTTCTATTGGAGTCATTGAAAGAGTGAAATCCGTCTCATGCAAGCAAAACAATTTCATTCATCATATTGTACTCACATCGGTTAGGAGTTGGCAGACTAAATAAAACATCAAGAAGCTCTCGTTTTACTCTTGAGATATTTTTCCATGGCCCCAAGACCACAAAGTATAATTCTTTCTACTACTGATTTATTTATTAAGTATTATTGACTGCCCACTTGGTGAGCTTGCAGTGCACTAGGCACATGTTTAATATGTATTTGATACTTTGTGGATACAGTCACATGCTGAGGGTACATTCTATCTCTCACCTTCCAATAAAATCATGGAGAGCCAGGGTGCAAGGGACCATTCTCTCCAGTGCCTATCCTAGAGTTTAAACAATATTTTCCTCAATAAATACTTTATATATGAAAGACCACGTTTACACTACATGTCTTTACAGTTTGAAGTCGCATAAAACTCTAGCCATCTCAATTTAAAATTCTGATGTTTCGCTCTGGTCTGTGGAATGGAATGGGCACCGTTTACCTCTCTGCAAGTTAGAAGAAAATTGAATTTCTGCCTTTGGGGAATCACCTACGTCTTAGACTCTGCCAGATGTGTTGGTTACACATGCCTGCTTTGTGACTACAGTGGTCCCAACTTATTTTATCGGCTGCATTAAAACAATGGCTAATTTTACATGAGACTCCACAGTGTGTTACAAAACTGTATGCCATTATAATATTGTGAAACTTTGACTATGTTAGCACAAGACTTGCCAACTGTAAAGACGCCTTCGGTGATGTCAACCGCCTGTGACTCTGGTTAGAGAGGAAATGTCCTTCCATCCTTTAGTCTTTGACTTGCTTGCTATAGGTATATAATCATGGCCCCTGGAATATTAATGGACTAAAATCAAGTAACTTACAATGCTTAAACTTGTTCATATGAAAGGATGTAAAATGGAAGTGGTCATCTTCCTTGCTACTGACATCTTAACACTGAGAACAAGTGTTAAGTTCTCCTGAGTCCCTACATCTTCTATTTAATGCTAGAAAATGTGTATAGTATTTATTAACTTAGTATAGACATACTAGGTCTGTGGCCTTTAGCTTCTTGCCCACATCTGACCTAAGTAAATGAAAGAACATAATGCATGAAAATGGTTCAATTCACAGAGAAAATCTCTGGAGTAAGTTCCTGGTTGTTTATAGTTGCCCCTCTTTTTCTAATTAGGAAACTCAGTGCCCCCATCAACCTCAGATCCGTAGCAGGAAAGGTAGACTTGATATTCTTGGATGATTGGAGACAAGTCTTTGGTTCTATGAATCCTGACAACCTTTTCTGGTTGGAAAGTCCTGAAAGACAGAAGCTGTCTCTAGAGGCATAAGAAAGAAGTACATTACAAGAATACCTTAGCCCTGCGGTAGCAATGAGGAATGGGATTGAGTCAGACTAAGTCATTGAAGGGTTACAGAAAGTCCTCCCGATAGTGTGCAGGAGATTTACCACTGGAAATGAGCTAAGGCTGCAGCTTACAAAGGATCGAATAAAGACATAGCTTCTGCTTTAGGAAAGAGTGCAACAAGTTCTCAGGGAGGAGGCTGCCTTAATACAAACACAATGGCCTCCAGAGATAGATAGTACTGTTAATTTGGAAAAGTAAAGAGTCTTTAGAACACAGGATTTAGCTGGATTAGAGGCCACTGGTCTTCCATGATAGGAATATTTCCACTAAATAAGCTGAGTAGCTCTCACATGCCTTTGCACCATATGTGAAACTTTTGAGACCGTGAACTCGAATAAATCTCTTCTTCCTTAAGTTATTTCTTTCTGGCACCAAGAATCTCCCCACTTCTAGATTCCTCTTTTTCCACTCCTCTAACCCTAGAGGGACAAAGATAGCCTAATGTGTATGACTCTCTTTGAGGAAGTGACACAGCCCTTTATAAAGAAGTTCAAATACCCTGAGGATCAGTCCTGTGCAGAAAGGAACTAAGTCATGGCCATAGTTTCAGCCACACAACAGAGTTGTCTGGGACTGAATTAGCCAGTCCCCAGTTGATTCATGCTTCCTGACAAATATAGGGTAGTGATGCTCCTGCCTTGCCCAGACTGCAGACTGATAAAATGAAATTCTTCCTGTGGTGTGAAGTCACTACCTCAGGGAGTGTATTGTCACCTAGCAATAGTAACTGGAACAGATTACTCAAGTCAAAGAACCTAGAAGGAGCTTTAGATTGAGAGATATTAACGCTTTGATAACAGATGCACTGTATTTTAACATGCAGGAAACAGTCCACTGAATCATTAAAATGTTTGCAGAGTCTGTTTGAGAAGATGTGCAAAATTGAAAAGGAAACTCCTGTCTCTTCCACATGATTCAAAATGTATCAAGAAGGAACAATAGATTAAAGCCTTTTCATGGATTTATTTCAGTTCGCACCACTCACATCCCTTCCTAAGCAAACAAGTTACTCACTGGACAAACGTGAGGATGGTCAGTCTACAATGTCTGAAAGGGTTGCTGGATGAGTTGGAATGGTAATGTGAAGACATAAATGCGGCATTATATATAGATGTCATTTTTACATTGGAATGGCTATTTGCAGAACCACCTAAAATCTTATCAGTACACATTAAAGCAAGCATCAAATTACGAATATTTCCAAATATGCGTCCCTACCTCAAACTTCAGCAGGGTGACGACTACTGAATGAATAAAGGAATAAATGACTCGGTTTTTTTTTTAGAACCATTAATCTGGCTACCTAGTTGAAAGTTACAATACCAAAGCTAGAAACTTGTTTCTATTATTGAATTCATCTTGGCCTCCAACCTGTTGACTCACAACGCCACAGACTAGGAACCGCTTTCCATGCCTATGTTTCTGATCAGAACCATAAAATTTCTTCATAGTTGTCATAAGGGCAAGATCTCTCTGAGCCCAGGCAAGGAAGAATTAAGCTAAGGTATCAAAGAAACTTTTTAATCATATGGCCTTGTTACAAATTCTCTAAAAGTAATACTCATGGTAAATGTTATTGAAAGTTCGTTACTCTTAAAAACATGGTGCCTGGAAAATATACTCTTGACTTTTAAGTGATTATTTGATAATATTATTTATACGATCCAGTCATTTCTGTCATTTTGAGAATTCACTGTACTGCAAATCAATCCATTTCTTACAGAATTATGAATGCACAAGCCAAAATTGTCTTTAAATTCACACAATCTAACTTTGTGTTTTATGATTAGGAGAATTAAATTATAGAAATGAGAGCTCACTTATCAACATATATCTTTAAAAGGCCAAAGGAAATACATATCTTTTATTATGGGGTGATTTTTATTTTTCTTAATATGTGTATTTTTTTATTTTATGTGCTATGAATGTTTTGCCTGCACATGTGTGTGTGTGTGTGTGTGTGTGTGTGTGTGTGTGTGTGTGTATCACATGGGTGGCTGCTTCCCTTAGAAGTCAGAAGAGGGTTTTGGACCCCTTGGATCTAAAATTACAAACGGCTGTCAGTTGCCACGTGGATTCTGGGAGTTGGACCTATGTACTCTGAAGGAGCAGCAATTGCTACTAATGTGGAGGTATCATTCTGTCCCTGTATCTTTTGTTCGTTTTGTTGCTTTGGTTTTTCAGGGTCTCTCCGCCTAACCCTGGGTGTCCTGGAACCTGCCATTTAGACCAGTTGTCCTTGAACTCACAGAAATCTATCTGCCTATGGCTCCTAATTCCTAGAGTAAAATGAGTGTGCCACCATGCCTGGCATGGTCTAGGATTTTTATAGTATCCTATGTCTGATAATTCATTAACTTCAGAACTTTAATAATTATAAAATTTTGGAGACATACACTAATAAAGATGCTAAGACTGTGAACATGGATTTATGGAATGATATGTTGAGAAATACATAATCCAGAACTTACACGTATGCTTTAATGGAAAACTACATCAAATTATTTGAAGTATTATCTTACATTATGATAAAATATAAGTTTTCAAATCTAAGTAGCATATTTTACAGCTGTTCCCTCATTTTGTAAACAACAACTGGATATTCTCCATGTACCAAAGTCACACACAGCTTTGAATCAATATAAAATCTAGAATTTAGAGCTCAAAAGAAAACAGAGGCAATAAAAACATGGCATTATATGGCAACTCACTTATTCCGTGGCAGGAACTGGTCTAAGAGGTACAGGAGAGTTATTGCAAAAGGAGACTGTCATACTCTTTAGAGTCATATCAGTGGGTGGAGATATTACAGAAAATGTGAGTCTTTACTTAACAATCTGTGTACTCTCACAAAGCAAATTAAAATAAAATGTCAGCGTACATTGCTTAATGATTATATTGATAGTGAGAAATTTAGAAGGAAAGGTTGAAGATAGTCTTCTTAACTGTAGTACCGTACTGTGACTTGTCCCAAACCTCACCACGGTTAATGAAATTTCAAAATAGAGTATGTCTCCTGCCTTTTCCCAACAAGCATATGTGACTAAATGGAACCACATTATATTTTTTTTGGTTTACTTGTAGATAAATGCTTATGGAAGACATTGATATTTCTGTCTACACATTTTGTCTTAAAGCATTGATGGGATAAAAAGGTTGGTAGCACAATTGAAAGGATTGTTTCAGGATTACTGTCTACAAATAGCCTAATTTTACCTCTGTATTTTTTCTACCCAAGGTCGGTTAGAGACACTTCTCCATAGAAAGTGAAGTAACCTTGAGGAGGGAAATCATTGGCACAGTTAAGGGTGGCATTGAGAACTGTGAGAAAGACACACACAAGGTCCATCTAACATTTTGTCTATGCATGATGGGCATCGTCACAGATTTTAAAATTATGGGGTAGTCTTTCATTAATTAACTTGGCAATATTAAAAATTGTTCCTATTGTGTTAGCATAGCACATTCCTTCCATTATCAATCTCTCTGAAACCTTCATGTCCGGATGATCTCGTGATAAAAACACTTAAGAAATCATCAAACGCAATGAAGTGCTGCACCACAGTCTCAGAGGAATGAATGCTACCTGAGGTCCATGGCTAGAATGAAAGCATTTCCTATGTCTCGAGGTAGACAGCATTCATATTAAAGCCACTCTACAGTGGGTGGGTGGCTGGGCTTTGTTCATTCCTTAGACTTGGCCCTTCTCAAGAGCTTGTGAAGGTTACAATGCTTATTCACAAGGACTCTTCATTATAAATGGAATGATATGTCAAGACCAACAAAGCAATTTGCAAATTATTAGGCATTATACTCAGCCACGTAGTTATAATGTACAGCCCTCAGAAATGTTGAGAATAGATGGCATATTCAAAAGAATAGATTAAATAAATCATTTACTATCAGAACTCTGGTCTTATAGTATATTGATTTCTTCAACTTAAAACTTTGCTCTGCAAACCTCCAACGTAAAAGCCTATTCACTGTCAGTCATTAAATTTATTCATTTTAAATCAAATACTTATGAATATTCTTATTCAACTTTTATTAGGCATATTCATTTTTTCCATTATTTTGGCTAAGGATATCTATTCCCATTTTCTATTAAGGAAGATTAACTTTTAAAAGACTCCGTACTGAGTCATTGTACACAATTCAATGAAGTCCATATCATTGTGATTTTTCACAAATTAAGTATTTATTTTAAATATACACATACGTGTGTGTGTGTGTGTGTGTGTGTGTGTGTGTGTGTGTGAATAAATGTATATAAAAATAGACTGAAATTTTGGCAACCAGAAAGAGCTTTCTAGCAGACAGAATACATGAGTCCAGAAATCAGGGATACATACATTAAAAATTGACTATTTGTACTTGTAATTTGTTTACTATTAAAGCTCTCCTCACATAAAGAGTAGGATCATCTCTAAAATTCACCTTAATGTTTTTATGTATTCTAACTGAAATCATCTTAACCATGGAGTAAAATGAATGTTTCATTTACACACAAAGAAACTGGGACCAGTGATCTAAGCACCTCCCTGGGTTATTTGGATTTAAACTGGTACACAAAGTGCAATCTTTATACTCGTTTTTCCAGAATATTTCATTGTGTCATAGACTGGACAAGTTTTCATGCTTCCACAGCTACCAAGATGCCACTTATATCACTGTCCTCTTTAAAGGACATAGCTTCTCCAAAAACAAAAACAAAAAACAAACAAAAAAATTATCCTAGAATCTCCCCTGTAAACCAGGTGAAAATAAGATTGAACCTGAATTGAGCAGAAGTAATGTGTTTCTTCAGGTTAAAAAAACAATCCCTATGGCCAAATCAGTTCATATTCCATTGAAAGGGATAAAATATTGCTCAAATTGCAATTAACTGTAAAGAACAATAACCCTTTAGGTGCCACCTCTGGAGAAATTGATTGTTTTTTATGTTCTCTGTTTACACATTTTTCTTATGCTTAATGGCTGACGAGTGACCATTTCATTATCACAAGATGCTTCTGTCTTTTCAATAGCTGATTCTTCTCTTCCTAGTGCTTAATGGTAAGGTACTGTTCATGATTAGAACCAGCTTCATTTGCAATGACAGAGTGATTTCGTAGATGATTTCCTGACCATATCAGGCTTTCTCAAACATTTTGCTGTAGTAAGAGACCTGTACAATCCGTTGAAATTTTCCCTGAGAGCATTTCTCTTGATGCCTCATAGAGGTAAGTCCTTCCAGGCCAAGAAGGAGGAAAGAGAATCATGGCTATGTGTAGCTCAGATTTATGACTCACCTACGTAATAGTATTTTGGTGTGGGGAGGACCTCTGTTTGTATTGCTACTCTGTCTGTACTCATACAAACTTTGCCACCAGAGAAAGCTAATCAGGGAGTTTTCATTGCCTAAATGACAAACAACTCAGATGTCCAATAAAATAAACTGAACTTGTATCTCAAACTAAACCTTTTTCTGTGAATGTAGTGGTTCGAATGCAAACGGCCTCCACAGGCCTCCACAGGCCTCCACGGGCCTCCACAGGTCTCCACAGGCCTCCACAGACTCCTATGTTTGAATACTTGCTCCTCAATTGGTTGCAACTGTTTGGGACAGAATGGAGAGTTTGGAATGTATGCAAAGGAGTGACAATAAAGAACCTTCCAACTAGACTGCTCCAGCTCCATTGTGTCCCCTTAAGGGCAAAGTATCCAGAGACATGAAAAAGAGTTCAGTCAGAGCAGAGAGAAAGTAAGCAGAGAGCACATGGCCAGGGTTAAGAAAGCAGGAGAGCAGGAGAAAGCAGTGAATTAGAGAGGTAGCAAGACATAGAACAGAGAACATCTAGAGAGGACAGCAATTGATAGAGAGTTAGAGAGGATAGCCAGAGAAGGAAGAGTGGATGGATAATAAGACGATCTCTGTTATAAGGACGATGAGTAGTTGGAGGGAGAGACATCTGTGAGCTAGAGGGACTGTAGGGTAGAGAAGGAAACGAGAAGGCTAGAAAGTTTGCAAGAAGTTTAGAATGTATAGGGAGTACCAGTGATGCTTGAGAGAGATCTTTCCATCTTCTGAGACCTTCTTCAATTTCTTTCTTCAGAGACTTGAAGTTCATGTCATACAGATCTTTCACTTGCTTGGTTCAAATATTTTACATTATTTCTGACTACTGTGAAGGGTATTGTTTCCCTAATTTCTTTCTCTTTCCTGAACAGAATACCAATGGCTTATGCTCTTAAGATCAAGAATCAACAAATGGGATTTCATAAAATTGCAAAGCTTCTGTAAGACAAAGGACACTGTCATTAGGACAAAACGGCAACCAACAGAATGGGAAAAGATCTTTACCAATCCTACATCTGATAGAGGGCTGATATCTAATATATACAAAGAATTCAAGCAGTTAGATTCCAGAGAATCAAATAACCCTATTAAAAAATGGGGTACAGAGCTAAAGAAAGAATTCTCAACTGAAGAATATCGAATGGCTGAGCAGCACCTAAAGAATGTTCAACATCCTTAGTCATCGGGGAAATGCAAATCAAAACAACCCTGAGATTCCACTTTACACCAATCAGGATGGCTAAGATAAAAAACTCAGGTGACAACAGGTGTTGGTGAGGATGTAGAAAAAAGGAACACTCCCCCATTGTTGGGATTGTAAAATGTTACAACCACTCTGGAAATCAGTCTGGAGGTTCCTCAGAAAAGTGGACATTGAACTACCTGAAGACCCAGTTACTCCACTTCTGGGCACACACCCAAAAGATGCTCCAACATATAATAAGAACACATGCTCCACTATGTTCATAACAACATTATTTATAATAGCCAGATGCTGAAAACAACCTAGATATCCCTCAAGAGAGGAATGGATACAGAAAACGTGCTACATTTACACAATGGAGTACTACTCAGCTATTAAAAACAATGACTTCATGAAATTCATAGGCAAATGGATGGAACTAGAAAATATCATCCTGAGTGAGGCAACCCAGTCACAAAAAAAGAAAACCCCACACATCGTATGTATTCACCGATAAGTGAATATTAGCCCAAAAGCTCGGATTATCCAAGATAAAATCCACAGACCACATGATGCTTAGGATGGATGATCAAAGTATGGATGCTTCAGTCCTTCTCAGAAGGGGGAACAAAAATATTCATAAGAGGAAATACGGAGACAAAATTTGGAGCAGAGACTGAAGGAAATGCCATCCAGAGACTGTCCCACCTGGGGATACAGTCCACATACAGCCACCAAACCCAGACAATATTGCTGATGCCAAGAAGTGCTTGGTGACAGAAGCCTGATATAGCTGTCTCCTGAGAGGCTGTGCCAGAGCATGACAAATACAGAGGTGAATGCTTGCAGCCAACCATTGAACTAAGAATGGGATGCCCATTAGAGGAGTTAGAGAAAGGATTGAAGGAACTGAAGGGGCTTGCAACCCCATAAGAACAACAATGCCAACCAACCAGAGCTCCCAGGGACTAAACCACCATCCAAAGAGTACACATGGACAGACCCATGGCTCCAACTGCATATGTAGCAGAGGATGACTTTGTTGGGCACAAATGTGAGGAGAAGCCCTTGGTCCCGCCAAGGCTGGATGCCCCAGTGTAGGGGAATGTCAGGGCAAGGGGGTGGGAGGGAGTGGGTGGATGGGTAGTATACCACACTCACAGAAGCATGGGGCTAGGGATTGGATAGGGGGTTTATGGACAGGAAACAGGGAAAGGGGATAATATTTGAAATGTAAATAAAAATATCCAATTAAAATAAATGTAAAATTAAAAGAACAAATAAAACATACAAAAACAACTATGAGGCTAATTGGGACATCTCTCATTGAAACCGTATCTTCCCCTTATCCAACTGATTCATTGCCAACTCATTATGCAAAATTTATTTAGCAGAGCTTCAAAAGTTACTGCAGTCTCTAAACAATTTCTCAACAGTATTAGATAGTTCTAATTTATAATATTTAATATACAATATATAATATATTATATATGTGTGAATATTTCTAACTTACAATGGCACAGCATTCATATTTCTATTTCCAAAAAGGAAGGATGGGGACATAGGGCAGAAAAATTGAGCCAAAGCAAAATGAAATCCAGTAGGGCAAACAGCAAATTCTATAGCACTATGACTGTTATCTGGAGATTCACTTTCAAAGGCTTAGATAACTCGGCCCTTCCACTTTTGCTGCGTAAAACGGACACCTCACTCTTGGGGTGGCTCCACTCACGCTTTGAATCTCTCTATCGTGAGATATCTTATGACTCTGGCATCTCCAACATCTTTGGGTCTCCATCACAACCCAGACTACACTACAACAGCTTCGTGCAGTGTCCCCTCAGGACACCTCACAGGCCATTCTTCCCTCCTACACATTGCCTGGCCTCTGCAGCTCTCGAACTGCAGAGAAATAATCCATGACCACGACAGTTTAGACTCTTTCTTGTCTCCAAAACCAGGACCACATAGACAGCCTGCCAAGGATGGCTGCCAGCTTGGGATGGGCCCTGAACCCTTGGGACACAGTTGCTGTGGCTTATGAAGCGACTGGGATAAAATCCTTCCTAGGCAACTGCTTTCTAGGGGCAAGCAATCCCTTTGGCTGTTTTTCCCAGGTTTGAAGCTTATCTAGGTAGGGTCTTGCCTTTAGGGCACTTTTTCCATTGTTCCAATGCAGGTCAGTGGGCATCTCTGTTATGCACTAATCTAACCATTACAGTCTCTGTTTTTAGCATGTGTCTTGGCTACAACAGTCAGCTTCCTGGTGCTCTTTTTTTTTTCCTTCAAGCTATACATTTTAATTCTTCCTTCCCTTTTTGATACTAGTTTTCAATACACATATGCATAAGACTAACAAGAAATATCCATGCCCTAGACTTAATGTTTTACTATCATGAAATTTCCTCTGTGAAAGATACTCATGCACTATGTTTTAATACATCCCCACACAAATTCTCAGGATATAGGCAGAATAGGTCTGATGGTTTGCCATAATATCACATGAATAGTCCAGTAGTTCATATAGTTCTTGCTCCCTTCTAAAACCTCAAGAACTAGTTAATCTTCTACCGCCCACATTACTCTTAACCCTGCTGCCTTTCCAGCCTTTGCTGAAATGGCCCACTAAACTCTGCCTACAACTTTCAATAGTTTTTCTAGTACAAAGTTACAAAATGTTCCACATTATTCCAAAAGCATCATAGTCAGGGCTTTCACAGCAATGGTCTCACTTTCCTGGTACCGATCTCCATATTCGTTTCTTTTCTATGACGATATTGGTAATCAAATACCCTGCCAAAGGACACCTAAGGAAGAAATGGTTTAACTTAATCATATGGTTTCAGAGGTAGAGTTTATCTTGGCAGGGAAAGCATGACATGGTGGCAGGAACAGGAGGATAGCTACTATTGAGCTATGACGCTGGTAGGGGTGGTGCCCTATTAGAGACAGAGACAGGGCAAAGCTTCCTCTCGGGATGACAGATCTAAACATTTAGAGATCCAGGCTTTGAAGCTAAGTCCTGTTCATGGTTGGTTTCTTTATCACTGTTACAAAGTCCAATGCTGTAGAAGTTCTAGAAACTGGGTTTGGGTTTATTTACAAAGTAACAGCTATAAAAACCACACTCATTGAGGTTTTTCAGCCCATAGTGAAGAAGGCTTTCATCAACATATTTAATTTTGTCAGAATATAATTGCTCATAGAATATTTACCTAAGCCCAGCTATATTGCAGAAAATATCCTAAGATCTGAGAATTTTTAAAATGCAAGAAAAAATTCTTTTTTCACACAGAGTTGATGTGAGAATAAAAATCATGAACAATCAAAAAATATTTTCAAAAGTAAAATAAAAGTAGTTTAAAAGAGTAGACAATAAACAGATATGGCATGCTAGAATGCTAAAAAATGTGGATTATACTACAGAGTAGAGAATACACATAATAGGTATATAAAATAAATAAATAAAAAAGACTGTGATTATATATAGATGACCAAATGTTCAGTCATACACAAATGATGACAAAATTTATTTTAAAACAATTCTTTGGTATTTTACTATTTATATTTATTAAAGACAAAAGCAAAATTGAATTCTAATGAGATGGATGTGCACCCTCTGGCTGTTTCTTTGATTCCTCTTTCTATCTAACTCTCCCTCTCTCATCATCAACCATAAGCAATACAGAAAGAAATCCATTGCCTGATGCCAACTTCTCGTTGGTGAGTCTACTGATCCCAGAACCGTGAGGGATAAATTTGTCCCCCTATATATTCTCTTGAATCTTGTTATAGCAACACGAATAGTTTGAATCAGAGTCAAAAAAGAAAACCTCAAGAATTGTGCCATAGAAAGAAAAGGAATGAGAGGAGTCCATTTGGATCAAGTAACAAGCCTGGAAGAATTGTGAACAGACGATATAACCATGAGCCTTTGGGTGAGATTCAGCCTCCCTGAGGCAGGGTTCCCCAAACCATTATCAGGAAGTCTACAAGGTCAAAACTATCTTCATAAAAATGCTGACATGCCGTCCACTGTCTAATAACCTCACAATACAGACTTGTGGCTATGTTTTCTGATTCTGTATTGCAATTTACCTTTAAATATGTACTGAGTTTGAGTACATTATCAGAGCTGAACATTCACAGCATGTGCTTACTGTGTCTGCTCAAAACTCCACCACAGATCACCATAGAAAACAATGGAAAACTTCCTCCTGTTATGAAAGTCAGCAAGTCTAAAATCAAAGAGCAAAGAAATTCAGCACCTAGTGAGGATCTGTTTCCTAACTGTACGTGATCTCAGATGGTAGAAAGTGGTCAGGAAGATGTCTAGAGTCTGTTTTAAAGAGGAAATAATTTCATTTATTAGGACTCCAGTCTCAAGATCTTGTCAGCTTTCAAAGGACCCAACAGACCAGAGGTGAATGTTGCAGTTTGTGAAACTACGGAACACAGTCAATGTTGCTATCAACATGGAAATACCCACCCTTGAGCTGGGTTGTTTAGCACCAATTGACACAGTCAAGGCAATCCCCTACAGACATTCACTGACCAACCTGCTCTAGGCAGTCTCTCGCTGAGACTCCATCACAGATCACCATAGAAACAATGGAAATTTTTCTCTTGTTATGAAAGTCAGTAAGTCTAAGATCAAAGAGCAAAGAAATTCAGCATCTAGCATTGGCAACTTTAATTGAAATGCCAATTAAAATAATTAACACAGACTGTATTAGAAAAAGATTAACGATTGTTTATCTAGGCAGTTCGCTTCATACTTTGTTCAATTTAGAAGTTAAGAATTTAAACAACATCTATAATATTTTCTGCAACTATTCAGTCTTTTTCCATAGAAAAATCTGCTTAAATCCTGTAACAGATTGTATTTAAAAAAAAAATAGTCTCGTCGATGATCATGGTCCCAAAATTTTTGCTATCCTTCCTATTAAAAGGTAGTATCTAATTTCCTCACAAAATTTGAGCCAACTCTACTAGCTTTTTTCCAGATAAGAGAAGGAGTGAACAGACCTGTGGGAGAGTCTTACAAGCAGCCTAGACTATACCTGGTATTTTCGCTCAATGTGCCTGGTATGTGTTCACCCCACCTCCTCCCAACACCCTCATGACCTTGTGAAATTCCCTCACACCATTTGGGGAAGATTCCCTGAAGTGGGTGCATGAAAGAAGAAATCTCTGTCTCTTCTACATTCTGGACCAAATCCATTCTCCTATGTAAGGTGGTCTACAATCCTCCCCTTCATCTTCAAAGCGTGCCTACCGTTTCACCGAGGCAAGGAAGAGTGACCGCCAGCAACTTTCACCCGAACTGCAAATGTGCGCAAAGCTAATGTTGCTGTGATTGAATTTGCTACTCAACCTGAACTAACTGAAGATAACCCTCTTTTGGGTGTTGTGAAATTGTCAGAGGGTTCGGGTGGGACATGCAGTAAGGATAGTGACAAACAAACGATGTGGTGTGCAATGAGAATAGTGGGAGAAATCTTTCTTCAGCATCTTTCTAACTAAGGACCACTTGTCATGAGAAGGGCATCAGTCAGCCAGCGTCAGCGGCACAGATGAACGGATGGTAAGGCCTCGTGCTCACTCTCCCATGTCCTGGAAGATGCTGATCACTGGAAACGTAGACGGCAAAGTGATTGAAAGAAAAACTTGCCAAATTCAGTATCAGAACCAGTGAGGGAAGGGAGAAACCAGCAGAGCAGGCACTAGAAAGAATAGTTGTTTTATAAAGCTCACTCTAATGACCAAAACAGCCGTAGGATCATAAGCAAACTTTATTTGTTATATTAGATGCATTATGTATTATCTATTATTTACTGGTTTTGCAATTTACTAAGAAGACCTTACCATTTTTCTTTGATATATGGAAAATATATAATGCCGAAGGCTGCTTAACAACCTCCCTGAAAACACAGACACATAATAAACTTAGAAATCCTGACATTTTTGTACATGAAGGTAAGTCCCCCAACCTCTTTCCTTGAATAAATAATGTGGCTTCAAATTTCATGCCCTAATATAAGACACGGGGAGAGCAAATATGCCAAACTTCAAAGGCAATGTTTCTGCTTCCCTCCTGAGGGAGAAATGTGTGCAGATCCATGTGAAGCCTTGGCTAATGGCAGGTGGCATTAGGGACAAGATGGGAAGAGGAGAAGGCTAACAATTTACTAGAAATGATTTTTCAATTGAAGAGAAACAGGAAATGTGCCAGAAGGCTGTGGATCAGAGGTCAACACCTGCTCCTCCCTCCGTGTGTCCACAGATTTTGACACCTCATCTGCTGGGAAATCAGATGCGCCGAGATAGCAGCCAAGCCAGAGAGCACCAGGGTCTTTCTGCCAGCTACTGCCAGGTCTTAGCCTCTTGAATGCCACTCAGCAGCATCCTGCTCCTTGAAGAGACACCCACCACCCTGATGTACTGTGGCAAAATAAAGGCTGAGTGTGATTTTGCTTGGGGAGCAGATGCCCAGATGCCTCTCTGGTACGTGTCACAAGTAGCATATGTATTGCTTCATTGCAAATGTGCATTCGCAGGAATCTGTAGCAATGGAGAAGGAGCCGTAGGAAAGGGTTGAAACAGAAAATTTTAAGCACCCACTATGTCTAGGAGCTGATATTTACTAGTGAACATTAACTTAGGGTTCTAGTTTGTAGGCTGACTTTCGTGCAAAGTTTTAGACCCACGACAACTTTCATTCTTCCCTCATTCTGGTGCAAGAGAGAATTGTCTAGTGCCCATTCAATGCTAGCAAATCTTTCCTAACACCCAATGTGGATTAGGAGCTCAAGGTGGTAAAGTCTATGACACCCTTCCTGAATAAAAACTAATATGTAAGTCCACAAACAAGCAGCCCACCTCTGGTTCCTTGTCTTGTAAGTCACTCAGTCTTAATTATGCTCTTATTTAGTGAGAACATGATTTCTTCTTTTCTCATCAGGTTTCCGCATCCTGACTTGGAACTTAATTAATTTACTTTTGACATCGGGGTCTCACTAACAATGTCCAGGCTACTCAGACTCCCACGTTTAATACATTTTCCCACTCGCTTCTTAAGTGCTGGGATTACAGGTGCATATCACATGTCCAGCTTTAATTATTTAATTATACTATTTGATTATCATTTATTCAATTTAGCAAATATTTACAAGGAGGTTTTCTAGTAGCTCAAGCTGCTTCTGGGGATGGGGGAAAGGATTAATATGGGAATAGTTTATTGAGTCCTGATTTTCTTTGTTGAATGGAGCTATGGAAAAATGAAATTAAGTAAATACATAGTTTACTAATCAGTACCTCCTCCCTTTATATCTCTTAATAAAAATTGTTTATTAAATTTAAATGTCTCTATGTCATACTGTCCAGAATATTCTTTTAGAATCAGTATTTGTTTTTTGATCATGAAAAATTAATTATCTGATGATGTATATCATCAGATAATCAATTTATTGAACATATAATCAGTGACTAAACATATATATATATTCAGATAATCAATTTACTGGATATATGTAGCCAATCATTAAACAAATAAGTGAGGGACACCAGCAATCATTAAAGAAGGAAATCAGAAGTCAGAGCAGCTAAAATGTATTTCCTAACAAACGGGGCTTCCAACGAAAGATATAAGATACACAAAGAAACAGGAAAATATTAACTTTCATACTTAGAGAAAGAAAAATCTAGAGAACAAATTTAAATTATCTTCAAAATGTTCATTATAAATGTTCAAGGCCATAAAGTTAAAGTATGTAAAGAAAACTTCAAAGATGTGATATCACATACTATAAAGGTTATTAATAAAAAATAATGATACAATAGAACATACTCTAGCTGAAGAATAGAGACAAAAATGAAGAAAATTAAACAGTGTTCTAGAGAAGATGGACAACACAAAACACACAAGTACATATCTGGTTTAGAAGAAAAGGAAAACAATTTAAAACTTCCCAGATACACTGATGAGTTATATATTACCCAAGAAGCTTAATGAATTTACAGTAGAAAAAAGTCAAGAAGATCTAAAACAAAACAAAACACAAATACAAACACCAACAAACAAAACAAACTTAATTAAATAAGCTCTCCCCCTTTTATTGAAGATACAATCTCTTCTCATTCAATATGTCCTGATTACAGTTTCCCCTCCCCCTATTCCTCCAAGCTCCTCCTACTTCTGCTTACATCTAGATCTACTCCCTGTTTCTCATTATGAAAAATAGGCATCTATGAGATAACAACAAATCAGAACAAAATAAAAGATAACATGAAGCAAAAAACTATCAAACTGAAGTTGGACTAGGCAAATAAACAGGAAGAAAATAGCCCAGGAAAAGGCACAAGAATAAGAGACCCACAAGTTCACACACTTGGGAATCTCATTAAAATAGTAAATTGAAAACCATGATATGAATATAAAATTTTATTAGAAGAATAGATATGAATTAATGAGGATAAATAGAATTACATAGTTTTAATAAGCAATGGGTAAAGAAAATAAATACTTTGAAATACACAGGAATAAAGAAACACCATGCTTAAATATATAAGATGCAAATCTAGGATTACTTAAATAGATATATAAGATGCAAATCTAGGATTACTTAAATAGATATTTTTAGCTTTTAATGACTAGATTATTAATCAAAATTTCTGAAATTGATAACCTAACCTTTGATCTGAGGAAAAACTATAGCATATTAACCCTAATGGAAACAGGAGGAAGATATAATAAAACATAGAAAAGAAATTCATGAAATAAATAATGAAATATAGAAAGAGCCATTAAACAAAAGCAGTTTTGAAATATTTATTATTTATTTGTTTGTTTGTTTTTACTCTTCAGATTTTATTCCCTCCCAGTCCACCCCTGACTGTTCCACATCCCATACCTCCTCTCCCCCAAACTCTCCCTCCCACTCCAACCACCCCATCAGACCTCTAGATTTCCTGGGGCCTCCAGTCTCTTGAGGGTTAGGTGCACCTTCTCTGATTGAACCCAGACCCGGGAGTCCTCTGCTGTACATGTGTTAGAGTCCTCATCTCAGCTGGTGTTTGCTGCCTGGTTGGTGATCCAGTGTCTGAGAGATCTCAGGGGTCCAGGTTAATTGAGACTGCTGGTCCTCCTACAGGGTTGCCCTCCTCCTTAGTTCCTCCTGTTTTTCCTTAATACAACCAGAGGGGTCAGCAGCCTCTGTCCATTGGTTGGGTGCACATATGTGCGTCTGACTCTTTCAGCTGCTTGTTGGGTCTTCTGGAGGGCAGACATAGTAGGTCCCTTTTTGTGAATGCCCCATAGCTTCAGTAATGGTGTCCAGTCTCCCCTTGAGCTAGAACCCACTTTGGGCCTGTTGTCGGACCTTCTTTTACTCAGGCTCTTCTCCATTTACTTCCGTGCATTTCTTTCAGACAGGGAGAATTATGGGTCAGAGCTTTAGCTATGGGATAGCAATCCCATTCTCTCACTTGATGCCCTGTCTTTCTGCTGGAGGTGAATTCAGTAAGTTCCCTCTCCTCACTGTAGGGCCTTTCATCTAGAGTCCACACTCCCCCCCACTTTGAGTCCTAAGAGTCTCTCACTTCCCAGGTCTCTGGTACATTCTAGAGGTTGCCTGTTTCCATTCTTTCTGCTGGCCCTCCGAGCCTCAGTCCTCTTCCCCAACCCAGTACCAGATCATGTTCCCCTGTCCCTCACCCTCATCCCTTTTCCCTCCACTATAACTCTCTCCCTCCCTCTTTGTGGTTGCTTTCTTCTCCCTCCCAAGTGGAACTGAAGCATCCTCACTTGGGCCCTTCAGCTTGTTGATCTTTTTGACTTCTGTGGACTCTACCTTGGGTAGTTGGTACTTTTTTAAAAAAAAAAAAATCCACTTATTAGTGAGAACATACCATGCATGTCCTTTTGGGTTTGAGTTACCTTACTCAGGATGACATTTTCTAATTCCATCCATTTGCCTGCAAAACTCAGGAAGTCCACATTTTTAATAGATCCCATGTTGTAAATGAACCTCATTTTCTGGGTCCATTCTCCTGTCGTGGGACATCTGGGCTATTTCTAGCTTCTGGCTATCACAAATAAGGTCACTATGAACATAGTGATACATGTGCTCCTGTGGCTCAGTGGGGCATCTTTGGGGGTATATTCTCAAGAGTGGTATTCTGGATTTTTAGGTAGGTCTATTTCCAATTTTCTGAGGAAACTCCTCATTGATTTACAGGGTGGTTGTACCAGTTTGCAATCCCACCAGCAGTGGAGGAGTGTTCCTCTTTCTCCACATCCTTGCCAACATGTGTTGTCACCTGAGGTTTTGATCTTAGCCATTCTGACTGGTATAAGGTGGAATCTCGGGGTCATTTTGATTTGCATATTTCTGTTCACTAAGGACTTTGAACAATTCTTTAGGTGCTTCTTAACCATTCATTATTCCTCTATTATGAATTCTTGGTTTAGTTCTATACCCCATTTTTGATAGGGTTGTTTGGTTTTCTTGTGGTAAGCTTCTCAAGTTCTTTATATGTTTTGGATATTAGCCCTCTATCAGATATGGAGTTAGTAGTGAAGATGTTTTCCCAATCTGTAGGATGTTGATTTGTCTTATTGACTATATCCTTTGCCTTACAGAAGCTGTCCGGTTTCATGAGGTCCCATTTATCAATTCTTGATCTTAGAGCATGAGCCATTGGAGTGCTGTTTAGGAAATTTCCTTCTGTGCCAATGAGTTCAAGGCTCTTTGCCACTTTCTCTTCTTTTAAATTCAGTGTATCTGGTTTTATGTCGAGCTCCTTGATCCACTTGGACTTGAGATTTGTGCATGGTGACAAATATGGGTTTATTTTCATTTTTCTACATACAGACATCCAGTTAGAGCAGCACAATTTATTGAAGGTGCTTTTTTTTCCCATTGTATATTTTTGGCTTCTTTATCAAAGATCAAGTGTGCATAAGTGTGTGGTCTTATTTCTGGGTCTTCAATTCTATTCCATTGATCAGCCTGTCTGTCTCTGTACCAATCCCACGCATTTTTTTTTATCACTATTGCTCTTTACTAGAGCTTGAGGTCAGGGATGGTCATTCCCCCAGCCATTCTTTTATTGTTAAGAACTGTTTTCACTTCTGGTTTTTTACCTTTCCCAATGAATTTGAGAGTTGCTCTTTCCATGTCTTTGAAGAGTTGTGTTGGGATTTTGATGGGGATTGCATTGGAATCTGTAGATTGCCTTTGGTAGGATGGCCATTTTTACTATGTTAATTCTGCCAATCCATGAGCATAGGAGATCTCTCCATTTCTGAGATTTTCTTTGATTTTCTTCTTGGAGGACTTAAAATTCTTATCATAAAGATTTTTCACTTGTGTGGTTAGAGTTACCCCAAGGTACTTTATATTATCTGTGGCTATTGTGAAGGAAGTTGTTTCCCTAATTTCTTTCTCAGCCTGTTTATCATTTGTATACAGAAAGGCTACTAATTTATTTGAACTATTTTTATATCTGACCACTTTACTGAAGTTGTTTATCAGCTGTGGAAGTTCTCTGGTAGAATTTGTGGGGTCACTTATGTACCCTATCATATCATCTGCAAATAGTGGTACTTCTAATTCTTCTTAACCAATTCGTAACCCCTTGATCTCTTTTTGTTGTCTTATTATTCTAGCTAGCACTTCAAGTACTACATTGATTAGATATGGGGAGAGTGGACATCCTTGTCCAAGATTTTAGTGGAATTGCTTCAAGTACCTCTCCATTTAATTTGATATTGGCTATTGGTTTACAGAAAAATTACTTTCATTATGTTTAGGTATGGGCCTTGGATTCCTGATCTCTCCAATACTTTTAACATGAAGGGGTGTTGTATTTTGTCAAATGCTTTTTCTGCATCTAAGGACATGATCATGTGATTTTTTTTTCTTTGAGTTTGTTTATATGGTGGATTATGATAATGGATTTTCTTATATTGAACCAAACTTGCATCCCTGCGATGAAGCCTACTTGATTGTGGTGAATGATGTTTTGATGTGTTCTTGGATTCAGTTTGTGAGATATTTTATTGAGTAATTTTGCATTGGTATTCATAAGCAAGATTGGTCTGAAGTTCTCTTTTTTGGTAGAGTCCTTATGTGGTTTAGGTATCAGAGTAATTGTGGTTTCATAGAATGAATTAGGTAGTGTTCCTTCTGTTTCTATTTTATGGACTAGTTTGAGAAATGTTGGTATCAGGTCTTCTTTGAAGGTCTGGTAGAATTCTGAACTAAATCCATTTGGCTCTGGGCTGTTTTGGTTGGGCGGTTTTAATGACTTCTATTTTCTTACGGGATATGGGCCTATTTAAAAAGTTTACCTGCTCTTGATTTAACTTTGGTACATGTATCTGTCTAGAAAACCATCCATTTCATCTAGATTCTCCAGTTTGTTGAATATAGACTTTTGTAATAGGAACTGGTGATTTTCTTTAATTTCCTCCATTTCTGTTGTTCCTTTTCATTTCTGATTTAGTTAGTCTGACTAGGGGTGAAATATTTATTATTTACTCAGTAAGAAGTTCTAACTATATAGTCAGGGCTTGCTTAAAGCCAACAATTTTCCTAGTTCTGCCTCCCAGCTGTGGTTACAAGTGTGTGACACCTAGGACAAAACAAATCTTTTGCTTCTTAAATATTCATTCAATATCTGTTAGCATTTTAAATCTTCTGTAGTATTTTAATACATTTCAAAATTTCCATATAATAAATATAATTTAATCATATTCTTTCCTTTACCTGGAGCCTTTCAAGATTCTTGTCATCTCCCTCTATCCACCTAAATTCATGTTCTTTCTCCCTCACCCCTCCCTCTCTTTCTCGGTGAAAACAAAAGGCAAGAAAAACCAAAGAAAAACCAAAAGGAAAAAAAGAGCACACAAATAAGCATTGAGTCTGTTTTGCATTGGTCAGCTACTCCTGGGTATAAGGCTTTTGATAGGTCAAGAAAACTGGAAGAACTTAGATATATTGACCAAACTAAAGAGAGAAAAATCCCCAACAAACTATTGATGGACAAAGTAGGAGAGGGTCAACGTTAGTTTTGGCCTTACGAAAATAAAAAGGACTTTAAAGGAAGGTAATAGTTAATAGTATGGCAGTAAATGAAAAATTTCAGATTTAATGAAAAAATATCTAGGATAACATAGACTACAAAAACTAACTAAAATGTACATATTATGAATATAATCTATGCATATGATATTGCATAAAATTCACAAAAACCTTACTACTGAATGTTACTAAACGTTTGGAGACTAAGTGCCAATTCTTCAAAAAATTCACCACAAAAAAGAATTTAACCATTAGTTATTCATTATAATTATAATATACATTATTATTAATTATATCACATACTGTGATATTATTATTACTGTGATATCAAAATTGTACTTGGGACATCAATATCAGTTATGATTACAGTAACAAATATCAGCACAATAAACCCAGCAAAATGAAAAAACAAAACAACAAAAACAAACAAATAAAAACTTCATGGTTTAAATGAGAAGAGTTCCCTGAACAGGGAGGGTTTGTTAGTCCTAATAGACTATTGAAACACAAGAAATAAAACTACCTCCATTTGAAAATGACATGATTCTAGGACATTCACTGAAAACAACTGAAACTAGCCAGCACAGTTGTATGTAAACAAGACTAACATGAGAACATCAATGACAACCTTTGCACTTGCAATGATTCATCTGTAAGCAAAACTGTAGAAGCAGCTTCCTGTGTAATATCAATAGAAATACAATACATGGAGGTGACGGTGCATGTAGCTTCAAGTTGAGCTATAAACTCAGTGTTAACCTGGTGAATTTCTATAAACTGACAAGCTATGCTAAAATATATAGAATTATAAGATACCAAGAAGAACTAGACATAATCTTCCAAATATGAAAATATGAAAAATTCACACTTCAGAATTTCAAAACTCACTACAACTAAATGCTAACCAAGACAGTGGTATGTTATCACAGTGACAGAAAATTAATGGAACATACAGTACATAGATATTATATATACAAATACACATATATGTGCGCGCACACACACACACACACACACACACACACTAGACAGCTGCATGAAGAGTAATAAATTTTGGCCTGACTTTATAATATTCCATAAGTAATTATATTAAGAATGTACCTTAAGGCTAAGGTTATACAATCCCAGGGGCAGGCAGGGAGTACCAGCATGGGAGTAAACGCCTGGTCTTGGATTTGGTAATCGTTGCTCATATGAAACAGAAGCGTAGAGAACAGATAATTGGGCTGCATCAAAGCCAAAAAGTCCAATGCCTACAGGAATTATTAGGAAGATGAATATGATAAGCCACACAATGAGAAAATATACTTTAAAACCACATATCAGATGTAATTCTATGATTCAGAATATAGAGTTATAACTAAAGATACAAAAATCCAATATAAAAATGAGCATAAGATTTTTGTAGAATTTTTTCCACAGAAACTATATAAAAGGACAACAATCACACAAAGTACATTTAATATAATTTGCCCTTCAGGAAATTCTAATCAAATTACTTTAATGAAATATCACTTTACATAGGACAGATAGGAATACAAAATGTACCTGCCACTGTGCAAAATAGATTTATGACTCCTAAAAGCCTCAGTATGTAGAATTATCATGCAACCAGCAATTCTATTCTAGGTATACACAATAAGACACTGTGAAACTTAAAAATAATTCTTCGGAGATAAAAACACATATTTCCTAAAGCTTCTAATAAACGACAACCAAACAAAGTCTAGCTAAATACATCAGCACTAGAAATAAAGGGAGAATTAAGTTACGCAAACATAGGCATGAAAAGAGAAAAGGACAAACAAAGAGCGGATCTTGGAGTGAAGAAACAGTAAAGTGCATGCAGAAACTGGACCACATTTGGAATTAGGGTAAGTCCAAATATTTAGGCCGTGACATGGTCAGTAGGTAAAGGCACTTGTACCCAGCCTGATGACCTGAGTTCCAGCCCTCCATCTATAGGTATAGGATAGGAGTAAAACCAAACTGAAGAAGTTGACTTCTGCCTTCCACACCTGCAGGGCACACACACACACACACACACACACACACACACACACACACACACACACACACACACACACACACACACACACACACACACACTTATTACACACCCACAAATGAATAAACAATGAAAATAAAATATATTTTAAAATAAACGATGTTGAACAATAACATAAATATTCCAGTTAAAAGAAAGAGGTAGTTTTCTAAAGCAGGATCCAAAGAGGCCATGTAAGGAGATACTCACCAGACTGTGTTAAGCTAATGCCAAAGGGAAGGTCAAGCTATGCTACTGTTCTGTGACAAAATTTCTTCCAGACACACAAAACACTGGTCTACTCACCCCAGAAAGGGAACCAAAGTGCACACTGATAAACCGGTGAGTTTTCATTGGATTTAGCCTGAGTGATGGGGTTCTTACAGAAGTGGGGTTGGCTCAAAGCAGCTGTAGCACTAAAATGACCACCCCAAACAGGGGTTGCCAACTCAGAAAAACCTAACCCTGGAGCTCTCTGCTGAGCTCCTCCACCCCAGCACTGGTGCCCACTCTGTAAGGTGGTTAGAGGCTTTTTGAGACTCTTTCTAGCTTCTATCCTTCCCAAACATGGGACAATTTGTTTACCTCCTAAGCCTCAGCAGTCTTCCCAATTCACCCGCAGGGAATATTTCAATTAGAGGAAACTGCTATTCAAAATCTATGTAAATGCTACTAATAACTTTATGAATGGAAAAAATAAAATGGCTAAATTGATTGCAAAATTTCAGAACCTGAAATGTTACAGGAACACAGGGCATTTTGTAAAGAAATGTGAATCCATTCATCACAAATACAGAGCTCTTCCAAATGTTTGTATATCCCGTAATAGAGGTTCAATTTTATAAATAAAAAAGAACTCTAACATTCTAGAAGAAATACAAAGATGTATAATTGCAGTTGTGAAACTGAGACTTTTCTTTCTGTAATTAATTGAAGGGAAAGATAATAAATCAATGAATAGGTCTCAGGCAATCAATTTGATTTATGGGTTTACATTCAAAAGGTATCAGGATGTCTACATACTGAAGATTTATTTTCTTTGTGCATGTGTGTGTGCGTGCGTGCGTGTGTGCATGCATGCATGTGTGTTTGTGTGTGTGTGTGTGTGTGTGTTTGATGTGCACCATGTACATGCAAGTGTTGGTTTATGCCAGAGTACATCATGACCATCATGCCCATGCAACTGTCGTTATAGGCAATCGTGAACCATCCACCATAGATGCTGGAAATCAATCCCATACCCTCAACAAGACCAGAAAGCATTCTTTCCCCTGAGCAAGCTCTCCAGGCCCAAGAATGTACAAGTATGCATCGAGTTTCCCAAGATGCCAGTCAGTAGTCTCCAGAAATATGGATCCAATAGGTCAGATACAGACATAAACAAAAAGATTTGCTCTAGGAATTGGCTGTGAGGTCCTGTGATGTGAAATGTGCTGTCTTCAAGGTGCAGAGCAAGGAAACTGAGATGTAGCTCAATTCAAGTCCAAGGATCTGAGAATCACAAGAATTGATTTGATTCTCGGTCAGCAACTGAAGGGCTGAGAAACAGTTACCCAGTACACCTTCCAAGTATCATAAAAGACAATAAAAGATGGAGAATCATCAACGCCTTAAAAGACCACAGAGAAGTAACATTAAAATGTGATGTGAGACTCAGGAAGAGAGAAGATACATTAGCGGGAGACACTGACAAATTTCCAGTAAGTTCTGTAGCTGCCAGGGTTAGTTTGGTTTAGTTTCTTTTTCTTCCTTCCTTCCTTCCTTCCTTCCTTCCTTCCTTCCTTCCTTCCTTCCTTCCTTTCTTCAGTATGTTATTTGATTTTTTTTTAGCCAATCATCAAATGCCCCACACCTAAGACCATAATGAAGACCCGCAGATGTACCTATCTCAAGCCAAATAGATGAACAACAACCCAGATGGCCCTTCCCTGGGAACTGTCCTTGATACCTAACTCCTTTAGATGAAGTTTCCAGTGTCCCATAGGTGGAGTCTGTATCTACATGAAGTCAATCAGGTAAGGGTTAGTTTCCTAAGTGTGCTCCCTGCTGTATAGCTTGTGAGGTTCTAACATGGCGGGAGTGTGCGTGAACAGCACAGACGTCCTCTGGGCACAGTCTCTGTGATCTTTTCAAATGGACAATAATCCCACATCAAGAATTCAAACCGAAGCCAGAGGTCTTATCTTGACATAAACTGGCAAGCTACTTTAACATTTCAAAGGGAAGCTGAAAACAGACAAAATGCTTCTGTCGAGCATTAAAATTGGAGTAGTTTGCTGAATTCAAGATACTACAAAGATCCATCGTCAGGGCAGGTGGCCTTTTTATGAGAGGAAAAATATAGGTTAATAGAGCAGAACAGATTCCAGGAACATGTATTACTCGAGTATATTGGCAATCGCTTTTTGAATAAATATGTCTAGTCAAATCACTGAAGAAATAAGTCTTTTTTTAAAAAAATCATTTAAAAAATCAAACCCATAGACACTAATTATGCATCATAGATTTGATTGCCCATATTAAAACTTTATAATTTTTAAAAGAAAATGATAGAAAGGTTTGCATCAATGTAGGCAAGTTTTATTAAATAGAGCATATGAAAAATATAAGTTAAAAAGGATAAGGTTAGAATTCACCAAAATTAATTTTACCAAAAGATTATATACCTTGCAAGTGTATAACTTGAAAAGAAAGCCACAGAGCATTTGTACCCAGACTAGATAAAATCCCTTCAGACTCAACTACATGTGTTGGGTGGTGGGTGCCCACCATGTGTGTGGATAGAGAAGCCAAATGTTAGCACTGAGTGTCTTTCCCTGTGTCTTTCCACCTTATATTTTGGGACAGTTTCTCACTGAATCTGGAGTTAGCTGATTGGCTGGGCTGGCTGGCCAGTGAGCTCTCATAACACATGTCCTGCTCCCTAGTGTTGATAGCATGGATGTGCCCTGTAGCGTCTACCTTTGATGTGTGTGCTTGGGATCCAAACCCAGGCCTTCATGTTTGCATACCAAATATTTTCCTGACTGGGGCAGCTCCCATCTCTTAATGCTCAACTCTAAGGAAATAAATGACTCGATAAACATGAGCAAAAATTTAAACATGCTTTACAAAAAAACATCACATGAGGAGCAGCAAATACGTAGGCAAATAGACATTTCCCTTGATGACCTGAAACAGTGCCGACTCTGCAGATCTAGGGAAAGGCACTGTCCTTCTCTACCAGGCATCAGAAGGAAGGGAACTGACATTGTGTTTACAAAGAAAGATTTGAGCATGTCATCTAACAGAGACAAAGAGACAACAACAAACTTCTCCAAAAACCTATGAATTCTTTATTTTCGTCGATTCAAGGCCATATTTTTGCCAAAAGAATATATTTTAATTAGCAAAATAATTCTAGACCATTTAATCATAAAATGATAATAAAGTAAAAACAAATAAACAAAAACAAGTATATGAAAGAAACAGCATTAGGAATCACAAAAAACAGAAAATATGAGCTTGGACAGAACATACACTATATCCATTCTTATGAGTGTCTTGAATACATGGCCAATCGTGAGAGGAGGCAAATCAACAGTGATACACCCACATGGAACACACTCAATTGATCAGCACGTCCCACTGTCTAGAGTGCTCTCCACATCAAAGCCTTTATCAGAAACACTAGTGTATTAGGAAACACTCTCTGACAATGTTTACTGACTTGCATATAACATAACATATACATACATATACTGTGTGTATACTAATATCAAAAGTGTAGATGCTGAATCAGCTTGATTTTAATTCTCAGATGGACACACATATATGCAAATAGTAAATTATGCCCCACATACTAAATACCATCAATATTGTGCTTACTGACTGACTGTGTATGAGCAAAGTGTACCACGAACAAGTCAGCATCACCAAGACTGCGTTAAGCTTTTACTGTCATTCCTCTGTCATCTAATTTTCTAAGGCCTCTGGAACTGCTGTGCTAAAATTTATATTTAAGCTAAGATGCGTGTCGACCTTGATTTTTCTCACTCCGTGACATGGCCTGAATCTTAAAACCTCCCAAAATGCAGCAGGATGCACTTCTGCAGATCCCAGGATGCCAGTGGCCCCATTTCCATGGTAACTTTAATGCTTGAGAAGTAAAAAACAGAAGGAGTCTTAAGAATATTGCACAAAGTGAACAAAATAAATTATTAGACTGAACATATGTGGCATAAACAAAATATGGGGTGCCGTTATTAAAAATGAATTGCCTTTTTAAAGTGAAAATAAGCGTAACTCAGGCATGGAACTTCAACTTATGGGCAACGTGGTCATTCCGCACTCAGCAGACAGTCCCAGAATGCCCGAGGATGCAAAATTGGACCTCACAAAGACATCAGAATAGTCAATCCCCTTTGACTGTGCAGTACATGCTTTTATGCAATTGTATTATCAGTGAATGAAGGTAACCAAACATGATCGGACGCCACTAGATTTATGCCAGTAAGAGCGAGTGTCTACCATTTATAGTACAGAAGCACAAGTTATATATTTAATATTATTAAATGTATTTTCAACCCACAATATGAATACAGTGTCAATTTTATGCCACAAAGTATTTTTAAAATGTTTTTATTAGATGAAACCTAAATGTCCCACTTAAGCCTGATATTTGCAGGTAAGCCTGGAAAAATTCACAGTGAATTAGCCATATGATAACATATGCAGAATGTAGAATTAAGTCTGCCTGCAGTGAAGTAAAATATTCTCTTCATTTATGAGTGTGTTTGAATTGGCTGAACTCAAGTTAAGCCAAGTTTGCCTTTCAAAGGCATTTGTCTCCTTGTTGATGATTACCTTAGACTTCACTAATCAGTGTTATTAACTCCATCTCATTAAATCCTCACCATCTAGCTCTGGCTTTCAATGTCAATGTTTTTATTTCTACCAATTGTGAGTGAATTACATCCTCGCCCCAAATATCTTTGGAAAGAGCAATGTAGGTTTCCTGGAGACTCACTTGGCCTAGCTCATCATTTGGCTTTAATAATATTAATGCCCTAAACTGAAAAATAAAATTTGATTTTCAATGTTCAAGGCCTCTAATCCAATAAAACCATGAATAATAAGATGTGATGTCTTCAGAATTATAAACTAAAATTTGATTTCCAAATTGTGTATTTACTCAACCAATGAGTGTACTGAATGATGACTGTACACGAACGAGACACTGTCCTCGGCACTGGAAACCCTGGCACAGATCTGATATACCACATCTAATGGGGCTGCCTGTTTAGATGATCCAAGAGAAAAATATGCTAATAATGACCTTTAATGTGGCAAAACATAAGAGTGATATGTCTGAATAAAAAAAAAAGTCTGGATGTAAGAAATAAAACAAATGCTAGATATTTTGTTGTCTACACCTTTTGTTTACAACTTTTTGCCCTAGTTTTAGTGATTAAACCCTGGTCTATTTACATGGTAGAAAAGTGTTCTGCCACTGAGATACACCCCAATCCTCTTGTATATCCAGAGAAAGAGTTAAAGACTGCAAATGCATCTGTTCATGCTTGTCTCTATGTGTGCATGTGTGTGTATGCTTGTGCTTGTGCGTGTGTGTGTGCTTATGCTTGTGCACGTGTGTGCGCTTATGCTTGTGCATGTGTGTGCTTGTTCTTGTGTGTGTGCATGTGCCCGTGCATGTGCATGCGTGTGTGTGTGTGTGTGTGTGTGTGTGTGTGTGTGCAAGGTCCTGTCAACATATACAGAGAAATTACACTAGAGCCTACCTCTCTGTTATCTCTATGTGCGTTTACAGACACATATGCTGTGGTTTATGAAAACAAAGTGTGAACTTCACTGAAAATCAGAAGAAGGGGTTTTATATTAGTGCTTTTTCTGGTGCCAAAAAATAATACACTACCATAGATCTGGTATAGTATAAGCCAAGAAGTATAGTATGGTTCACAGTTATGGTCCAAAATCCAGGGTCCACATGATACCCTTCTTGCTGACAGAGTCCTGAAGTAACACAGGGCATAATAAAATGGGAGGCAGGAGGAACATGGCCTTTTCTTAAGGCCTCCCTCTGATATTCAAATCTGAATCACCTCCCCAAAGCCCAACTTCTGAATTCTATAATCACATCAGATACCCTCCCTCTCTTCATAGGTTGCAATGGTGATAAAACCCTTCTCTGAATTTGGACGGAGAATATCATATTCTAATCATAGACACTCTTATTTGCACTAATGTGTAGATATGTAATATTGGTAAGATGTTCAGCATTTCTTCATCAATAGTGTGGCTTCTCTGTCTACTACTTAATTTTCCCAGTTACTTCGGGAATTAAATGTAGCAGCAGATACATAAGTACTTTGTGAGATTTAAAGCATAATGAATTGTAATCTTTCATAGCATTTCACATAATAACTGTGAATATATAAATAAGATGATTAATTTAATTGTCAGGAATTAACTGAATTATCAGAATGAATTGCCTAGTTGATTGTGAATTAACAGAATAAAGTTTATTTAATTTTTGCCCATTCATTATTTATTGTCAGGCTAGAAACATATAGACACAAATCAACAGAGAAGAAAAGCAATTAGCAAATACAGGAAATGTATTTCTATGTCTCCTTTCATTCTCAAAACAGAGTAGGTGGTTGTTACCCCAAATACAACAGCTGGTACATGGAAGTGCGCATGTAAATCATCAGAAGTGGTACCTGTTCCTATCCAATCAGGTAACAGCATGCAGAGAGGATCTCGCTACATCCTCCTTCCCGTCACCATCACGACTTACTTCAAACTGCAAGTCCAGAAACAAGTACAACCCATACATAACTCTTCTGAATGTTATTCCATGCTCTAGAATAAAGACTCTTTGAAGAATTTTAATACTGAGATATTAGAGATGGAGGGAGTTATCAGGGGTAGATGAGAGTAGAAGCATAGATAGAAACCACAGTGTAGAGTCAAGGACAGAGGCACTAATACCCAAATTCTATGGAAGCAGAGTCTGCTATTAATGAAAATATATACAATGCTGTACAGTGTTAGTGTGTGCTACATGGTATTAGGATAACAATTAGAAAGGAGAGATAGCAAAGATGGTGTCTAGCAGTGGCGATTAGAGGAGAGACAGCAGCAGCTTTGTCTGTTAGTGGTATCATGTCAGTCAGATGTTGAGCCACACTGGGATCTCTTTGATTTTTAATGCAAACCATCCAGGAAGAAGCCCTCAGAAATAGACAAATAGCTTATCATAAGCTCAGTCAAGGCATTTTAGGAAATACAATGCATGAGATTATGATGTGAGTCTAGAAAGATGTGAAGGATGCCACGCTGGATGTTGCCTATACCGTTCAGATCCATCCTCTCAGCCATGCCATTTACTCTAGCTACTGTGGCAATCACTGGTTTCCTACAGTTTTGACCACACGTAGTCATGAAATGATCAGAGAGCATTTAACCTAGTCCCAATGCCCATCACTCACTGTCTTAGGAATTCTTATCATCTAGAATCTACATAGGAAGGAAGGGTAATAAGTATTCATGTGTACATGAGAAAGGCCTTCTCCAAGCCATAGTAACCATATTACCTTCTTCAAAATGTAATACATAGGTACCTTGATTATTTCAACATTTTCCTGAACATCATGCTTAAACAACTTCACAGAGCTCCAGATGCTTCCTACAGGAACGAGCATTTCACAGACCCCAAAGACCTTGGCAATCCTAGAGAATCTCTTTTGAAGCAGAAATATAAGCTGTTGCAGCTTCCACAGCACAAAACAAGGACAAGGCTTCTTTGTATTTTGAAAGCAATGTACTCGACATTTTTACAAAATATATCTGTCACATGACGTTAAAACAACAGTTTAAAGTGGGTGTGGAGTAGGCTAGAGTCTATAGCCATGTCACATTGTGCTTCCAATCGCCTTGACTCTCAAGTCACATTCCCTGGAAGAAGTTCAGTCAGTAGAGAAAGACAAGGTAGATAAGGACACTATAAGGAATATCTGGCAAGCCACAAAAGAAAGGCGACAATACGTCTCTTGCATTCCGGAGCAAAGCCATGCTACTTACTACAGAGGACTATTGTACATTGCAAGATTAATCTTGACTTGTAACTAACCAGATTGACTGTGAAACCAAACCTTCCCATAGTAAAGTGGTGTAATCAAATCCTTAGGGTGCTAGGTTAAGGAATGTAATGCAAAAACATGCCCTTTGATGGAAACCGTGTATTTGAAGTCCAGAAGACACAAGTAAATCACAAAATTTCTTTTTTTTTTTTCGGAGACAAAATTTCTTATCAAAATCTACTATGACCCAACCACCACTGTACTGAAATCTATCTTTCAGCTCAGAGTCATGATTCATGTTGTACTTTGTGAGCCCCAATTGTCGGAGGAGGAAAATTCTTTTGGCCTGGCTCACGGTTGGTCTTTGATACATTCATTCTAAATATACACGGAAGACCTTAAGAATTTCTCCTAGTGGGCAACATTAACAGTTATCCATTCCACCACATGACAATGGAGGCAATATGGGGTACAGTTACAGATTCCTAGACCTAGATGACTAGGTAAGGGAATGAAAACAACACAATCAGACCATGTAAAATGGAAAAGAAACATGTGACTAGCCTACATGAGCAGGCACATGAAAGCTGAACGTTTGGCCACACCCGGCACAGAACGAGACCTATCTTAGAAGATGCACTGAGTAACTCAGTTGGGAAATTGCTTCAATTCAAGAATGTTCGATAGGCTTCCTCCTGAGAGGCTTAGTTTGAGAACAATGGCCTTTCATGGAGTAACCATGGTATCATACACGCAGGCTATTCATAGAGCCAAGAGCCATGGTTGGCTCACATCACTGTTGATCCTTCTATTAACCCTCAAGGAAGCGGTCAGAAGAGATGAAAGGTAATCCCTGGATGTGCACTCGAAGGGCAAGCTAACCTCACAATAGCACATACATTACCTCAAATCTCTTATACCATGGAGCAAACAACAGCTTGTGATTACCACATCTCCTTCCTCTCTCACAGCAAGGACACATGACCTGCAGTTATAATGTCCTGAACAACACTATCTCTCATTACGAGAGTCACTTTGTGACAAAAGATGTGCGTCAATGGCATATGACCACAGGGCCTACTGAGGGCTTGTCTCATTATTTATAAGCTGTTAGTATAATAAAGCAACATGTTAAAATGGTGTAAGCTCTTGTAAATCCTACTCAGGGCAACACCATCCAAACCTGGCAAATTCTTTGAAGGTTACCTTATTTCTACCAAACTTCTGGTAGTGGTTGATTTTGCATTTCCCAAGCTAGAATTTATTGATTCGGAAACCAGTGAGTGACAATAGGGATGGCATCCCTCACCATCCAAAAGTTCCAGTTCACACCACAGATTTGTCCTGTGCTACATTCCACCCCCTAGTTCCTAGGAGGCGCTGTTCTCACGTGAAGATGCTTCAGGGGTTCCACTCTTCATGAGGTATCCAGTTCCCTGCTAGCTCAGGGATTCGTAGGACAAGTGTATTACAAGCAACAAAGGGCAAAGATGTTTTTCCAGGGTTATTAAACCTAATCATAATGTACATCTTGGCGTGCAGGTGAAAAAATGTGATCTATAAAGTAAATGCTCTAATGGAGAGGGGTTGCTACAGTGTCTGTTAGTGATCCACAATTCATAGTAATGGTGAACGTATGGTTGCCGCAGCTGAAAAAATGTACTCAAAATTGTCATTGAGGAAAATATGGAAACTCTACTGTTCCAGTAGCTAGAATAAACAATGTTCCTCTCAAATGAGAAAAATCAAGAGTTTTTAACAAAAGTTTATAGAGATTATGTGCATGAAATCACATCCATAAGAGTGACTGTTCATGATGCACTAAGGCTCAAGTATTACACCTTTGATGACTTTGTATTTCACCTTCATGTTGAAGAGAGATTTATCACAGGTTAGAATTCTGTCAGACACAAGTGGGTATGAAGTGGGTCTGAGCGACATCTGTTTCAGAATCAACTCTATAATAGTCACTGTTACAGGAACACGTTTAACATCACTTTTATATTCAATTAATGATGGCATTTTAACATCATCATAATCATGACAGCATAATAAATTTCCAGAATGTTCTAATTTATTTCTTCACCTTTTCCCCTTCCAATTTAAAAATATTTTTATTTTAATTGGGACATAATTGAGGTGCGGTGTGATATTTCAACAGTCTGTATAAACTGAAAGATAAATTTTCCCTACTTTTGAGGGCATTACTACTTAATGTTCTTAACAAGATAATCTCAGAAGTATCAGTAATGAATGGCTAAACCTGTTTCTCTGCATTCTCTTTTCATTCCTCTCTAAATCATTCCTGGTTTTGCTTTGCTGTTTTTGTTTCGCTTGGTTTCTTTTCTGCAGTGCTAGGGATTGGACCCAGGGATCAGCGAGTGATGAGCAGGTTCTCTGCCACTGAGCCTCATTTCCAGGCCCCGAGCTGACTCCTAGCATTTGCCTCTTTCTAGGATTCATTTGGAAATACATTGCTTTTCATCCTTTGTCTCTGTATCCATAATTAAGAATAGCTAAGCTAGAAGAGGAAGAATGCTAAACTAAGACTAAAACTACAATGGGCATTTTATAATCTCAGACCAGGGATGCTTGGAAATCAGCCAGGGTTCCAAAAGGAAAAAAAAATCACAGCTAAAAAATTGATAATCAACAAAAATATCACTTATAAGAAATAATATAATTGGCAAGTAATATAAATAAAAAGTTAATAATTTCCCAACACAATTAAGATAGAAAAATGAAGCCAAGAGATAGAGAGAGCATGTGCTCAAGGAAATTGATTAGCACCAATTGAATCAAAAAATAAAAAAAACTTCCCATAAGAAAAATAATCATCAGTGGTGAGAAATATCAAAGAACACACTGGTCACCGAGTCCAGTGTAGAGCAGCAACACAGTTAGGGAAAGCCTGTGAGATGCCAGGCACTGTTTAAACATACACTTATTGCTACATGATACGTGACACCCCTATAAAAGATGCGGGAGAGAGCTGAACTACAGAGAATTAAGCAACTTGCTTAAAGTTAGGTTGGTGAGAAAATTTCAAAGTTTATGATTTTAGGGCTAGAAGATTGTCACAGAGTCTACTATTACAGCCCCTGACAAACCTCCAAATCTATTTTGAATTGTAGATTATACGTGTGTGTATTACATATACATATATATATATATACAATAATTTAAAACATATGTGCTATATATATATATAGTATATGTCATATATATCATAAAGTTGACCATGTAAACAAGTTAAGAGTATTTCAGGGAGTGCTCCAGGGCACTCACAGCTGCCCTGACCCAGCCGATATCCTTAGTGGATCTCTATTATTCTTCCACCTCTCTGCCCACTTTCATCAGACCTGCTGATCACAAAGCATAGGAACAGGAGCATGGCTATCCTCTGAGAGGCTCCACCCAGCAGCTCACTCAGACAGTCAAATATTAGATAGAGCTTGGGAACACTTATGGAACAGTTAGGGGAAAGACTGAGGACGGCCGAAGGGATAGTAACTCCACAGGAAGACCAACAGAGTCAACTAACCTTGACACTTGAGGGTTCTCAGAGATTAAGCCACCAACCAAAGAGCATACACAGCTGAACCACCCTCCACTCCCACCCTCCCTCACACATATGTAGCAGCTTGGTCTCAATGTGGGCCTGAACAACTAGAATAAGGGCTATCCCAAAAAGTTGTTGCCTATCTGTGGAATATATTCCCCTAAATTGGCTGTCATATCTGGCCTCAATAGGGGAAAAAGTACCTAGCCCAGCATAGACTTGATGTGTCATGGTGGGAAGATACTCAGTGAGGAGCCTCTGCTCTCCCAGAGGAGGAGGGGAGGGAGATTAAGGGGAGGGACTGTGGGTAAAGGACTGGGAAGGGGGAAAGGGGGACAACAATCGGGATGTAAAATGAATAAATTAAAAGAAAAAGAACATGGCATTCAGTATATTCACATTGTTATACACTAACACCAATCTCCAGTCCAAAAGAAAAATAGTTTACAAATCTGAAACCTGTACTCATTAAACAGAAACTTCTAATACCCTGTAATCCCAACCCCTGACAACTATTATTTTATTTTGACAATATGAAGCTGAAGGTTCTAAGCATTGCATGTAAATGGGATCATGTAAGAGTTGTCTTTTTCTGACCTGACTGTTTGACTCAGCAAGATGTCCTCAAGATTCGTGTACACAGTTGACAGTAGAATCGGCTTGTTTTTAAGGACTGAACAATATGGCACAGTATATCTGTATTTCTATGTGTGTCGCTGATTTTGCCAAAAAATGGACGTGTAAATATCTCTTTGGACCCTTGATTTTAATATTTCTAGTTTAGATTCAGGCGAAGACCTGGAGTTGGAGAGATGGCTCAGCAGTGAGGACCATGCACACGGCAGGTCACTCAAGTGTTTGGGGATCCGTGCTCTCTTCTGACCTGAGACTGTGGTTTTGATTTTCAGTGCTAGTATCATTGATGATGTTTACCCCTTTTCACATTTATTGAGCAGCTGGACATCATCCTTGAAAAGTATCTACTGAGCCTTTGTAAACTGGTTATCTTTCTAGGCATATAAAGTCTTCATGCGGTCTATGTAAATATTTCTTAACAGATGTCTGATGTTTAAATTGTTTTCTCCTGTTTTATTGGCTACATTTTGTCTATTGTGTTCATTAACATATAGAAAATTTTAGATTATATGTAATTCAATTAACTTGTTTTACTTACTTTATTAAAAAATCATTGTGAAATCTAATGTCATTAAACTTATGTTTTGTCCCTATGACAAAATGTCTATAGAAAAAAATTAAAAGGGATTATTTAATTTGGTTCAGAGTTTGAAGTGTTTTTTTTATAGCATAGTTAGGATTGCAAGGAAGACTATGGTATTGGGGAAGTATAATAAAACTCCTTCCAAGGAAGACAGTTAACAAAGCAGGGATGGAACTTGAACTAGGCTGTGTTCTAACCTTCAAAGGCCATTTTCAGTGGTACATTTCTCCCACTTTGGCCTCACCCTATGAAGGTCTTAAAGTCTCCAACACCATATCATGTGATAGGGACTAAGTACTCAAGAACATGAATCTATGGTAGACAATTCTTATTCAAACCTTAATAGTCTTTCCCCAAATCACAAGGTCATCATCATCTGAAGACACAAAATAAAAATTAAAAATACAAGTTACACACATCAAAGATATAATTAATGGCAAAATTTACTATTCTATTTCTGGGAGAAATGGAGGCATAGTAAGGACTAGAGCAAGACCAAAAACAGTAGTGTTGGGAGAGACGCCCAACCATTAATAAGCCCTCCATTATTAACGTTATTATTATGGTTAGAACTAAGTATGACTGGGTTCTTGGAAAATCCCCAGCCAGCTGCAGAAGACTAATACAAATCTGGTGGTCAGGATGAATAAAAATATGATAAAGATGTGACCTTGCTGAGAAATGCATCTGACATCAAGAATGTGATGATCTGTAGCCTTTCTGAAAAACCGACATCGTACTGACTAATAGATATGACAAACCTGTGACTTTTCTGACCACCTGTCAACATCAGCCTACTCCCTGACCACACGAATATTGTATCCTTGGCCTGCGTAAATGTTTCTTACTTCCCTCCTCCCTCTGTTACCCATGTTATGGTATAAATTCAGGTTTGGGGAAAAATAAAGTTGTCGCCTTGATCAGTCTTGGTGTCCTTCTTCGCATCTCTTGTCCCCCATTCTCTTCCAGGTACTCAGCGCCTGTTGCTTACAACAGAGTAGGGAAGTATGAAACTCTGGAGTTCTTGAGCGTATGGTATAAAGTACCTGGGCTCCATCAGAATAGAGCAGCCTTGCTTCCTGTAGAACATGTGAACACACTCCCCTTCTTGCGCTAGCTCTTGATCTCTCCTGGACTAGGCCTACTTCACAACCACATACTTCCTAGTCAGATATTTAACTACCCCAGCATCAATAACATCCTGTGGCATCCATTATATCATAGTTTCATCTACTTTGTGTCACATAGGAGCCTTCTAGAACCTACCCTGAATGCAAGCCTATATGGCTGTCAATCTTCATTCTGCATGCCTGTAAAATGAGGACATTGAAAACACTAGGTCTTCCATTAAGTCAAGATATAGTCAAGTCCCCTTGACCCAAGACTTCAGTAGCCATTGAATATGAGGACAAACAGGGCAAAATGTTTCCCTAGGCTAGACTCATCAACAGGGTACCAATAAACAAACCCAAGCTTTCTAAGTGCATTTACATCATTACATTTTGTGGCTTCCAGTGAGAAGAGTCTTTTCCTTATGGGAATTTTCCTAGTGTACTGCTAACTCCTTTAAGAGTCACGGTTGCTTGTTAGTCCCTGGCTTATCAGCAATTAGAAACAAATGAACAAAAATCCTCTTATGAACTATAACTTTTGACATGTGAATTTGCTTTTTGTTCAGAATTCTTATTATAACTCTAGCTAAAAGTTGCCAGTAGCCATATTAAAGCATGGGTGTTATGATTCTGAAATTTTTCCTGGCCAAAGAAATTAGCCTTTAAATTTGGCTGTAGTAAAATTTTGAGATAATTTTGAGAATGTAGTCAGATTCTATGCCAGATTATAATACAGATGACCTCTAGCCCAATTCTTAAAAGAATACTATTCCTATTTGAAAATTATTAAGAACATGTTTACTACTTCCTTTCTATTGACATTATTGGCAGTCGGGTCTTTTCCCTCCACCTTCCCGAATAAATAGTCTTTATCACCCTATTCAAAAATCATTTGACTACAAATGTACATTCTGATGTCCCATAATTTTATTTCCTGCAGATCCAAATTGTTTTGGTGTTCCTCCAATAAACTTAGAAATCACATGGTTAGGTTATCCGAGAAAAGACACCACTTGATGTATCTATGCTGTGTCTTAGTTTCATTCTTATCATTGTGACCAAACAGCTAAGATAGCCAATGTAGGGAAGGAAAAGTTATCTTTCCCCATGTTTTCAGAGGTACAGTCCATCATCGTACAGAAGGAACATCAGAGTGGTTCCCAGGTAGATTAGCCTGGTACCATGGCTGGGCTCTAATGCTCCAAAGCTCACCTCTAGTGCTGTACTTAACCCGCAAGACCTCATTTTTCAGTGGTTACAAAGTCTCCCTAAGTCACACCCCAGTTAGAGACCAAGTGTTCAAACATGTGAAGCATGGGGGGTGTTTTATATTCATTTACTAACAAAACTTTTATCTTATTTTACCCAAGGGTGTTATGTTTTAAATATTAGGCCTAGGCCTTTAATCCATTTTGTGTTAACTTTTGCCTATGATATGCAAGTATTGTCCAACTTCATTTTGAACATGTGGATAATTCAGCTTTCATGATGTCATTGTTAGAAGGCTGTGTTCCTCTCAAATAAATAGCCTTTATTCTTTATTCAAAAATAATTTGACAACATATGATTGAGTTTACTTTTGAAATCTCTATTAATTTCCTCTGGTATATATACATATATATATATTCATTAAAACAAAATATTATTTTGATGTCTATGGCTTTCTAAGAAGGTTGTGAAATTATAAATTGTGAAATCAACTTTTCCAAAGGTTCTCTAGCCCTTAGAACGTTGGCTTAATTCTACCTTAATATCTAAGACAATAAAGGAGAACTTTGCTCTTGAAACTTTTAAATAGATAACATGATTTAGAAAATAGTTTTCTTTTACAAAATTTGTGTATATCTACTGGTGGTTTAATCAATATTGACTAATTCCTAAAATTATCAGTTACTATTACTTGATACTGAATGATCAAATACTGTTAGTTGAACTCTGCTTGTCTTTTATTAAGTCAGTGTTTAAAATATATTTTACTATTTAATATGTCTTACAAACATACTAATAAATTAGTACATCAGTCTTGCCCTAATCTTTGTTAGACTTTCCTAAAAGTATAAGGAAACTAGTTATACTTTTCTTTAAAACATAAGTTTTCATATCATATCAATGGTTTGTGGCCTAGGTATAATTGGGACATACTATGTGTAGATCATCCCTTTGTGAGACGACCACATAGTTTAACATATATCGGTGGTAAAAATAAAATGGATGTTTGAAATGGCATGTGACAGGAACTAACATTGTTTGGCAATTACATAATAACAAGGCTATGGACAACGTTTTATTTGTTGGAAACAGTGCTTAAAAGTAAGAATACTGAGGGGAACTGTTGAGGAAGTTTTTTACAAGATGAAAGCCTCACCCATATCACAGTTATATTCAGTGCCAAGATATGTCAACTTTACTGAAATCTCACGGAGAGACAGGATTTAAAAAGATTGTGATCTACTGAACTAAACATAATGACCTGCAATTTTGCATTACAACTGAAGTTTTGCAGCCTTCATAACATTTATTCTCTTTAAAAATAAGCCTTTAATTTATCTAGCAGTTTAAATATTTGCACATATATGGCACCTCATATTCTATAAAAGAACAAAGTCTGTCATTATTGCAGGAACTCCTGTTTGCCAGTCTGTATAAATCCCACAAAGAGGAAACACAGGTAGAAGTACGAATTTACATACAATTTTAAAGCTTACTGATATATTGATAATTGGGGCAAATTAAGCTGCTTAAAATAGAGTACAGTGAATAACACTGCTCATGAGCTGACTTCTCAGACTGTGCTATGTGTTAGCCCTTTGACCATTAGTTTGTCTTTGGCTAAGTACACACACGTACCACATCCATGCATTTCTCATACTTGGTAAGAATAACTTCAAATTCAATGATGGTGGCCCTGATGGAAACCGATATACAATCTTTAACTTTCTCCATCATAGTCTTCCTACCCTTCCTGCACCAGCTCTGCTCATCCACCCCTGACTCTCCTATTCCCCCATTTCTGTGCAAGAACCTGTGTTGAAAATTGCTATATGAACAGTTAAACGTTTCCTGTGATTATGCATTCCCTTTTATCACTGGCTAATTTTCTTTAGTTAAAAACATTGCTGGTGATAGGGACATCTTCTCCATCGACATCTTCTCTCCTGTCTGACTTCAAACTAAAACATTGTCCCTGATAACTGATCTCTCAATTACCATATCCATAGATTTTTTTTAAACTAGTGCTGTCTGTAATTTTGTCTGAGGCTATATTCTCCTATTAGGAATTGTTCCATACTGACTGTAGTTTTCTCTGATGTGCTCATGGTTTCTAGATCACCTTCTTGCTTTAAGTGCTGCTGGGTGGTGCCCTGTGCTCTTCTGCTTTTACTACATACACTCTTGTCATCCTAAAATCCGTGATTTCAGTTCCCTCCAATTACTATAAAGCCAAGTGGTCCAGAATGAAAATCTTGTGTCAAGCAACATTATGCATACTTGGCTAGGTCACAAGATAACCTGGTAGCTGATTAAAAAGTGTAGGTAGATTAATTTCTGAAAACTAATTAGCATATTCATCGGGAGTCTGAGTAATTATTCCTCACCAGTACAAGTGGACATCATCCAACTTGCTCACAGCCTGAACAGAACAAGAAGGCAGAGGAATCTTGAATTGTATTTTTCTAGCTGATCTTAAGCTCAAGACATTGGTATATATGGACTAGGATTTACACCTACTCTCAGTTTGGACTGGCTGTTTTGCCCAGCTCTCCTGTATTTCTAGACCACAGATAGCAACTTGTGGGACATTTTTACTTCCATTAATGTGTAAGCCTAAAAAAACTAATCTCACACAAATATACATAATTATGTCATGTGTATACGAGTAGCTCCTATTCCTACTTGAGTCTACTTGATTCCAAAAGTTAATTCTACTTTTTGAAGAATCCTAACAGACCTCTTAAGAGTCAGAAGTAGGTTTATGCTCTTGAGTACTGGAATAAATTCTAGAAGCTTAGATGTATTGATTTTCTTCACTCAACATGTGTAATCTTTAATAATCAAGATGGTTTTTCAAATCATCTCAACAACATCTTTCTGACTACATCGCCTATTGTCTTGCCAGAATCACTACAGTAGACTCCTAATTGACCACACTGATTACCCATAATCTAATGACCCCTGAAATCTGTGTCATACGCTTTCCTTAAATTCCTCTAAGCAGGAACCCCAGCTATGACTTCCTCCTCTTCAAGAACTATGGGTGTGTGATTTCCAGCACATTGACATGGCTGAAAGGGCTTCCACAGACTTCCTCTCTAGACTCCCAGTAGGATACCTCAGTGCTTGGTGACAATGAAGCTTTGAATTATGCGTAAAGCTCTGTTTACGTCATTCCCTGCCCTAACCATTCATGTGATAGATCCTATGCTCCTTCTGTAGTCTTCTGCATCTCAACTCTGGTGTCTTCCCACAGGTCCTACACAGTTTATCACTATGTGATTTCTACTTTCTCTGTATTCTATACGTTTTTTTAGCTGTATCACTTATTCCAGCATCTGTACCGGTCTACCTCCATTGAATGGTAAGTTTCTCAATTCAGGGAGTACATGCCATTCACGTTTTATCTCAAGCATCCAGACAAATTAACCCTATTGCCTTGCCACTTAGGAAATGTTTGCAGAATGTAACTGAAATGCACTCATGATTCTCAGCATCTGTTTTATTTTCTTCATAACAATAATAAATTGTAAAGCAAATTCACAGTGATTGAATAAATTAGTATGCTTACTTCTTTTCTATTTCAGAACTAAATAAATAATACAGTGCAAAGGCAAGATGAATTATAGTTAACCAGAGAAGAGGAGGTGGAGCTCTAAGAAATTCTATATTTTGACAAATTTGGTTTCTTGCGATGAGGAAAGGAGCCACCGAGGAATAAACAGGAAAGGGAGAGATTTATAGCTTACACAATAGAGAGTTTTCTTTATCTCAAATCTTCTGCAAGCAAATCCATTTGGTCAAAATATAACATTATACAAAACAGGGTGAAAGACCAGGGGACTGTTTAAAGGATTCTTATTAAACAGCCATTAACTACCTTCAGTAATCCAAAGAATTCAAAATTCATAATTAAGATAGTGGGAGATTTGTATCTGAAAGGGAATTGGTTTGCTTTAGAACTAAGGACATTCTATAACAACAAAAATGTATTCAACTTAGCTGCCTATCTGATTGTTGTGATGTTTTGCCTATATCAGGAAAGCATTTGCCTGGCCTCACACAATTCAAAAGCCAAAGACTCTCCAGGATCCTTTTGGGGTAAAGGAGGTGGAAAAACAAAAGCTTAAAAAGCAGAAGCCCAAGCTTGCTTACAGCACAGAGCTGTTATAGCAACCGTGGTATTTCCTTCTGCTTCATTTTTTAAAGGGTGTGAATAAGTAGCCCAGGTTGGCCTGAAACTTGCAATCTTACTGCCTAAATCTTGGATTACAGACATGAGTTACCATGCCTGGCTCTCAATTTATTTCTCTCTTCATATTTATAGACAAAGTAGCCACTATGTATTTAAAGAAAATACCACCATGTACTTAAAGAAACACTAGATATTTAAAGAAAAGCAAGGATAGGAAAGGACAAAAAAGAATTAACAAATTGACAGAGTACAGAATGGAAGAGAAGTTTGGAAGATGTGCATAGAATAAATCTTTATGATATAATTCATTCACAAAGTGAAGGCATATTGTGTAATTAATGCACAGCATAGACTCTGAAAAGGGTTTTGAAATCTACAACTTAATGAAATTAAATAAATTCAAGTGTTAGATATATGAGTAAAAGTCTTAGTGGAAGAGTAGAAGAAAATGGAACAACTACCTCAGACTGTATACGAGACTCACAAATAGGATGAGACAAAACTGAGAGAATAAATAACCACAGATGAATTAAATAAAAATATAAAGAAAAGAAATCTCAGCCAAATAATGCTAAGCAATGTCTCAGAACTGAAATGAAAAAAATGAAGAAATTTAAAGATATTGCCAAGTAATAAACTGGATCAATGGAAATATTGACATATACAGACATCTTACAAAATTCTGAACTACTAAATTGGAAAGACATTGCACGAAGCTTCTAGAGAGAATTTAGAAGAGATTGCTGGAAGATGCTAGGAGGCAAAAGAACGATCTTTTTATAAAGAGAAAATGGTCTTGAAGCTGTAACTTTATAAACAAGCCAGAAAACTTAACAACATATACTATAAGAAATAAAGGGATTTATCTTAAAGTTGGTAGGCTTCAAGACACTTAGACAATATTTAAAGCTTAAAGTTAGTGAGCAGAACTTGAAAAAAAAAAGTTGGCAGAGAAACAGCTCAGCGGTGTATGCTTTCCTGCTGTGCCTCAGCTTTAACACCTAGCATGGGAAACAGTCAGACTGGAGAATGGACATAAGGCCCATTAATAAATTTATCAGCTCTCAATGTACGTTCCTAATGAATAAATATTTAAAATGTTATGTAAAGGTAGATTACACACAAGTTGAAAACAAACTGTTGTTCAAAAACTGACACGTGAAGAAAATCTCTCCTTTCTCTCCTGCAGCTAAATGTTTGAATCTATTACCGTGTCCTTAAAGCACAACCATGATTACAGTAGTACTGTCCCCACATGGTCCCCAGTGGAAATGGGAGACACATTCCTTTGCCATGATTATGATATTTACTGATCCTCAAGTTCTTGCCTTAGACCCCAACATATGATATAGATGGCCAACAGCTCTTTGGGAACACTAAAAAGAATTCCTATTTGTATTTCTGAAATATTGAAAAGCTGTAACAATAAAAGTATGGGTGAGAAAAGGGGGTGGGAGGAAGCTATGTCACTGTGGAGAAGAGAGCACACAGAAGCAAGGTGAAGACATGACTGGAGCCTGCTGAGCCCTTTACTGTCAATGGTAGACATTTCATCCAGAGTGTCCAATCTGCACATGGTAGCCAGGAGTCAAGAATGCATCGCCCCATTCTTGAGAGCTTGTATTATGATCTCAAAGTATTTTGATGCTGTAAATGAAAAGACGAATAAAGATAAAATTACTGGGCATGGGAAAGAGAGAAGGAAATGGGAACATTTGGAATAAAGAACTCTCGGTTGCTCGGTCTTTAAGTGATAGAAGAGAGAGTGGGGTCATTTTTTAAATAACGAGTTTGGGTTTAAGATGGGAGACAGCACAGGACGTGAAGTCACATTGAGAACGAGAATGCCAGTTAGAACAGAGAAGATCTCCGGTCATAGTTGAGATTACACAGCAGTAGCATGAACGGGGGGTGTAACTTTCAGGAGCTCTAGCTTATAAACTATTACCCTGGCCTGAGGAATTTCCTTGGGATTCGGAGGAATGAAATGTTCATAACACAGATGACATTAGATAGCCCGTGAACCGCCTGTTACATAAGTGTCCCTTACACAAATTCATACTGAGGAAATAGGACGGACAGAGAGGAAACAATCAGACAGACTGAGGAGACTGTGGGATCAAAATGCTTATCCAAATGGTCACGGAAATAGCTACTAGCTAATTAAACTTGAAAGGATTTCTCGATTTGAAGAGTGTGCTCTTCTAAATGTATGTGTATGTATGTGTGTGTGTGTAAAAATATCTACTAAAAAAGAAACCATAAGTAAAACAAGTTTATACATATTTGAGGGTAAAGATAAACACTATACCAAATCAAACTATCATTTGTATATGTGAGGGTTAAACAGAAATTCTATCAGACAAGTTAAAGTCTAGACATACACAACTACACAGCTTTGAGAGAAAAAAGTCTTTGTGTAATAGTCAAACCATAAGGAAAATGCACTAGTGATAAGGAGTTTGCAAAGATTAAGAAGCAGTGGTAAAAAATAAAGATAGTAAATTACATTATTATACCTAAATTAGTGTTACCAGGGTGCTTTTTAAAGATTAAAACGGGTTTCAAAAATATTGTAATATATGACAGTTAGTTTAAAATATTTTTAAATATGGCAACGAATTGCAAATTACGTAACTAACATCTATACAGTAGGGGACAGTGGCAGTTGGAATTTTCATTTTGTTTGAGATATACGATGCATTTGCTCTTTTTTTTTAAATTTAATTTTATTGTTTTACTTATTCACTTTACATCCTGTTCACTGACCCCCTCCTGGCCACCCACTCCTACAATCCTTCCCCCATCCACCCTCCCTATCTCCTCTAAGCAGGTCCCAGGGAATCCCAAAACTTGGCAGTTCAAGTCACTGTGAAGCTAGGTGCTTCCTCTTCCCCTGAGGCCCCAGACAAGGCAGCCCGGCTAGAAGAACATATCCCATATACAGGCAACAGCTTTTGGTCGGCCTCCATTCCAGTCATTCGGGACCGACATGAAGACCAAACTGCACATCTGCTACATATGTGCAGGGAGGCCTAAGTCCTGCCTGTGCTATATTCTTTGGTTGGTGATTAAGAATATGGTGCACTTGGTCTTAATAACTAATTTAATTAAACAGAAAAAAAACAAAATTTGAAAGATTCTAGGTAAATCATAATAATTAAATCTGGATATTTAATGCATAAAGCATTAGAAAACATAAAAAGAACAAAGAACACAACAAGACAGAGGTTACTGGAAAGAAACATAAATATTAAATATAAAATGACCAATAATAAATTTAGTCATTATAAATTAGTAAATATAAATTTACCAATAATATATTTATTGGTAAATAAATAAAACTAAAGAAAAGATAGTTTCTCTATTAAGAAAACATTAGCCATTATAATGGATATCATAGAGGTATATTAAATAATATTAAAAAGTTAGCTTGACATAATTTTGCCTAGAAAAATTTTGGCTACAAGAAACATAGCAAATGCAATTTCTCTCAATGAAAAATAAGTATCTGTACATGTACAGGTATCTAGATTTATTAGTAAGGAAATATATGTTGGTGTGATTTTGTAGGAATGGGGTTTTTGGGGAAATTTTATCACTTTTATTGTTAGCTTAATATTTAATAAGGAACATGTTATTGTATATTAAAATTAAATAGTTTCATATTATTTCTTTTTTAAAGCAAATACATTATTAGATCAAAGGTAAAACATCTGCAATGTGCTACTTATAAGAAAATAAAATGAGCTAAAATTTTAAAATTTCATGGGTGAGCCAAACTATCACCGGCAATTTTAATTTTTTTTTAAAAGACAATGCACTATGAAGTCGGTCCAGTTTATGCGTAAAGAATTCAAAGAGCGGTAAGAAAATAAACAATAAACAACAGCAAGATAAGCAAACAAAATGTGAAAATAACCCCTTTTTATTAGAAGACAAGAAAGGAAGGAAGAGTTTTAAACAAAGTGAACGCTGACACCCAAACATCTGATGCAGGCCCAGGAGCCAATGCCACTTAGCAGAAACAGGAGAGGCCACCCCATCAGCATCACTAGGCCTCAGGTCCAGAGCTAGCCCACACACAGGCATGGCTCCCAGGTACCTAGGAATACAAAGAAATTCTCACTTACAGATAATTTTAGAATTTTGAAAAGCAAAGACATCAAGCAGATAACCTTGAAAGGTTGAAGGAGGAAAACGTAAATATCATTCAAATGTTTAGTCAAAGAAAGAAACCAGAATAACAATAGGAACAACATTTAAATTGCTAAACTGAGGACTCTCAGAAAAGCTTAGCCTACTTGATTTTATCAGGAAGTTCCATTAAGACATCTAGAGAAAATTAATTTTATACTTTTCCTGAGAAAAAGAAATAAATTATTCCATACAAATATAATGTAACACCCACAAAACATTGAGCATTATTATATAATAAGAAACTACACCATGACTATGACATATAAATTCTAAATACATCATTAGTAAATTAATCAAACAATTCATTAAGTAATATGCCATAACTGTATATTTAAATATATATTATTTATTCAAATAATATATAATACATATAAAATAACGATTTATTCTCTATAAAAATGTAAGACAATTTAGACATTAGATAGCCCATTAAATATTATGAATTTCATTAATAGGTTAAAGACAAAAGGCTATATATTCACGAATGCCAAAAATTTAAAGGAAAATGTAACCTGAAATCCTAAATAAAAGAAATGGAAAGTAGTTCTATAGGTAGAAATGAATTTTAAATTACTAATAAAACTTCATAGAAGAATTTAAAAAATTAGAGGTGACTCTTTAATGAAATCAATGAAGAAAAACTGAAACAGATTTACAAAACTCTAAAGTATCTTAGAGGAAATGTCCTCTGCATTACAAGTGTAGAAAAGAAACTTGGGCATATGTAGCAGATCTTCTTACCTTAGTGCATAGGGAACTTCAGCCTCCAAAGAGACTCTGAGGGATAACACCATCCCCCACTTCCTGCTTTAACCAAACAAGGAGAGGGGAAGTGGAAATGGGGACCAAGGGTGGAGTAAAAGGACTTGGGAAGGGGCATCCTCTGCCATTAGGTGCTCTCTGGACTCTCCTGCAGTGGCTAACATTCAAGTACATTCCAGTCAGTGGTGCCTTGGCCTCTCTGCATAGCCCATCCTCTTTGAGGTGTGAAAACCTAGCTCTGACCACAGAGAACCCAAGTTCCCAGTGAGATACTGACTGCGAGTGCCTGGTGCTCTGCAACCTTGAACAATGACGGAACAGGACTCAAGTGCCAGTGTCAGCAGGTGGAAGATCAATTGCCCATAACCCTCATGGGCTGCTATAACTCACAAATGAATGATTCCAGTGTTTGGTATTTCATAAAACAGCTACAATAGAAAACATAATCATAATTCCAGGTCTTAACATGCTAATTCTTTATCTGTACAAAAAAAAAAAAAAGAAAAAGAAAAGAAACCAGACTGACTTAACTAACATGTCCAGGCACTGGTGATGTGGTCCAGATAGTCAATATAGTCTATCAGAGGGGAGTGGTGCAGAGTAATAGAAGGGAGCAGTGAGTAATGAAGGGGTCAGTTAAGTATGAACTCAGCTGCCATTAGAAAATTCTGCTTAAAAATGTTTTTGGTATCTTATTTTTTATTATTATTATCATCATTATTATTATTATTACTTATATTATTTTACAGTGCAGCCATTGCCACCTCCCATTTTTCCTCATCCCATTCTTCCTCACCCCATCTCCAAGATGTTTCCCCTTATACCCTTGATGAGTTGAAGTTCCTTAAAATTCTAATGGGAAATTCATATAAAACTGGTTAGTCCCTGTCAAGGATTCTTCTGATGCTGCAATTTCCTTTAAAAACAGTCGCCATTCATGGCCTGAATCATGTGACACCTTGGTTATTTTATTTTAATTAAAGAAAGTCTCCTACTTGAGAATTTCGGTATTTGTTATTTCAGTGCTAATATTCACGAATCTCAAACAGATGTGTTTATAGTCAGGAAAACAACGTAATAAGCCTACATGTATGTGTACTAACAGATTCTTCAGGTTCAATAGGGAGTGGCTCGTCTGCGGTCAGATCCTACCCTTTGCCCAGTCAGCTTTTGCCTGCCACTGTCCATAACCTTAGCTTGCTCTCTCACTGCATCTCGCGTGAACCTCACTAGTAAACAACGTTGCAAAGACCTATATTGTCACAGATTCTAGGCACAGATCAACTGAAACTGGGGTAGTTGGAGTTTGCAGCAGTGAGCTTATAGCAAAAATAAGAAAATAAAGCATAAAAGTGTCTACATAGAAATTGCAAAAATGCCAATGGTATACAAATTAATCAAAAGGATAGAAGACTTTAAAAAGTTCTTTGATGACTAGGAGATCAGGGGCAAGAACGTCAGAGGCGAAGATGAGAGGGGCGCAGGGCATCTATCTATTAAAGAAAATGAGCAAGAAGTAGATGGGGCTGTAATTCCACTCTGGGAGTTCTGGTAACAAACCACTCCGATTGACTTCATGGTACATGCCGCCGCCAGTACCCCTCAGTGGGATAATAGCCTTGCATTACAGGGCTGCTTGTCTGTTATTATCCTCAAGAGAACTTAGAAAATATGCCCAGTGTTGTTGAAATGAGAAGTGGAGTCAGCCAGGCATAACTTACAATCAAGATCTTCCTAAATATGTTCCAGGAGAGCTTTGTTGACAAAGTGGTGGCCACATGGTCTTGGTATCTTCAGTGATGTTTAGATTCCATCAGATTTCTCTATTTCTCTCTGGGCCTTAGTCATTTCTAATTCTCTCTATTAATAATCTACCCCGTAGTGGTGATAGCAAGGACTGTCAGACTTCAACTCAAGCTTCTGGTAGAGCATCCATTAGGTGGTTCAGTATAGAAGAGTGAGCAAAGAGACTTGTGGATAAAACAAGGAAAATAAGACCCAAACTCATGTGGCCCAAGGTGATCCTGCTGGAAGGCTGCACTGTGTGATCTCTACCATCCTGCATGTTCTGCTGTTGGGACCAAAGCATGAAAACTGATTATCTTCAATGTTAGGATTTCTTCTCATTCAGTTTCAGTGAATTTCTACCTAGAGCTGGAAACGACGGTAACCCTTCCGACATTCTTAAGTAGAATACAGGATCAAACAGATCTGACTATAAAAGGCATGATGGCATGGATAATTCTCATCAATGTGAAGACTGAGAGGGTATGTAGTATATATTTTGCTACCCATGTCAAACTCTTAGTGTCCTGCTGAAGTAGAGTAGTTCCTAAAGACTTGAACAAGCATTTAAATGACTCCTTCCAGAGTATCTACATATCTATAGATTGATACATATAGACAGATATTCCAAGCTTATAAGCAAATTAATCTCTGAAGACAGGGGACTCATGTCTTGTTTTATAACCCTGGTCGTGAGTAAAGGCTGTTCCCTTAGCTTCAATTTTGGTTGACATTCCCTGTATATCAGAACATTTATTTTATGAATGCCTTGAAACTTTTAGGTTAAAGATTTGAGATAAATTGTAGACTGACTAAACTTCTTAACCTCCCCACGAAAGGGGTGTTGCACTGGTTCAATTTAGAGGTAAGTTGGGTGGTGGGAAGGCTCAGCATTTCCAATGAAGACAGTTTCTTTCCTACAAAATGGAGGCTAGATTTTATTTTTCTCAGCTGAGGCTACATGTGTGGATACCTGAGAAGTGACGCAGGTGAACTCACATGGAACAAATTGCCCAACATCCTGCAAATAAAAACAAAAGGGAAAATATGACTCTTTTCATTGAGCCTCCGAATCCAAGATTATTTTTCCTTTTCCTTTACCTTTTAAGATAGTTTAACTTGTCAAAGTAATGGATGTGGACGAATAAATGGCTGAGTAAAGAAGTTGGATTTGGTTAAAAAAAATGAGGCAAATAATTTAGTATTGTTGTCAAAACAGAATACAAAGCAATTTAGAAAAATGTAACCAGTTCCTTTTCTGAACATTTTATGAACCCTTCCAGAATAATTGTAAAAACTCATACGTACTGTTGCCATTTGATGAGTTCATACCAACAAGAATAGTGCTTCCTTCCTTTTGTCCTAACTATATCATCTACATTCCCTAATCCCATACTGGGAACAAGATTCCTTTCTAGCTCTGTGGCCTTAGGAAAGTTAAATACCCCGTGTGTCTCATTTATTTTTTGTTTTTGGTTTTGGTTTTTTGTTTGTTTGTTTTTTAATCTAGAAAGTTGATATAATAATAAAGATGTATAGAGAATCTTGACTAACATCTACATGAGTTAGTGTACCAGAAATTAGACCTAAATGACACACTAACGTCATGTGTACAGTCAGTAACCTAACTTCAATAGAAAGCTTATCTCTATATAGTAGCACCCCAAACCTATACCCTAACCTAACAACATCTACTCTGGACTCCTGCGGCAGCCAGAGGATGCCTGCTCATTCTCCTGGCATACGCATCAGTCAGAACACTCTTTGCCATTGTCCTAATGAGATCTAATACTCTTATCACTGTTTGGTTCTCGCTAGAGAATCAAGAGCCTATGGTTTTGTAACAGTTCCCCTGAAAACAAAGAACATGCACTGTTCCTGATACACTTACACACTCAACAGACAGTTCTTCTGACCTGGGTCTGGCTTTGCTTATCTTTGATAGACTCCCATGGGCCAGCAGTCAGTTGACAATTGAAGGACCTACTTCTGACCAAAGATGGTTTCACTTACCTTGCCAAGTGGTTTATTGGCTGTTGCTTTTAGTAATGGGTTGGATGGGTCACAAGCCTGTCATTGTCAGAAAGCTGTTGTTTCCAGCTTAGACTGGCTCCTGGGGCAGTGCCAGGAAGGTGCAAGAAAGGGAAGGGAAGCATGTTATAGAGAAAGCCCCAGTCCAAACATGAGAAAATCTTGCAACAATAAGAGATTCAATGTACATTGTTCAGAGAAAAAAAAAGCAGAAAAAGCTAAGAGAAGTTGGCATTTGCCTTCAATCCACCGTATTGCACTGGGAATAAGTTAAACCCTTACAACTTTAGCAGCCTTTCCTCAGCTTGGGCTGTCCTGTGCTTTCCTCTGTATTCTTCCCTCAGTCCCTATAACCAGACACACCTGCCTTCCTGACACTTGCTGTACATGCTGACTTTAATCTCACCCCGAAGTCCGTTTCCTTATTCCTTGCCCACGGGAATCACCATCCAAGACTGCCCTTCATCTCACTCCCCTCCCCCTACCCCTTCTCCTCTCCCTCTTCCTTTTATTCGGTGGCTCTGGAAACCAAACTCATGTTTCTGCATATGGTAGAGAAGAACTCTATCACTGAGTTATGCCCCGACTACGGGTCTTCTACCTCTTTTTTCTTCTTGCATACTAACTCAAACATCCTGTCTTCAAGGAGCTCTTTCCTAACCACACTTAAGCTTTCGTCTTCAATCGTTTCCTCAGCCTTACTTGTCTATATCTGAAATTATTAGATTTTCTTAGCTGCTCATTTCAGCTCAGAGATTGGAAATCTGTCTTGTTTAGGCAATTGTCCTTCATTGCCTAGGACAATAGCTAGTTCATAGAATGTGTTTTCTAAATACCTGAGTGTTAGTTATGTGTCTAATATCACTAATGTCATCTCTGTTACTACCTAACTGATGAGGTTGAAATGGCTGTCACTTCCCTCATCAAGAGCCAAGACTAGACAATCTATACTCTCAGCTTCCATTCATCTCCCAGTGTCACTAAAGAAATATGTTGGGTACATGTGTGTATCTTCCTCCTTTTCAGTTTTCCCTTAGGAGGATTCCCAACTTTTATGTTCTCTCTCTCTCTCTCTCTCTCTCTCTCTCTCTCTCTCTCTCTCTCTCTCTCTCACACACACACACACACACACACACACACACACACACACACAATATCTGTTCAAATCATGAAGATTTCTCTAAAATCATCACTCTAGGACATTTTTTAGAGTCAGGAGCTATACAGTGTTGTATCAGCCATTAGGAGATGCCCAGGAAATAATGTATGTTCAAATGCTATGAGAATGGTTCTGACCAGAGAACTCGCAGCAACATCTGTTCAGATGTACCACCTTGTCCTCTGAGTCCATTTCTAAATGAGTCATTTGAAACATAGTTCTTCACTTTTTCTGAGGAATTTCCAGTGGAGAATTTAATAATAGTTGAAGTCTTACAGTTGTCCCTGTGGGTCTTCATATGTTGTGTTTGACTCAATAAGTCTGCGTTCTATCTTTGGGTCCATACAGTATAGTTTCTGCTTTTGGTCCAGATCAGAAATCTATCTATGTCAGAGTTTATTTAAATGTAGTCCACATCTAAAACCATCAATTCTAAAATCAAATGAAGGGCTAATTACAAAAATCAAATTGAAGGGTATTATTACCTTTCAAAATAAATCCATAAATATTTGTTAAGGAGAAAAAAAGAATAGAGGTAAATCAGATTTGTTGTGAGCTGGTACAGGCTGCTGGAGGGCTGCTAGGTTGTCCTATCACATTAATTTTTGAGCAAGGAGGAGAAGGCTTTCTATGTAGACATGTTCCAGAGGAATTTAATGACTTTTGAGAACAGGAGAATTATTCGAAAGCTGTTTGATTTTCAAGGAAAGTTACCTTTTGAGGAAAAAAAATCAAAACAAGCCAGTTCACCTATTTCTCAGTCCACAGCAACAACAACAACACAAATACAGGGTATTGTAAATTCCCGAAAATCAGATCCGTGTTCTGGATCACACGCTATTAAACAAACATCCCCCAATATTGCAGCCTGGCAGTTTTAATTTCATCTCAAAAATGCATCTTGTTTCTTTCAACCCTTGACTGTTTTGACATTTTCTTCGATTAAATTATAAACAAGCATGAAGCCTGATGGTGAGGCTGGAGCCACTGATTTCCCTAATTGTTTGCAGTTGTCTGGCCTGCAGAAGGCCGGCCCTGTTAAGAAGTCAATGATTACAGGTCTAAAGACTTCCTCTGTGTGTTTACTCAGCAGATAGGGTTCAAACATTCAGATTATTTAAATTATAGATTTAAATTTCACTGGAAGACATGGGCCCTGAAAAACATCTCTGGCAGCTTCACAGAAGATGGAGCCCTCCGGGTACAATTGCCTCCTGTAAACATTTCATGTCGCGAAGACTGGCTCAAGGCACCCTGTCCCTCCACAGATGCCCCAGTTTCTCAGTGCTCAGCAGAAAAGATCAGTTAATTATCAGTTGACTGGTTAGCCATCTATTTATTTTATTAGTAATTATTGCAACAGAGCACTGGAAGAACTTAGCATGGGCTGTCCAAAGTCTACGGTCAACTCTTCTTTGCTTTCCTTTAAAGCTTCAGAGGTCTACATTCCTTGCCTTTCCAAGTTCATAATTAACTGATAATTAACTGCTTTGTAACAGCGCCTTGACTTCTTGGTGGCAATAAAAACTGGCAATAAATAAGAAGGAAGCAGGAATGTCCCCTTGGCTTATCGCAGCCACATCTTATCTTTATTATCAAAGGCTACGCCTCTTAGGCAAGACCCAATCCGGTGCTCCTCTGTTTATTGTCCCACCTGTAGAAGCAGATTATTGCTGCTCAATAATACCATTTGCCTCTGAAGTATTTACCTCATAACCCTTCATTTCTGCTCCCAACCCAATGTGAAAAAAAAAAAAGTGTCGGCCTCGGCCTCAAACATAAACTGTAGGTCTAGAAGAAAGAAGCCTTCTATTTGGGAAAAAATTATATATATATATATATATATATATATATATATACATATATATACATATATATATCACCACTCTTCCAGATACAATGACAACTTCTGACTAGATAAACATATCTTTTTGTATTTCTATTCATGTGTCCATAATCAAAATCAATCAATTCTCTTCATCCATTTAGCCTTCTATGTGAGAGTCTATGTAGAACTTGTCACTTAGAAATGTCAATACTATACTCAATTCTTTTGTGTGGGTTAATACTTAAGATAAATGATAGCATATTTGGAACCTAAATAATCAGACATCCCACTTAAATCAGGGTTTTGTTTCACAGCGTGAGAGTCTCACAAAGTATATCAATGTGCTTTAACTATATAGTCTAGTTCTTCAGAATCCAGAGAGCAACTTCGTTTATCAGCGCATTTGTAACATGACCCTGTGTTTAAGAGATATGAGTAGGTCTTGAAACCCCACTCAGTGCCTAAATAGCTAACTATTTTCCCTTTGTCCCATATAGGAAGAGCAGGATTAATAAAGCTGCCCAAGAAAGTTGCTCCCATCTGTTCAAAGGTACAAATGTGAAAGACTTAGAATGTTAGCTCTCCACTTGCTGCCCGTGTGGAATTTGTTTCTAATGAGTTCACATAGTGTGAAAAGTGCAGAAAGTACTAAGTTCTAAGTGCCCAGAGTGAGTCTGAAGCAGGAGGCCTGCAGGAGGAAGACGTCATTACACAGATAACGTTCACACACTATCTCTACCAGCTAGAAAACAGGACTCATTCTCAAAGAAGAGTGAGGAAAATTGTTCTTCTAGCAGTTGTAGAGAGCAAAAATACAGACCAACTTTTCTAAAGTCTCTGTGTAACTCTCCCTTCCTGTAAACGCTGTACAGCTCTCAGAGCCATGACCCTGGCTTAAAGGTGAAACACCAGTGAAGTAAGATTATCGAACCTTAACGTAAAACCTGACATAATTGCTTCTGAACCTGGGTCGGGTACTCACGGGAGCACAGTTCACATCTACTTCACACCCTCCTGCTGGGAAGTGGAAGCCTCGAGTGATGTATTTATGAAACTCAGAAAGTGCTCGAAATATGATCAGCTTCCCTCCTTGATTTCACAGCCTCTGCTAATGCACAGAAAGGAAGTTCGGCACACCACTGAACACACAGCTAAGCACCCAGAAACAGAAAGCATGGCCTGGGAACTCGAAAAAAGCACACAATGACCGGCTGCCGTTTGGCTTGATTTCCTGCCACGTACTGCTCAGGTTGGGGACCGCGATCTGCTCTATCGCCCGGGGTGTATTGTTCACTGTTTATTTTCCCATCGACAGCAAACAGTTTACTTTCGATGTTAGTATGCTTTTATTATCATCCCTGGGATATTTGCACTGCCTGTGCTAAGGATCTATGTAATGCCTTAAAATAATTTTAATACCACTTCAGCTTCAGAAAGCTGGAAGCCAGAAGGTAGTAAAGAGGTATCTGTATCTACATCTACGGCTTGAGATTAAAGGGAAGTAGGAATTCTAGGTATCTTCAGGAGGACAGTGCTGCTGGGTTTGCCTCCGGGGATGTTTTGGGTATGACAGGTTTGGCTCTAGAACATGAATATTAGTACACACTTTTCCGAAAATGCTGCCTTTTTCAGTAGGCCAATCTTCACTGTGTAGTTTTTTACTGTCCGTGAAGGTAAACACAGGCAGTGAAATCACAAATAGTACTGATCTTTACTTTCTCCACAGATAGTCATTCAGTCAGGAAAACACTTTCAACCACAAAGCCATGTAAATGACCATTAAGAATACTTCAAAGATGCCACCTACCTTAGTTGATTCATACTAAATGCATTGCTCCATGGGTAATATTTGTGGAAAAATTTAAAATTATTATATATATATATAGTTTGCATATTTTAAAACAATTCTTTGTTTGTGTGTGTGTATGTGTGTGTGTATGTGTGTGCCTGTGTGCGTGTGTGTGTGTGTGCACTATAGATATTCAGGTACCTGAGTAGACCAGAAGGAAGTGTCTGAAACTCTGAAACTGTGGCTACAGTTGCTTGGGAGCTGCCTACTGTGGGTTCTGAAAACTGAACCCAGGTCCTGTCTGCAAGCTCAGCCAAAGCTCTTACCTGCTGACGTCTCTCCAGCCACTGCCTGCACTCTTTAAGCAGTGGACGTGCTCAAATAATCCAGTAGCTGCCTTATTTAATAATTACATTTACTTTGTATAGTTAGACGACTAGAAGATAATCTGTTCAAAGGAGCCAACAGAATAAAGCACTAAGAGTCTGTCAAAGAGTGACGTGTCTTTCGTGTACCAATAGACAACTCAGGGCTAGAGAGATGGATCAGTGGTAAAGAGCAGTGACTCTTTATCCAGAGGACCTAGAATTGATTCTCAGTACCCACTTGGTGGCTCACAATGGTTTGTAGTTTCAGTTACAGGGGCATTCGACTTTCCTCTCATCTCTATGGTCACGTGGTACAAACACATTCAGGCAAACATTCATACACATAAAATGCAATGGAATATGATAATGATGATAAATTAAATGGTTAGGCAGTGTAGGTCAGATGGCTTGGTGGGTAGTATTTATTGCATAAGCATCCAGATACCCATCCATGACATAAAAACTCGGTTCTGTAATCCTAAGCCTCAGGGCTAGAGGTGGAAGGATGTCTGAAGACTCCCAGCCAGACAACCTAGTGTGAGCAGTGAGCTCTAGGGTCAAGTGGGAAATGATAGAGTAGACATCAAATGCTCACATCTGACCTCCACATACACAAGCACTGACACATGCACCATCACAAACACAAATGCACCACATGTGTACGCGCGTGCACACACACACACACACACACTTTAAAATAAAAATTCTACAAATAAGCAGCCAATTCACATGTATTTTGATCATATTACCCAATTTGCATGTGTTCATAAGAGTCTTCAGAATGTACCATTAGAAAGTTATGATCAAACAGATTTTTATACACAGAAGGAAAAGTACCTAAATATTTTCATTAGCAAGTGAATGTTTCAAGTGAGCCATTTTTAAATAGTTTACCGCACTTGATATCTTAAAATATTGTTTAATAAGTAATAATGTAGGGATATTTTTCAATACCAATATTAAGTATTCAAGTCCCTAATCAGTACTCCTTGGGAGCTATAACTAAATATGTACATAAATTTAAACCTCATTCTAAATGTTCAAATATTGAGTATGGCTTCATGCTAAACTATATGAGAAAGTAGCTATTATTATTCCCACTTTCTAGATGAGAACAACTGAGACCTAGAGATGTGGTTATTTCTCCAGGTCGCACATTCAATTTTCAGTGAGAGAGAGCCAAGATCTTGACCCAAATGGCTCGTGTTCAAAAGAATGTTACTATCCACCATGACTTAGGGCAGCTTTCTTCTTTAGTTAAAATAGTAGAGAACACTTTGTTCCTCAGATAAAAAATACTTGAAAAGACCCTCTGATTTGCTATTACACAACTATTCTAGCCTCAGCCTCTGGTCCTCCCTCAACCTATGACACATACGCTGGCAGAAATGCGTGCCTTTCCAGCGGCCATGCCTTCTCTGTCCTACTATCTTATGTTTCTTGAGAGAGTAGCAGGCAAGAGGAGCATCCCCGCTCTAGTGTGTCCTCCATCCCTTCCCTTCACAGCAGCCACAGTGGGGACTGCAATCCTTCCTCACTAATGCTGGGGTTTTGAGGGGGTTGGAGGTGAGAAGGCCAGGATGAGACACTAGCTCTCTTCCACTTACAGACTGGATTGCCTTAAGCAATTCATTCCATTCCTCTGTGCTTTAGGGCCCTTCTCTAAATGATGAGAATGGCAATTCCAACCTTATAAAGTTATTATATGCAGTCTCTCCCAGGACAATAGTACAAATGGAGACCCATATACCATATGTCTAAATATTTAAAAGTTATAAATCAAGCCAACCAACTGTTAAATAAAATGTTGTATGTTACCTCTGACAAATATACCTTTACACTGATGAAATAAGAGGTGTTGTGTGGAAACCTGTGTTTTTCATATGACCAAAAGTTGGCAAATATCACAGAGCAGCCTTTGTTGACTAGGATTGGGGATGAATAATAAAAGAAAAAGGCTAGAATGAAAGGATTATGCATGTTTCATAAAAAAACAGTTACTTTTTAAAAACACAAGATTTTCCATCATTTCCTAAGGATTTGACCTGAGGCCTCACATACGCTAGGCCAGTGCTATACCACTGAGCTGTATCCTTTCTAACTTACTTTTTATTGATCATAATGATGTAGAGTAATGGTTCTCAATGTTCCTAGTGTTGCAATTCTTTAATCCAGTCCAACATACTGTAATTTTGCTACTGTTATGGATTCTAATGTAAATATCTGATGTACGGAATATCTTCTATGCAACGTCTGCAGATTAAGAAACACTGATACAGAGCATTCTTAAGTTAAAGTAAACATAACATCCTAATACATTTTATCATTGCTAAGCATTAAACTTATACATCAAAATTATGTAACAGAAATGAATTTTTATCCCATTTATTATTTCATTATGGTGAAATGTTCAAAATCTACTTTTCTAGCTTTTTAAAAGCTAGAATCCATCAACGTTTCCTGTCCCATCTCCCTACTAGTGTTCCCCGCATCTGGAAAGTATTATTCTTTTCTCAGCTTCTTTAACATTAGCATTTTAAAACCTACCATATGAGTGACATCACACAGTATTTATGCCTAAGTTGTTTCACTTTGTGTAATGACCTCTAATGCAATGACCACTTACATTGTCAAAAATGACAGCATTTTACCTTTATAAAGACTGAATAATATCCAATTCTGTGTCTGTAGCAGATTCAGCCCTTACCCACTTGTCAATGATTCTATTTCTTAGCCACAGTGAGAATGCTGCAAAAACATGAACACAGATGTTCCCGGGACATACTAATTTCATTTCTTCTGGATATATATCCAGAAATTGGATTTGTGGATTATATGAGGGTCTATTTTTAACTCTTGCAGAACCTCCCTAATGGCTCCAATGATAGCACTAAGTATGGCATCTCCCTTCTCTGAATCTTCCTCAGAACTCAACTTTTTCTAACCAGAATGGGCTGAAAGCTCATTGTGGTTTTGATTGACTTTGACCGGATGATTAGTGATGCTGGGCATTTTCTCATCAGTTGCCAACTACTTACATATTTTATGTAAATGTAACTTTCATTCAAAAGATGTGATCGTTGTCTGAGACAGAGGCTTGCTGCTGAATAAGTTTATCCTTTCTAGTCCATTCTAAACTCTGGCTGGCTGGTTCAACTCAGCTGTTAGGACTCAAACTCATTTCGAAGCTAACTGATTCAAACTGGCATCAAACTAACTCTGGCAATCTGTTCTAATCTTCTGGCTTCTTCTCATTCTCTGGCTTGTTCTGATTTCACCTGCAACCCGTCTCTGTAAAACTGTCCTGATAAAACTGCCTCATATATATATAAAATCTTTCTCTGACTTGTCGCTCTGTCTGCCCCTCAACTAGATGTCACTTTCAAACCTGTCTTCCTTCTTCTACAAACTAACCTTATCTCCATTGTTTGGATTACAGGAGAGTACTACATGTGTGTCTATATTCCAGGCAGAAAGACGAAAAGTGAGTCATTTAGCTGGAACACACAGACCTAAAAGTTCCTTGAGTGGGATTCCTTGCCAGGGCAGTCACGTTGCTGGACTATAATTCCTTTACATCTTTGTTCATTTCTCAGTTTGACTATGTGTAGGATTTTTTAAAAGTTCTTTCTATGCCTTGGTTATTAACTTACGTCAGATGAAGAGGTGACACTGTCCTCCGTTCTGCTGGTTGCCCTTCATTCATCCATGTTTTGCCACACAGAGGTACCTTTGATATACATATTCTTACCTGTAAGTGTTCACTATATTCCTGTGCTCTTGATATCTGATCCAGAAATCCCTCCATAACTTCAGTGTCACAGATATTGCCTCTATGTGGGCCTCTAGGTATTCAAGTCTATTCCGAATTTGGTTTTGTACATTGTAAGACAGGGAAGTCTAGTTTAATTTTTTTACGTGTATATGTAATTTTTCTATTATTAGTTATTGAAGAGACTGGCCTTTCTCAAGTATGTTTTCTTAACACCTTTATTGAAAGTCACTTTGCTACAAATGAAGGAGTTTAGTTTTAGGCTTCTTATTCTCTCCCGTTGTAGAAATAAACACTTTGCTTGTTCTGTCACAGTGTCTCGGTGTTCGCCAAGCAAATGGCCATCTCTATGTTCCCATCCTCATCCTGCCATGTTCTCTCTGGTGTACACCAGTGAGATGACCCATGTTCTGAGACAGGAACTCTCAGAGCCTTTATTCCCATGCTTGGCCATCATTCGCCATGGAATTGCACTACCTCCGTGTTCTACATAGGATCATCAGTGAGATCACAGATTTTTCAGGAGGAAAATGGCCTTTAGCTACCCATCCTTAAAACTTCATGAGGAATTGTGGTGTTCGAATCAGGAGTAAAAGAAGACTGGGATTCAATCCCTGCCATGTGCTTTCAATAGAGAGAGGGAAGAGTCAATGAAATTCTAATAAAGAAAAATTCATGGAGAAAAAAAGGAAACAAAATGTGAGGTCATTGTTCTATCTAAATCTTAAAATTTACAAGGGTAAAAGTTTAAAATTCCCTCATCAAGCTATAATTCTAACTGAATATTGAATATTCTATACTAGGACTTGAGTCTTGAATACAAAACACTTTTATTCATTAATCATATTATTTTCAAGTTGTTTTAAATAATATTAATTTAAAATTATATGTATATATAATTATATATCAAGAGTATAAATCATCTTGATTAAAATTGGAACTCTTGGTCTATATTTCCTATAATGTTTTACATTTTTCTCTAACCTTAGACATACAGAAAATGTCACATGACCTAGAAAAACCCTTTTGGTTAAAGTGAGCACTAGATAAATAACACAGAGAAGTGTCTCAATCTTTCATCAAATATATTTGAAGATTTCATTCCAATTCAACTGAAACAGTAATAAACTTTGACTATACCAAAAAATAAAGTGACTTTAAATCCATTAGTCACATTAAAGCAACCAAGACAAATACTAGTACAAACTAGGCAGAAACACAAGAGAAGAACAAAAGGAAGGCAAATTTCTAGTCCACAGCAAGATCGAATGCCAGTTAAACTCCATGCCTGTGCAGGCCAGTGTCTTTGTTAGGGTCACTGCTCAGGTCCCACTGCCCTGGGTCTACACAAATGCTGTCAGTGTAGGAGCTGCTTGCTATCACTTTAGAAAACACAGAGAGAATACTCAGAAGCACATGTTCTATGTGTTAGGCTTTGAACAATTAAAACATACTCTAGAGACATCCAGGACTGGAAAGAAACATAAGCAGGCATTCTTTCTGACATAGATTTGATTTTTAAGACTTTTATAGAGTGTGTTTGCTGTCTCTAACACCCTTTTCTTATAATAGAAGCTTCAGTGAGAGAGCTTGTTTTAGGAATTCCAACTTCCCTCTGGAATGAATGGTAACTCCTTATTTGGCTAATGTACGCACTGTGTGACAGCAGAGCCACCAGCATTCCTGCTTTGTGCACTGTGGAGACCTGGTTTTCAGGAAGCAGAGGGTAATGGCTTTAATAGCTCTCATCTCCTTCAGAGGTGGCAGGTGGGAAATCAAATACATTAAAATGGTTTACAATTTTTATTTCTTGAAGATATGCTTATTGTTATATTTTATGCTATGATTTCTGGATATTGTTCCTTGCCTTTTAAAGTTTAAACAAAATAAAGAAGAAACTGTATTTTATAGCCTCTCGATTTCATCAGGACCGACAACATGCCTTCCCTTCATTCCCATTCATTCCTGAGAGTCTTCAGAGTACAGTTTGTGCTCTGCTTGATTCAACACAGATTTAGTCTTTCTACATTTCACTTAGCAAAATGTTTAAGTGGTACCGTTTTTCAAAATTCTGCCAAGTTCATAAAATAATGGTAAATTAAGCATAATGTTGCAATGCAACCAAAGTCTACTTAAAAAGGAAGACTGACCCCAGAGTATTTGAAAATAGTGGCTGTTGTGTTATTCTCCTGTCTGGTTAAAATACTGTTAATATACCTGCAATTTGCTGTCTTCTAAAGATAATGGCAGAATAATAACACGTGGCATTTAGGTCTTTATTATAAGCAACTAAAAGGCACAGAAAACAAGTTTCCATTTATCCTCTGTTCTGGAAAGATAGCCAATCTTTTGTTTCCTAAGTGCTGGTCCCAAGGGGAATTGGCATGTAAAGCAGAAGCTCACAAACAAGAGACTCCAAATGTTTGAGGATGCGTGAAGGAAGAGAAACAAGATCTGAGGAAGCAAGTAAAAGTCTGACTCCAGAGAGTAGGACTGCAATAGACAGACAGAAGGAGAGACAGACAGATAGACAGACAGACAGATAGATGATAGATAGATAGTTAGATAGATAGATAGATAGATAGATAGATAGAATGATAGATACATACATACATACATGATAGATATAGATATACATGATAAGGATATGGATGATAAACACACGGATTATGGGGACACAGATGTGGGGGGGGCAAAATATGAGACGTATCTGGATGCTTTCTAGATGAAGCACAGCACACTTCAAGTGACAACTCATCTGAACTCCTCCCCTCCCAAACACAAACCACAGCACTACAGTTCCTAACATCGTAGCACTTCTATGCTCTCCACTGAGCGGTGCCCTGGGGGCTGAGGCCACAGCCGCTGTTCAGCATCACAGAAGAGGAGCACACTGAATACCCCTAACCCCAGGAAAGGACGCCAAATTTCAAAGTGGGATTTCTGCTGAATGTATACTATTTTGCACCACAGTGAAACCAAAACATCTCACTGAAATCAGTCAGTGTAGGCTGGGCATCACCCTAATTCAAAAACAAGTGAACTGGAATGAGAAGCATTCAAAACTGTAGGATTCCCTTATATGGGCAGAATTGCTTGGAAGAAAATAATGCTCCTTCAAAAGGATACATTTCCCAGGAGAAGACAGTATTGCACAGCATGCCAGCCTATGGGTAAAAATTACATATTTACTTGGAAAACTATGTTAGTATTATCCATCTAACTCCCAGATGAAACATGCCACTCAAGAAGAATGTGCTGAAGACAGGTCTGAATTACTGGAAATACTCCCACAAGCTTTTGCACAGTGAATATCTTCTCTGCTGTCCTCTCTTCTCCTACCATTTCCTTATTTCCAAACAATAACCAATAATTGCCCTCATTTACCTATTTTAACTGGATTGATAAAGGAAAAGTCTACCTGAATCAATGTTTACAAATCCTCTAGTTAGTTATTTGAGAATAGCATACAAGGTACTGTGATCATATTCAGTCCCCCGTCTCCTCCCCAATCTCCTTCCATCACCATCCTTTTCCTATCCACTCAACTTCGTGTCCTTTTTGTCTTTAACCTATCTAGTCCAACTCTCATGACCATGTACTCGTGGGTATATAGCCTCCTTTTAGAGCATGATCAACCTACTTGGGGCTATAGACGTAAAGAAAACAGACTCTTCTTTTCAAAGCAGCAATCGATTGTCAGGGGCAGGACTTCAAGCCTACGTCCCCTTTTGATATTGAGGTTTTGCCTTGCTTGAACTTGCATGGATCTTCTGTATTCGGTCACAATCACTGTGAGTTCATATGTACGAGTGCCCTACTATAGCCAGAGAACACTGCTCCCTTGTAGTCATCCACCTCCTCAGGAATTACCATCTTTCTACCCTTTTCTTGTCTCAATGCCTGAGTCTTGGATGGAAAGGTTGTGATATAGGTGTCCCATTGAGGTCAGAGCATTCCGATGTCCTTGCTCTGTGAACCTTAACCAGTTGTAGGTCTCCATGTTAATTGCCATCTACTGCAAAGAGAAGCTTAACTGTTGAGTGTTGAGAGATGGCCTAGGAGCAATGTCACTAGCAGTCAGTTTAATACTGTGCTGTTGGTTACACCTATCACCTTCATGCCACTGGGTATGTCTTGCCACACTGGTCATTATTGCAGCTCTCAAGGTTCTCATCTGGATAGAGTGGTGATTCCCTTTTTCCCCTGACAGCATGCATAGCATCTTCCAGCATTAGGAACGCTAACAAGTACAACGAAGTGTCCAGATAAATGGTTTAATTTCTTCACTTATAGAACTCAAGTGTGAGTTATCTTTAGCAATGGTATCTTACCATAAAATGTAGAGCAAATCCAGGGGCATTGACAATGCCCTGTAATGTTTGGCAGTCTGAGAAATCTCACCAGCTAAAACTCCAACAAAAGTAACTTATTCCTGGCAATTTGATTATTAGGCTGTGGTTTCTAGTCATGACTTTGTTACCCATTATATGGTAAATCAACTTAAACTCCTTTCATATGTGTGTATGCATATACTTTAGGAAGCCTCAAGAGTAATAGGCAATTATTTTATCTTTATTATTCTAAGAGAGTAAAAATTTCTCTTTTATTAATGTTTCTTCATCCTTGAAAGAAAGAAAGAAAGAAAGAAGGAAAGAAAGAAAGAAAGAAAGAGAGAGAGAAAGAAGGAAAGAGAAGGACAAAATATAAACAGAAAAAACAAACAACAACAAAACGGAGAGAAAGGAAATGTCCCTGTGGACACGCCCACAGGCCAGCTGAATGAAGGCTGTTCTTCAGTTGACAACTGAAGCTGACTAGGGTGGTGTGTATTCTACTGTGCTTTCAGTTTTTAAAAAATTCGGTGATCATTTCAGTTATCTAAGCTCCATCAGTCAATGCTGCCCTTTTCCTTGGATCAGTAAGTACAAATAAACAGCAGAGGGATTTTACTCAACAGACCTGCTTTAAAGTTATGGCCCATATCAACAAAACCAACTATGGTGCTGTTGTCCTTCCAAATGGATCTCACTTATAAATACATATGGTTTTTCTCATAACTCTCCAACTTTTTAGACAAATTTTGTACCATAAATTCTCAGTAAAATGAAAGATAACACATGGTGATTTATTACACATCCTCAGGCTACGTTGTGTGTGTTGTATATTATACCATGATCGTAGCTTGAATAAAATAATTAAATTGAAGCTGAACTACTCATATAACCTTATCAACTCACCACGAAGTCGATGAATATATTTTCAAACAGAATCTGATTTCATTTTTTAATGTGGGTTTTTTAAAGCTGAGAGTGACAAGGGACAAAGTTAAATGTCTATTCAGACTGTCTTTTTCCCCCGTATTTCCCCTCCACCCTAAGGCAAAGAGAGAGGGAGCCCATTTCACGATTTCTACAATGCTAAGAGCTTAAAGGATTTCAGGAATTTCAAACCACATCTCTAACCTCGCTGCTGCACAGCTTTCAAATGCCAGCTTATGTGTTAATTTCGTACGTTAAATTTACACAAAAGTATTGCATGGAACCTAGAACTTAAAAGTTCCTCATTGGCATATGGAAAATCTCAAAAAGTGTTGAATAAACAGAAAAGATTTCAAGCACTTAATTAAATTGACTGTCGAGAGCTCTCTAAGTTATAAGGTTGTCATTACATCCTTTTTACTTAAAAGATATTCTTCTAGCAGTGAGATCCGATGTGTTTGAAGCCTCCTTCACCCTCTCCAAGTGAAGGTTATAAAGAAATATGAAGGATGTATTTTATTGCTAATCCTTGTGTGAAGACAGTCTATTTAGAAAATGCATGGAAATTATAAAATACGTTTGCTTTGTTGCAAAAGACTGCTTGCTGAACTCGTCCCTGAATTGAAATGTAGAAATCGTATTTTTAAATAGTAGCAGTTTATCAGTACATAACTGGATGTGTCTTTATGCAGCCCCAGCAGGTATAGATGTCATCATTACAAAGGACCAGACAGTGGGGAAAGGGGGCACCAGGCTTTCAGGATATTTATCCTCTAGAAGGAAAATATGAGTTGGGAAAATAGTCTCCATACAGTTCTTACCAGGGGCTGTTCAGTGTGATCATTTTGTAGATAGCTTCCTCCTATTAGGAGGGTTAGGCAGGTGCTTGCCATGTGATATAACATCACAAATCAGAGGAAGAAAGACGAACTTTAACACTCCTATCTATTCTTGGGGATCCTCGGAAATCATGTTAAATATATCTCAATTTAATAGCCAACCATTCCAATGCACCCAAAAGATAAAGTGAGAAAAATATCTCCCACTTTAATCAGCTCAGTACTAAAAACTGGCAAGATTTCAAAGTCACTCACTTTATTTATAGGGCCTCAAGTACATAAATGTGAAAAATAATGATAATTTCATCTTTTCATCCAAATCATGTATCCCATACAGAAGCTTTCAGATTGGCCCTTATAAAATGGGGCTTTTAAAAAGGTCTGGGTAGAAAAATGTATTCAGGAAGAGAACTATTCTTCAAAGTCAAGGCTTACACCATATCAGTCACACGGTGCAATGATAAAAATGGAACTTTCTTGACCATGTCCTTCAGTGCTGTCACAGAAGTCCCTTTTGTTGGGAGGATTTTTCCTGGTATAAAGGCTGTTTGATTATGTTTGCAGCTGTATATTACAGCCAGGAAGAGGAATCTTTGGGAACCAAAACTTACGGATCCAGAAGGTAATTGGACAACATACACAATTTAGAAATGAAAGACAGAAAAGCAAATAAAAAATCAGTAATGGGTGTTTTAAAGACATATGCATATCAGAAGTAGCTAATACAAAATACAGAAATACACTAAAAGGGGTAATATTTAAAGTCACCAAAAGTCAAAGCTGGGAGCATCCAGGAATCTAGCATTAATGTCTTGAAGGTATTACAAGATCTGTGCAATTGATCTGAGTCCCGAGGGAAACTCGGCGACTGGCTCACTGTGTATGCTTCCTCTCTCCATATTGCGACTCTGCCTTTTAGCTTTCTGGATGATGTCTGCCTTCTAGCCAGCCAAAAGGGGAAATGAACACACAGAAATCATGAACACTAAGCCAAAATTGTACATATTATTTTCCTCTGATTCCCATTGCCCAGAATACAGTCATGTGGCCACACCTAACTATAAGGGGACCTGGGAAATGTTACTTAGCTTTCTGTTTTAAGTGAATAAAATGCTTGTATTGTTAAATAGAATAACTTCTACAGATCTATATTAAGAATAACTGATCACACTGCTCTCCTATTCATGCCCAAACAGTATATATATTCTTACTTCTAGACAGATAGAATCCAATAAATATTATCTAAAAATAAGACATTTATCTTAAAAGCCATAAGAGTGAGATGACAGAAGAGCACATGAAAGTAAATTTCCCATAATTGAAGCTTATAAGAAAACACAAAAGAGACACACAGCTCACATAGTAGAAAAATACTTTGTAATATGAACCAGTATAATGCTACCCCAAGAGGGAGCTCTCCTAGCTTTCTGGTTCATTTTTCCCCTCTTCTTGGAAAGCCTGTATAGCAATCACACACACACACACACACACACACACACACACACACACACACACACACACACATACACACATATATACACACACACATTCACACACACACATACATATACACAGACACACACACACACACACACACACACACACACACACACACACACACACACACACACACACTCTTAAGCCTTTTGTGAGACAAAGACTAAGTATATATGTCTTGTGGACTTGGAACTTACCAGACAAACCAAGCTGGTCTCCAACACATTGGTCTCTAGCCTCTGCCTCCTGAGGGCTAAGATTATAGGTATGGCACTGTGCCTGCCTTAACACATTTCCAGAACTTTTATCCATGGCCATCTCTATTTTATAAGAAAGAATATTAATACCGATATTTTCAGGGAGAATTTCAAGTACAAATACTGAGATATTATTTTCAGTGATATGGAAGCGATATGAGATTGGTAGGTGGAAACCAAGATTAACTATCTGCAGAAGCCGAGACACAAGAAAATGGACATTAGTGTTATGTAATGGCATATAATACTAACATTCGTATTAAACCATCTCCTATACAAACATCAGGAAGTAACAAGCCCCACAGCTGTAAAATCTCATAGGATAGCTGCTGACAGTGCTATAGAGTCGATTACATAATTTTAGAGTATTAATCTCAGTGTTCCACTACGATCTTAAGGCCCAAAGAGAAATGAGGGACTATTTTTCCAGAAAAAAATTCTTATTTACTGTGGCTGACAAGCGGACACTCAGTGGATAGAAATCAAGCAGAACATTCGGTCAAATAGCTCGCTGAATTGAAATACCATTTAAAGTGATAGCCTCACCAACTTCTTACATAAAAATAAGAACACCATCTAATAAAAGTAGCATGCTAGCAGTTAAAGTAGTTGATATCTTGGAGGATTCAGCACTCAACGTGGTTCAGAAGCCCCCAAGTAGCCCTGCACACTCCCTCCTACCAGCCCCTTACCAGGTCTTCATGTTGGGAGTAACAAGAGTCTCCTCCCTCCATAGAGACTTCCTGAGTTCCTCAAAGATCTTCTATTGGCTTTTGTCCAGAGAGGTATTTTATAAGTTTGTACCAATTCTGCTACCTGCTGACATCTTTAAATCTCTACCTATTTCCAGATCCCACCATATCCAATAGCCAAACACAAAATAAAACCTAGTAAAAAACAAAGTGCATGAGCCAACATAATCACCAAGTTTTCCTGCTTTATGTCAATGATGTAGGGAGAACTAAGGATAAAATAGTACAGTATAATTTTAGGTCGTGCCGAAATTATCATCGCATACGAGTACAAGTATATAATTATATATAAATATAAACCTATATTTGCACATATTATTATGTAAACCATAAAAATAAAGTGCGATAGCTAGAGTATATGAGAACAGTTGTAATTGAGTCACTAGCTAGTTAATTGAAATGGGAGCTCAGCGTGCGCCTATGCTAAATGAAGTGGTAGTGACATAAATGTCCTCAAACAGTGTAGAGAAAGCAACTTACACGTGTAGACAGTGGAAGTTTGGGGGTTGTTCCCATACATGTCAGGCCATTCCAGGTCTATCACAAGCTTGAGGAAGCTCCTTGTGAAGGAAGCGAGTTTGTCTCTGTGACTAAGTGACTAAATACACTCTGGGTACAAAGGAAAGCAGACACACATAGAAATGGACCCAGAGGTGGATCTGAATTCTGATTTGGCAAATGCCAACGGGTGGCACCTGACTCCCTAAAATAAAATGCTCGTGACGTCTGTAGACAACACCAAGGACAATAAGTAATCAGTAATCGAAAGCTCTGGAATCTGAGCCCACAGCTAGTTGTTTACAGACTGGTGATCTCTGAAATACATAAACAACTTTCTTGGTCTGGACAAGTGAATAAATTCTACTTCTGAGAGGTTGGCGGGGGACTCTGTCCTGATGTAATCATGATCTCCATCTCAACTCCAAGACCCAAGGACTGTCAAACACTTAGAGAAATTTCAGCAAGGTCCTATAGGAAATGGCTCCTTACTTTGTACAGATGACCTGTAATGAGTCATGAGGATAATTATAATTATAAAAGGTACTGACCAGTATTGACTCAGAGGCAACAAGAACTATTTGAAATGTAAAACACATCTCTGAATCAGAGGGACTCTCAGGAGAACCTATTATAAAACTGTCCTGTTTTAAAACAGGATACCGTTGAATGCCCTTAGTGGGATCTGACCCCCAGATTGTGGGGGTTTTTTTGTTCAGATTCTGGTACATATGTAAAATATACCTTCCAAGACAATTAGAAGGATCCCCATAGTGGATTTGTAATCTTTAGATAAAGTAATATAATCCATGAAAGAAAGGATAGACTTCCTGCTGGAGTCCTTGTGATGATTACCTGGATCATGGGTCAGCAATACTGATACACAGGCCCAAGGGTTCAGTTCTAAAGCCTAGGTTCACTGTTTCACATTTATTGATTGTATCTGGAGAGATGGGATTTGATCTAATTATGTTTCTGATGCTGTGATGAAACTCTCTGACCAAAGGCAACATGTAGGGGAAGGGACTTAGTTAGTTGACTTACACTTCTAGGTCATCATCTACCATTGAGGTAAGTCAGTTAGGAACTCAACTAGGAATTTAAAGCATGATCCACAGAGAAACACTACATGGTAAGTTGCTTTCTGGCTTATGCATGCTAACTTTCTTCTGTATCCCAGAACTTTCTTCCCAGGGAGTGGTGCTGCCCGGAATGGGCTGCGCCTTTCAACATCTGCTAACATTCAAGCCAGTTCCTTATAGACATTCCCACAGGCCAACAATTCCTCAACTGATTCTCCCTTCCCAGATACCTTTAGGCTGTGACAATTAAACAAATAAAGCTACCTATAACATCCTACTCTATGTCAAATTGACATACAAATACATAATCTTTCAATTCCTTGTCCCCAGGGTCTCATGTTAATATAACATAGATCCAGGACATAAAAGCAATCATACTTAAGTAAAAACAAACCTAAAATCCAGTAGTGTAAATCCAGACTCTGTAGCTCCATGTTTAATATCTGGGATTCACTTATAGTGGAATCTTCTGGCTCCAAAAGGCTTGACCTTTTCCAGCTCTGCTACCCACATCACACATAATCTATTTCACAGGCCCAGGCCAGCTCCATTTCATATTGTTCATGTCCACATCACAGGATCCTGACATTTCCAGTGTCCTTTCGTCTCCACTGTATTGAATAAACCTACAAACTGAGTCTATATGGTTTCACCAGGTATTGGGATAGGCCTTGTACCCTTGAAACTGACAGGCGGTAGGTAGACCTAGTAACTTGGACCACTGGGATGGGCTTTGAGACAAAGTACATAAGAATTAACCTGGTGCCTGGATCTGCAGAGATTGTCCTAGAGCTTTTGCCCACAAAGTTTGGTCATGTACTGTCATCCAATATGGTAGGATGATCCTTAGGCTAATAGAATAGGTTTGGACCCTGGGTCCCATGGAACCTTTTATCAGGACTGATCTGAAGCCTAGAACTAATCAAATGGTGGGGTTGCCATCAAGCTTATTGTACCTGATCACATACCTGAAGCCACTGGTGCCAAGCTGGAACTTGTGTTTTACTAGTACTACCTTAGAAGGTGAACACATAAGTACTAGCCAGAGGTCCATCCTTATAAGGGCTAGCTTGTAACCAGAGTATACAGGATAGTCTTGGATCCAGCAGCTCTAGGAGCTGATCAAGTCTGAGTTCTACAAAGATAGACTTGGACCTTGTTACAGGTGTCAGAGTTCTAGTAGAGGGCTATGGAACCAGGCTGGCACTGGGCCAAACCTAGCCCCTATGTCTGTGGTACCCACCTAATGCTTAAGGCAAAATTGCCACTTGTTATGACCTTGGGTGTATGGACTGCCTCAGTTCTACCTGTGGTTAGGCCCTTTATTCATAGGGGTTAACCTGACTTAGTGACCATGGGCATAGGACCTATTCTATAGGTAGCTTGCCCTGAGGCTTGGTTAATAAAGCCAATCTAGTCCTGGGATTATTCCAGACATGAAGGTACATGGGTCAGTCTGGTCCAAGGGCAGACCTAGAATCCGATTCTACAGAGCTAACATGCTACTGAGATGAGCACTAATAGTAATGTGGAATTGGATCTAGTCTAGAACCTGAGGCTACTGGAGTCCATTTGTCAGTCACATACCCCGGAAACTAAGTCCACAATTCAAGATGTTGCCAAAGCAGACTTAGAAGTTCATTTTATGGGTATCAGCCCGGATCCTGGTTATGTTAGCACTGATCAAGCAGTACCCCAAACCCATAGGAGCCAGCCTAGAAACTGAGTCTAAGAGTTAATCTGACCAGGAGGCAGCCTGGTAGTCCTTAGGGGCCATCTGTAGCTTGAGGTCATCAGAAATGAAATGAGTAGACAAGCTATCTAGAGTTCAAGCCCTTCACATTGGCCTGGAGTCTATGTCTGAAGATGTCTTACATGCTGAAGTAGGCTCAGACTTGAAGGCCTGATACAGAGAATAGCCTTCAAGTCTGGAGCTGTGGGTGCCTTCCTAGAATAGGTTCTACTCTGGCAAAATATCTATAAGACGGGTCTAATGTGTTGAATTTTATTCAGCCATGGAGACCATCTCTCTGCGTAACTCGTTGCCTGGGATTGCATGACATGTGCAACTCTGTTTCTGACCACTCAGGGTGTCTTATTTCTGTGCTTTTCCTGGGTGGTGGAAGACAGTTTCCGTAGGTTAATGTTGTGTGGGGGGAAATGTTCAGATTTATGGATTCTTGGAACAAAGACTGCTGAAATTGGTTCCTATATATTTTAAGAAAGCAAAAACACATTGTAATTAGGAACGAGTATTTTTTTTAAGGATGGTATGAGTTGCTTCAGCAAAATCCCAGGAGTTTTCTTTCTCAACTTTTTCTCCCCCCAACCCCCATCTCTCGCTCATTGCCTCCATTTTTTTTCTTTATTAGGTGGGTGTGCCTGCTAGGGCATATGGAAGGCAGAGGAGCACTTTTGGAAATCTATGTGTTGTTTTCTTCAACTCTGTAGGTCCTACAGGTCAAACCCAGGTCGCCAGACTTCCCTTCAAGCGCATTTACCCTCTGAGCCATCTCAGTGGTGTTGCTTCCTACCTTTTACTTGCCTTTTTATTTATTGTGTGTGTTCTCAGCGGAACTGTCTGTCCTTTACATCAGATTTCGGTTCACAGGCAACAGGTCTGCATACCCTTAAAATGGTTCTTTTAAACACACCCAAACCATCCTGTATTTAAAATTATATTATAACACAGAAAAGCTCCTTGTAACTAGAGTGACTCTAAGCTTTGCCAGTGGATTGAGTGTAAAAACACAGCAATGTGTCTTAGAGATTTTTTTTAAAAAAATTCCTACCCATTCAGTTTCCATGGAGAGCAGTATATTGTCTCAGGCTCTCTTCTGTACCCTCCATGTAGACTGCTCCCAGGGGCTGACCTCCCCTGTGAGCTGACATTTAGCAGTTGCCTTCCTTCATATTTACGAGCATGGTATTCAGTCTAACTACATCAACCCAAAGAATACACATAGAATGGGCACGAAGACGCTTCCCAGATTAAAGATTCCTAAACCATGTAGGAAATGGACAGGGGAAGTTTTTGGCATAAATCCTGTTTTAAATCTCTCTTATGTGCTGAACCAGGGGGAAAGCTGGGGAGTGAGCTCCTGAGAACTTATAAGCCCTTTTAGCCAATAAAAACTTTCCTGGTATTTTTTCCATTTGCTGAAGATCGCATCTCTCTTTCCTGTAACTGTAAGTCAGTAGCTAACACAAATGCTAGACTACATCTGTTTCCAAAAAACACTGTCTTTGCCTACTTTTTAAACACAGGAGTGTGACAGTTTACAGCATTCAGAGCCATAGTCACCAGGCTCTGACCCACTGTCCATACCTCTACTCTAAGCAGAACCTCACCCTCCTTTCTTAGAAACATGTAAATCTTCATAACATCATATCCCCATGACATTAATGTCTCCCCCCACTTCTCAGAGTTAAGATGGCTCTTCTAGAAAGATTTTAACTTCTCAAACTGATTACGCAGCCTTGTCAGTAAGTCTAGTATTTCACACACTTCTTCTTTAGACTGAAGAGCAAGTTGCATCAAACAATTAGGAACCAGTGCTTGCCAATATCCCACCATGGAGGAGAATATGGCTCATGGAGATGAGGCCCCACCCACCTCTGAGGAGCCAGTTAACAGATACTGGGAGAGACTGAGCGGCTTTCCTTACAAGTGTCCTCAGTGGTAAGTCACCATGCTCCAGAGAACACAAGCTCTACCTGAGCTCATGCAGGGAACCCTAATTAACCTCAATTGGTCACAAAAACAAGCAAAACTAAAGACATGAAAATAATAGATTTGGTGGTTCAGTGGGAGTGGCATTAAGGCCTGAGAGGAGATAACAGGGAATAAATATGACCAAGATATTTAATATACATGTATAAAATTGTCAAAGGATTGAAAAAAATAAATAGTACCTGAGTTTTATGTCTTCCAACTCTGCAGCATGTTTTATCATTGAGTAACCACCAGTTTTCAGACATTAAGGGACACATAAAGCTCCAAATGAACTATCAATCTTTAAATAGATTAGCTCAAGCTTCCTATAATAAGCCATCTGGGTAGCGGGCATGGAGCAATGGAGACAGAGAGAGTCCAAGAGAGATCAAGGGACAGAATTTTTTCCTGAGCCAATAGGTAAAATGCTTGTAACCATGCCAGCCCCCGTCACGGAAAGGTGATGGTTGCCAAGCTTAGTAACTGGAGTTTGACAAGCCCAGGGCCCACATGGTAGAAGGAAAGAGCATCTTCTGATCTTCGCATGGCTATGCTCCTGTACTCATAGAACAGACAAAGAGATGAATGCGATTAGGAAAAGAAACACCGCTCCCAAACGCTGCTCTCCTATTTTCAAGTCCAGAGGTAAACAAGATTAAAATTTGAAGTGAGACGTGGATATTGGAAAACTAACTCTTGTTCCTGCCTTCGGCAATTTACTAAGCATCTTTAAAGCTCAAGTACTTTATCTGCCATGTGGAGATGACGTTTGCAGGAGTTTATCTCCTTGTCTGCTGCGTGGATGAGCCTTTTCTGACTGTAGCTGTTTTACCACAGGCGTGTGTGTGTGTGTGTGTATGTGTGTGTGTGTGTGTGTGTGTGTGTGTGTGTGTGTGTGTGTGTGTCTGTGTGTGTGTCTGTGTCTGTGTTTGGGTGCACATGTATGCATGTATGCTAACCCTAGGTCTAAGCTGTTGCTATTACTCTGATAATAAAGTCTGTCTGGAAAGCCAGTGGAAGACTTAGGTATAGGAGACCTGGAAGTCATCTGGGAAACTCAGTTGCTATGGCCAGGGATCAAATTATTCATTTCTTTCATTACAAATTATACATTTCATCATTGGAGACCGAACCAGAGATCCCCAATCTGAGTGCCACAGGAAGGAAGATAGAGAGGATGCCTTCTTTCTGTCTATATCTCCCAACACTACCTTCTCTTTCATGGCCATGTGATGCTTTTCTTTCAGTATTCTAAGTACAACTATTTACATTTATAATCCAAAATGCCTGCTGTCTAAGTCTTCCCAAGTCTTTCTGCCTTGAGGGAAATTCAATACTTTCATAATTAAATGAAATGAATTAGGTCTCCATGCCACACACTAAGGAAGTCCAGAATTCTCACATTCTTGTGAGTGGCTGGATCTTTTCCTTCAGACTTAAATTCTTTCCCACTGCTCTGCAGCCATGTTCTTCCTTCTATGTAGCCTTTGGGTCCAAGTTGTCTGTTCTCAAGGTTGAACACTGTCCATAGCAGGGAGACTGAGCTGCCTTCCCTAGGAGTGTGCTCAGTGGTAAGTCACCGTACTCCATAGAAGATAACTTCTAGCAATGCTCATTCAAGGAAACTCAATGGGTCGAGAAAGCAGCAAAACAGAAGATATGAAAGTAAGAGAGGGTGTATTAAGAAATGTTTTGCTCTGCTCCCCCCTGTTCCAGAGACAGCCACATCTTCTCGTGCAGTGACAGCTTTGTCTCATAGACAAGATGGTGAAGGTCGGTGTGAACGGATTTGGCCATATTTGGTGCCTGGTTACCAGGGTTGCCTTCTGCTCTGCATCTGGCAAAGTGGAGATTGTTGCCATCAACGACCCCTTCATTGACCTCAACTACATGGTCTACATGTTCCAGTATGACTCTATCCATGGCAGGTTCAACAGCACAGTCAAGGCTGAGAATGGGAAGCTTGTCATAAGCCCATCAACATCTTCAAGGATCGAGATCCCGCTAACATCAAATGGGGTAACTCTGGTGCTGAGTATGTCATGGAGTCTACTGGTGTCTTCACCACCATGGAGCAGTCTGGGGCTCACTTGAAAGGTGGGGACAAAAGGGTCATCATCTCTGCCCCTTCAGCCGATACCCCCATGTTTGTGATGGGTGTGAACCACGAGAAATATGACAACCCCCTCAAGATTGTCAGCAATGCATCCTGCACCACCAACTGCTTAGCCCCCCTGGCCAAGGTAATCCATGACAACTTTGGCATCGTGGAAGGGCTCATGACCATAGTCCATGCCATCACTGCCACTCAGAAGACTGTGGATGGCCCCTCTGGAAAGCTGTGGTGTGATGGTTGTGGGGCAACCCAGAACATCATCTCTGCATCCACTGGTGCTGCCAAGGCTGTGGGCAAGGTCATCCCAGAGCTGAATGGAAAACTCACTGGCATGGCCTTCCGTGTTTCTACCCCCAATGTATCCATTGTGGATCTGACATGCAACCTGGAGAAACCTGCCAAGTATGATAACATCAAGAAGGTGGTGAAGCAAGTGTCTGAGGGCCTACTAAAGGGCCTCCTCGGCTACACTGAGGACCAGGTTGTCTCCTGCGACTTCAACAGCAACTCCCACTCTTCCACCTTTGATGCTGGGGCTGGCATTGCTCTCAATGACAACTTTGTAAAGCTCATTTCCTGGTATGACAATGAATATGGCTAAAGCAACAGGGTGGTGAACCTCATGGCCTACATGGCCTCCAAGGAGCAAGAAACCCTGAACTACCCAGCCCAGCAAGGATATTGAGAGCAAGAGAGAGGCCCTCAGTTGTTGAAGAGTCCCCATCCCAACTCAGCCCCCAACTCTGAGCATCTCCCTCACAATTCCATCCCAGACCCCATAATAACAGGAGGGGCCTAGGGAGCCCTCCCTTCTCTCTTGAATACCATCAATAAAGTTTGCTGCACCCCCCCAAAAAAAAAGAAAGAAAAGAAACGTTTTGGTGAGAGATGGGGTAAGGCATGACAGAGGATAATAGTAATAAAAATGACCAGATTCTGTGACATGAACTGGAATAGGAATTCATGCCAGAAGAGATGGGTATTTGAGAACTACTCATCCTGCAGTTCCCACGGTTTCATACAAAGATAATTTCTAGATGAGCAGCTTGGGACACCCCAACATGCTACCCCAAACCTTGCTTTCCCGTGTGTCTCCTTCTACTACACATTTAAGAATTCACGAAACTCTGCCTCATCCACCCTTCAAGTAAAACATTTTAAAATCCCCTTCCATTCGACAGAGCATGTCACATTCATTTAATACTATATATCTGATAGAGACAATTGGAAAAGAGCTCAGTATTTAATTTTCTTAAGCTAAATTTCATTCCTTAGGTTAAATGGTCAAACTACAGAAGAAATGAAAATAAATGTGCTGATGGCTCTTCAAAATTTCGAAGTTTTAAAGTGTAAACTGATAATATAGAACCCCTGATACCCTCTGCATCGTGGTGATTGTGGTCCTAAAACGTATTTGCTGGTCTTTCCTGTTCATTTGACCCATAGAGTATATTTGACATTAGAGATTGAGAATCTCAAGTGTTTCCCAGCCTAAAGTATTAGCATACAAACTTCCAATATCTCTCCTCCTGTTCTTTCCAAAGCTACTATCCTAGGCTCATATTTCTAAGCTACAGAATAATATGACCAGGTCTGCAAAAGTCCTATTCTTTGAGAGGATGTGAGGTCCTGTCCTATTCCATGAAGAGATGTTCAATTTAGTGTAACACCACAGTTCGTGTATTATAAAACAGAGTTGGCTTATACAAGAACTATATGCCCTGATTCCTGGCACAATAAATAGGTCACCTCAGTAGACCTGGTGGTTCTAAAGGATCCTGATGAGCCTGGGAGTGGATTTGTGCTCTGTCATAGTGTCTCACTCCCGTTCCTGGTTTTGACAGTACTCTGTGTTGCTTATAAGGCATTTCCTTTATGCTGAACTTTCTGGATGTCATGGTCCCTTTTCCTTTTTATTTTTTAAACCTGATTCCTTAGGCTAGATGAAGGCTGGCATTACAGGCACTAAAGTGAAGTTGAGTCAAGCATGGTTGAATGTTTACCAAAATGTCCATGTGTTGCTAATCAATAAATTCATTGCTTCATGCTTAGGGCTCTTTAAAGGTATAAAAAAACGCATGTTTGCATGCTTTACATTGTTATTAAGTTTTCATGTCATAATGAATGTGTAATTGTTCTTATATTTACCTGATTGTTATCTTTCTTCATCTTTTTAAGAAAAAGTAAATAAAACATCAAGGTACACTACCGTTTTATGGATCAGTCAATAGGTCAATGCTTAGAACAGCATAACTGTGTGGGAAGAGATCAACGAAGAGAGATCTGTGGCTGAGCCACCTGACTTCTGGTGAGCTGAGTCACCTGACTTCTGTGGCTGAGCCACCTGACTTCTGTGGCTGAGTCACCTGACTTCTGTGGCTGAGCCACCTGACTTCTGTGGCTGAGCCACCTGACTTGTGCAGCTGAGTCACCTGACTTCTGCAGCTGAGCCACCTGACTTCTACGGCTGAGTCACCTGACTTCTGAGGCTGAGTCACCTGACTTCTGTGGCTGAGCCACCTGACTTCTGTGGCTGAGCCACCTGACTTGTGCAGCTGAGTCACCTGACTTCTGCAGCTGAGCCACCTGACTTCTATGGCTGAGTCACCTGACTCCTGAGGCTGAGTCACCTGACTTCTGTGGCTGAGCCACCTGACTTGTGCAGCTGAGTCACCTGACTTCTGTGGCTGAGCCACCTGACTTCTGTGGCTGAGTCACCTGACTTGGTAGGCAGGCTGCCTAATTCAAATTCCATCTCTGTTGCCACTGACTTTCAGGAGCCTCAGTTTTCTCACATTTTAAATTTGGAATGATATGATCTACTCCATGTGCTAATCGATGGAAATGGAGTAAGGGAATACTCTGGCTAGAATAAATCATTTCTAAAAGCTTACTATTGTTAATTTTTTAACTTGGCTAGAATGACTGCTAAGGCTCAAACCTTCTATTTAGACCAAAAACATTTGCACTAAACAGCATACAATGGTTTAATCCAGAAAACAAAAAAGTCACTTTTTTTCTGCCCTTAGTCACTTATTACCCAAAATTATAGTTATGACCTAAAGGTCATGCATTAAAAGTGCCAGGAAAACAGTATAAACCAAGAGAGACAGGTTCGCATGAAGCCTTAATTCTAAAGAGAGGAAAATAAACATAACAGGTAACAAAATGGTGTCTGATAGTTATAGCACTGTACAGAAAATAAAATGAGTGCTCAAACTGGAGAACATAGAAGGAAGATTGTGGGAGAGGTTATATTCTACAAGTGAAACTAAAACCAAGACCTGACTGAGCACACTCCAGAAAAAGGAAAAGCAGGTGTTCATGCCAAAAGACGGGGAGAGAGTGCTTGGGGTTCTTGAAATCCTAGTCTCACAGGTAAAGAGGCACAGCCAACTTCAGCAACATGGAGCTGTGAGTCTTTCTTACTTTGGTCAAGTTTAGATTTCACACTGAGTGAGATGGAAAGCTTTGGGACAGGTGGAAAGAATACTAGTACAATTTCATTTACAATTCTATATCATCACTTGGGTGGTCAGGCTGAGAATGGCTTCTAGGAGCAAAGGCAGACAGTGGGAAAGCCATTGCAAGACCACTGCAGAAGCGATTCTGACAGAATGTGGATTGGGTATCTATAGGAAGGATGGGTCAGGGTGAAAGGGCAACAGGAAGTTCAGGCATTATCCTTTGTTTTAGTTGAGAAGCCAAATGGCTGCTGACTTATTAAATCCAGAGACCATGCATGGGGAGACACAAGTTCAGAGAAGAAAACCAAATGCCATTTTATGGTTCTCTTAACTTGACAACTTGCATTGAATAAAAGACATGCAGTTTTCTAAACTGGAAGTAAAAGGAGAGAACTCATTTTTCTTACTTCTGCAATGTTTGCACAGGAGAAGAGAATCCTAATTGATCAATGAAATTGCTTGGCCCCTTCCTGCCTTACCTGTATATGCACTCTACTTGCATATACATTAACACATACCTATTTGTCTAAGATCTTTCAACATTTTACTAAGATTATAAGTCTTCATATTAAGGTTCAATGAATTCCAAGAAGACTGTATTGCATATATACACATATATAATAAGGACAATATAAACAACAAAGGGAAGATTTATCAAAATTCAAAACAGTATTTCTGACTAAGTATAAGAAAAAAGGACTATCAAATGTCTTAGGACACTTTTATATCCATGACATAAAGGGTGACTTAAATGTTTATTGTCCTTTAAGTTTCATGAATAAGAAGATTTTTGTACAGATAAATACCACAGTAAGAAGAGAATCCATAAGTTCATTGTTCTGTTACGTAAGAAGAACAGGTGACTTCTAATAACATCCTTCTTCCAGGAGAACATGGCCTCTACAGGGGCCAAAGAAGCCTGCTTTGGCATTCTTGGGCACTCAATTCCTCCCTGCATCCATTCTTTGGCACACAATGAACCAGCCACCTCTCTTCTTATCTACCAACAATAAAGAATATGGCCCAAGCATAGAGTTGTTTTGAGACAGGTGTGACAAAGACACAACACCTATAATTTGAGCAGTGCCTGCTGCCTCCTCTCTCTGAGCATGAACTGGGGAGAAGCCCAGAACCATGTCTGCTTAACTTTACTGTACTAAACCCACAGTATAATGGATAGCGATATGGAATAGATTTGATTATGCTGACAGTGGCAGCTGCTGGAATATGCCCCAAGCATGAGCTAACACGCTTAGAACAGGTTGTGTGCAGTAGTCTCACCAACCCTTAAGCAATAAACAGTTATCATTTCAAATGAATCATTTCTCCTATTTCACATTTTGACAAAGTAGAATCATCTACACTCTAACTTATTTTAAGAATATAAAGAGATTTCTCTGCAATAGATAGACTAGGGAACGATGTAAGGATAGTGCAAAACTTTCTATTTGTTTATACACTGTCTTCTTCATGAAATAAATGAGACCAATGCAAAAGGGTGAGCTCCAATGACCTGTGCCCCACTCAAATGCCCCATGTATCCACATGCTCCTCAAATACCTGCCTGCTACCTCATTTCTCCAGCCTGCCGTATGAACCACGATGGATCATATTTGATATTAGAATTTTCCATCTAATTTCTGATCACCTGCAGTCCATAACTCTATGATAACTCTTAAGCCATGTCCTTCCAAGATCTACTTCTGTGAGCTAACCTTCGGTTTGCAAGTTTATTGCATTATTTACATATTTCCTCACCATGAAATGTGTGTGGAACAGTGTGTTTCAATTGTGTGCATGTGCGTGTGCATGTGTGTGTGTGTGTCTGTGTGTGTCTGTGTGTGTGTGTGTGTGTGTGTGTCTGTGTGTGTGTGTCTGTGTGTGTCTGTGTGTGTGTGTGTGTGTGTGTGTCTGTGTGTGTGTCTGTGTGTCTGTGTGTGTGTCTGTGTGTGTCTGTGTGTGTGTGTGTGTGTGTGTGTGTGTGTGTGTGTGTGTGTGTGTGTGTGTGTGTGTGCGTGTGTGTGTGTGTCTCTGTGTGTGTGTGTGTGTCTGTGGTGTGTGTGTGTGTGTGTGTGTGTGTGTGTGTGTGTCTGTGTGTGTGTGTGTCAGCTCTAGGTCTAGGTTCCTAATGCACATGTCCTATCTCATCTACATCACCTAATTGCCAAGGAAACAGCCTATATCCAAAATGCAAACCCACAGTTTTTCTGGGTTCAGTTCCTAAACTAAGCTAATACCTAAGATCATGGGGCAATTTATAAAAAGTGATTTATAGTTTTTCTGATTCTTAACATGTGTTTAATTGTGATGCTTAGAGTGGGAAAGTTTTTGCAAACAAAAATTCGTGGATTATTTCATTTGCAATTTTGGTTATTTCCACCTTGTCTAGATGTTTTCCTTTTATATTCACTATTTTATTAATTATCTATTTTTGCATATCCTGATTGTAACAGAGGAGGAGGAGGAGGAGGAGGAGGAGGAGGAGTTTTCCTTTATAAAATAAATAGGCCATGCTGTAGAGGTGTATGTCATGATTTCTGACTAGAGTTATAAACATAACATGAATTCTTCCTAAAAGAAAAGCATTGATGGTACCGGAAAGTTAGGTGCTTTCAGTATAAAAGAAGAGGGGAGGAGAAGAAAAAGAACAGGAAAGAAAAGCCTCAGTTTTTGCTACTAAAATATAAAGCTGTCACTGAAAAAAATTGATATTCACTTAGAATCCTCTGCATGTTTGTAAGCCATACTTAAAATTGGGTCATAGTTTTGTATAAAAATAAAAAAGAGGAAGGAAGAGGAGAAGAAAAAAGAGAAGAAGGAGAAGGAGGAGAAGGAAGAGAAAGAGGAGGAAACGAAGGTGGAAAATGAGGAGGAGGAAGAGGAGGAAGAGGAGGAGGAGGAGGAAGAGGAGGAAGAGGAGAAGATCTTGACACCAAGAGTCTTGAAGAGCATTGCATTCTGAAGCCCTTGCGAGTCAAGCCAGCATCCTTGCAAGGCTGCCTGCCTGGCTCTATGTGGATGTGCACTAGAGACTCCTGCCCACAAGGGCCTGGACTTTCACCAATAAACTGATCAAAAGCTGTTTCTGTCAATTTCCTCAAATATAATTCTGATCCTGGAAGAAAGGAGACCATTATGAAATAAGCGTTTGGTAGTGTCGCCTGAACTGACCCAGGGGTTCAGCGTGTTCCCAGAAGGTATGTGAGGGTGAAGTGTGAGTGTTCCCTCTTTTCCTTCCCAGCTCTATGAGGGACATAAAGTTTAACTGCCTGCACTAACCAACCATGCTTAACTACCACAAACCTCAAACAATCTTAGGTGAGCTTATTGTTATTAAAGCAGATGCAAAGCAAGATTGTAATTTTTTTTTAATTTGCAAGAATTGAACCATGTATTAAGCAAATGTTAAGTTGAGGAATTGAGATAATCAGATTTGGGGAAACACACTCTTCTATGTTGTCCAGTTTAGAGGTTTGGGTGGGTTTTTTGTTTTGTTTTGCATTTAAACAACAAGGTCATTTCATAGTCTCACAAAGGAGTAAGTTTCACACGTAAAATTTATTTATGGAACTGCTGTGGACCCTGCTCTGGCCAGACAAAGATGAACATAACATAGGCCCCAGTTCAGTGTGGTCAGACTCCTTACAGAGGCAGAGGTAGGAGCAAGGGCCCCCTGCCACCTTCCCTTCAGGGCAGACAAAAGCCAAGAATATTAGAGACCAATGCAAAGTAGGCTGCGGTTAATGGTAATGACTTTGAAGAAATCCAAGTGTGCTTTCCATTGCTATGACAAATAACAAGACCAGAAGAAACCTGAGGAGGAAGGATTTGTTACATCCTATACTTTACAGTCCATCATAAAGGGAAGCCAAGGCAAAGCTCAGCTTGGCAGAAGCATGAGCAGAAAGCACACAACAATGCTGTCTCTGGCTTGCTCCCAGGCTCAGTTAGGCTACCTTTCCTATACAGCCCATGACCACCTGCTTAGGGATGGCACCACCCACACTAGGCTTGGCCCCCTCTACATCATCAGGAAAATACCTTTATGCCCTCAGGCCAATGTGGTATAGCAATTTGTCAACAGAGGTTCCCTCTTCCCATGTATGTCACACTGACAATGATCAAACGCCACAGCTGGTCTGAATATTTTTGACTCTTTTGTGGGATCCTCAATGTACTTTTAGCCACTCCAAGTCTTTCTTTATGGTGACTCCAGGATAGTAATGCCAGCCACACGGGGTTGCTGAAACCGTCTGTGTGATGGTCTTAGCACAGTGTCTGGCATTACTACATATGAATGGTGTGGACTTTTGCACAATGAGCCCTGGTAACAGACAGGATAATGAATACTTGATGGGCGTAGGTGGGCAGCTTGTCTTCCCCTCAAAGCACTGTGCTTGAATGGCAGCACAAGGTGGATCTATCCTCAAAGTTCCAAGGCTTCCCAGCATGGGGTTGATGTGGAAGTTTCAAAGATCATAAAACTCTCTCAGGAGAAACGAGGAGCTAGACAAGTTCTGCCCAAGGAAGTTCTCATAAGAGGCCATTGTAAACCATCCCCATTCCTCTGAACTTAACTTGAAAAATGTTCCCACTAAAGCCCAATGGGAGTTTTATGTGAGAAAGGGATAGAATTAGGTCTTGTGTATTTTTAAAGGGTCATACAAAAAGGCAATGTCTAAATTTTTTACAGATGGTCGCAGAAGGGCTGATGCACTTGGCCAAAACTGACCTTTTATGCTTCCCAAAAGCAAATGTTTACTGAGTGAAACTCTACTATGCTACCAATGGAAAAGAAAATCCCTAGGTGCTTACGTTGGATAACCCAGAGCACAGCCACTGCCAAATACATTTCTAAAGATCACTAAGAATGTTTTCCATGCTACCTGTTTCCAGCCTTCCCCAAGACTTTGCTCTGTAGCTGCTTTTTCTGAAAGACAAATATGTTTCTGCGGATTGCTCTTGCAGAAGCCTGCGTATCTCGACCCTCACTGCTACTGATGGACCCCATCCCTGCTACCACTGTGGTGCCATAAAGAGGATGAGCGTAGTGCTGAGCCAAGCCTCCTGGATTCTGAACAGATGTGAACTTCTTCCAGAATGGCACACCTCTCCACTTGCTCTCTGAGAGGAAGGAGGTTGGCAGGGATTTCTATGTTTCTTCGACATGAAATAGCTCTTTTTAAAAAACCCAGAAATTTGAAGAGCTCTGTTAAAGAAAAGAAGTTCAAAACACAGAAACCCATCAGAGCTGAGTGGTCAAAGGTACGAGTGAGTGATCACAGCATATAAAGGATTCATTAGCTTGAAGATTTCGCTAGAGGAAAATGGAAGGGCGGGACTTGACTGTGCACAAGATGCCTGGCATCTGCAAATTCTTGTCTCCCTCTTATGCAGTGCTTTGCAGGTCCCTTCTGAGATGCAGACTTTTAAAGCATGATTTTCTCTGCAGCTGATGGCTGGAAAGCTAGGACTACCCACTCTTCTAGTCCAAGAAAAAGCAAAGTAGTAACTATACACAATGGGATTCTTACGGCGAACTTGTGAATTAAAAGATTGTAAAGGTTTCTTTTTCTTTCTTTCTTTCTTTTTTTGTTTTTTGTTTTTTCAGGAAACAAGAAGTTCACAATGAGGCAAAAGTAGCTAATAGTTTTAAAATTTATAAAAGGAGTTGTATCTATAAAAATATGTTGGGGTGCCTGCCTGGAGTTTGGGGTCTGATCATCCCTGGGCTGAGGGCTGGGTGGTTGTATACAGACATTGTCAAAGCTCAGCAAATTATATTATTAGAATTTGTTTAGTTCACTGCAAATAAACTTTTAAATATAAATCTTATTTATTAAATTATAAAAATATAATTGATCAATGACTTTTATAAACACCCATGCAGGGTGACATTTTACCCTTTGTATAATGTGTAATGGTCAGGTCAAGGTAAGTAACATCTCTTATCTTAGCAAGTCATTTTATTTGTGGTGAAAACATTTAAAATAACCTCTGCTAACTCTTTGAAATGATTCATTACCAAACATATCAATCCTTCTGTGCTCCGTGACATCAGAACCTATTCCCATCTAACACCCTGTACACACTGTCCTCTTTCTCTTCCCTTAGTACTTCCCAAATACTTCTCCCACTGTGTATTTCTTCCTCTGCTGTCCTTAAGCACTTAGCTTAGATTTTCTTTTGTGTTGCCTGTGTTTCAAGAGCCATAAAAAGAATATTTGCCCTGACCAATCCTAAAACTATAGTGGTTTTAGTTTTAAAATAGTTTGAAGCCATACATATAAGCCTTTAGCCCATTTTGATGTGAGTGCAGATGGAGTGGACTTCCTTCTGCTATATATGGACATGCAGTTCTTCTAGAACATTTCTCATTGAAGAGATACCCTCTCTACAGTGTGCACTCTTAGAACTTTTATTACAGATCTGTGATGCTTATTTCTAGGTTCTCTATTCATCGAGTGTCTGTTTTTGGAATGGAGACTGTGTTGTCTTGGTTATTAATATTTTTAGTATATCTTGATGTCAATCATTACAATACAATTGCTTAAGATTGCTTCAGCTATTTCAGGATATTTGTGCTTTCATACAAATTTCTGAAGATGTTGTCCAATTTCTATAAAAATTGTCCTTAGTATCTTGGATAAAACTTCATAAAATCTGTAGATAACTTTCTATAGTGCAGACATTTTAACAGTATTAATTATTCCACCTCATGAACATGAGATGTCTATTCATTTTATTTTAACCTATCCAGTTTTTCTCACTGTTTTTTTTATTTTTATTAATTTAAAGAAATAATTCTGTTTCTTGAGTAACTACTACTAGACTTTGTATCTGTTAAGGATGGAATTGTTTCTTTAATTTATTTCCTAACTATTTCATTACTGAATTTCAAAAAGATACTAAATTTCGTATTTTGGTCTTTGACTCTACTGAATTCACTATACTAATGGTTCTGGAAGCTTTTGTTGGACTCTTAGGTTTTTTCGTTTATAACACTTTGTCTGGAAATATGGATAATCTGACTTTCCCTATTCATATTTATACATTCTTTCTCTTTCTCTCTTGTTAATATGACTAAGACATCCTAAGTGAAAATAGTTTAGGATCTTATAGAAAAATTTTCTGTGTTCAATGTGACATAGCCTGTGAGTCTTTTACATATAGCATTTATTGTATTGAAATACATTTTTCTGTATCTAATTTTTATGGCTTTCATAAGGAAAAGATGTTGAATTTATCTAGTTTATGTTCTGCATAGATTGATGTGATCATTTTGTTCTTCATTATGTATTAATGTTCTATGTTAGAATAGTTGATTTGACTATTTTGAAGTATCCTTGCGTTTCTAGGATCAAGCTTACTTGTAGTACATTATTGTTCTTAGGAGGTGTTGACTTCTGTGTCCTCATCTTTTCTTGAGAAATTTTAATCTATGTTTATCAGAGATAATATATACAACTTAAGGTATTAGGAAAAATTTCTTTTTTTAAATTTACTTCGCTTATATTCTCGTCTGGTTTGGATATGAGGATAATGCTGGACTCATAGTAAATGATTGGAGAGAGATCGAGTGGAACTGGCATAGTTCTTAAAATTTAGTAAAATTCCGCAGTTAATCCTGGGCTTTTCTTTGCTTGAACACTTTTGTATTATTAACCCAATTGCTTTCCTTACCAGCCTGCTCAGTTATCTATGTCCTTCTGTTCAGTTTTCTTAGGGCATACGTGCCCGGGAATGAATGACATCTTCCAGGTTTTCTGATTTTTGCTGTACCGAGGTAGCCCCTAAAGACTTTTTCTTCTGTGGTGTCATTCATCCTAACTTCACTTTCATCTCGGATTTCATTTCTTTGAGTCCCCCCTTTCTTTCTCTCTCTTTCACTCTCTCACTCTTATTCTCCTTTTCTCTCACTCTTTTCTCTCTCTTGCTCACTCTTGCTCTCATTTAGTTTAACTGAAAGTTGATCAATGGTTATTTTCATTACAAAAGAAACAATTGTTTGATCTATCATATTTATTTTCAGTCTTCATCTGTGCTCTTGTCTTTGTTGTTTCTTTCCTTTTATTAATTTTGGGTACAGTTTATTTTTTTCTAAAACCTTATAATTGTGTTTTTCGTTTTATTTATTCATTGATCCAATCCAAGATAATGCTGAGTTATTTCCATGTTTATTTGTACAGCTCTAATGTTAATTATATTGTTGGTATCTACTCTTACTCCATATTGCTCAGAAAAAAAAATAAATGCCATAATTTCCATTGTCTTAATTTGCTGAGACTTATTTTGTGAATGAGCATGTAGTCTCTCCCAGTGATTATATCATGTGCTTGCATGTTGGATGAAATAAGTCTCTGTATTTTGTATAGCTCCAATGTTTCTTTGTTAATTTTCTTTTGTTCGATGCTTCTTTTTTAATTTTGTGGTTAGTCTGCTGATAGAAGTGGAGTGTTGAATCCCTACCAGTTATTTTTTTAGAATCTGTCTGTTCATTTAGACTGATAATTTTTGAAGTTGGTGTGTAGCTTTGTAATATGGCACTTGACTTTCATCCAAGAGGCTAGAATCTCCAGCACTACAACAAAGAAAGAAAGTGACACTAGCAACCATAGGCTTGTAGTGTTTGATTTATGTTCTTAAGTTCCCTTGTGTTGAATGAATATGTATTTCCTATTATTTCGTATCTTTTAAAATCAATCCTCTCTTTTGAATTATATAATGACCTTCCTGTCTCCAGTTTTTAAGTATGTTTTGTCAAATATAAGCCTAGCTACTCCTCTTTATTTAGGATCCCTATTTTCATCATCTCTCTCCCCATCCATTCCCTTCAGTCTGTGTGCCTTTAACCCTGAGGTGGGTTTCCCAGGAGTAGGTATCGTTGGCTTTAGATCTGAACTGTTCTTGTTTTGGAGTTGCTTTTCTTTCTTTCTTTTTTTCTAATTTTCTTTTCTTTTTAACATTTTTATTTTTATTTTATTTTTTATTAGATATATTTCTTTAATTACATTTCAAATGTTATTCCCTTTCCTGTTCATAAGCTCCCCCCCCTCCCCTCCCCCTCCCCCATATGGGTATTCCCCCCATCCATCGCACTTACTGCCCCCCCCATATTCTCTTGCACTGGGGATCCAATCTTGGCAGGACCAAGGGCTTCCCCTTCCACTGGTGCCCCAACAAGGCTATTCTCTGCTACATATTCAGTTAGAGCCCTGGGTCAGTTCATGTATAGTCTTTCGGTAGTGGTTTAGTTCCTGGAAGCTCTGGTTGACTGGCATTGTTGTTCTTATAGGATCGCAAGCTCCTTCAACTCTTTCAATCCTTCCTCTAATTCCCCACAAAGGGGTCCTGTTCTCAGTTCAGTGGTTTGCTGCTAGCATTGACCTCTGTATTGGACATGCTCTGGATGCGTCTCTCAGAAGAGATCTATATCCAGTCCCTTTCAGCATGCATTTTTTTACCTTCATCAATCTAATCGAGTTTTGGCGGCTGTATATATATGGTCCACATGTGGGGCAGACTCTGAATGGCTGTTCCTTCAGTCCATTCTGCTGGTCTGTCTTCTTTTCAGTGAGCAAGTCAATCTGTTTTGCTGGGTGTTTGCACATTCTTTGTTCTTTCTTTCTCCTGGGGTTCATCTCTTTTGATTTGATGGATTTCTTATCCACAGGATCTGACTTTTCATCCTTTGCTCCTTTATTCATGCTCTCTTCTTGAGTGCTGTGCTTTCCTGTCATTCCTTCCTCTCCTTCTAGAATAAGGTCACCTTTGAGCAGATGTCCCAGAGCAGGTTTAATGGTGATTACGTGTTCTGTGTTTGCTTGTTTTACAAGTATTTCTTTCACGTCTCAAGGATAGTTTTGTGGTATTCTTTGGTGTTTTCTTTCTTCCAAGACTTTGAAGTGACATGCTACTCTCTCCTCACATAATATATCTGGTGAATTGGTATCAGTCTAACAAGGCTTCTTCTGTAAGCTTTAGAACATGTTTCATTTGCTTTTTCAAACTTCAGTATTCTCATATTTGCAACGGTTTGACTGTAATATTCCATGGCAAGAATCTTTTTGGTCCAGTCTGTTAGGGATCCTTTGAGCTTCCTGGGCCTGCATATCCACATCTTTCCCAAGATTCAAAACCTTTTGGGCAATTATTTCACTGAATTTTTTATGCCTTTTATTTCCAACGAACCTTTTATCTATGCTTCTGGGAAACCCATACTGTGCATGTTTGCGCAGTTAATGATGTCACAAAGGTCATAGAGGGAAGGTTTGACCCTAAGCAGGGCAATTTTGCAAGCAGCTCTGATCATGGTGCATATAAATAAAGTATGGGACACATATTGGTTTCTGTGAATCATGGAATGTCAGAGATGGCTGGGAGGCATCATGTGGTTATGATACAGCATGCATAGTAGCAAGATATATGTCTGTCAGGTGTCTGGGCTGCACGGAGGATAGGCTAGACTGTAGACTGAGACAGAGCACTTATCAGTGCCTAAAGACAGCACTTGGGACTTGGTGAAGCCCATGAAGCCAGCTAGTTCAGGGATCTCTTCAGCTTCTTCATACTGCAAGCACAGGAGGATGGGGCAGAATATCTGTTCCACAGAGCTCAAGTAGATGACGCTCTTCGTTATGGATGATTCGCTATTTCTTGGAACCACAGAAGGTGTGAAGGGATACCCAACGGATACAGCTGCTTTCCAGAGACACAGAAAAGAGAACAAAGCTACCTGTCTGTTACTCTGGGCCTCTGGGGGGAAAACTGCTCCAGTGCTGACCGACTGTGCTCCCACATGGGATAGACAAGCAGTACCAGGTGATTGCTTCCCAGGAGCCCCACCAGCCCAAGCCCCTCAGGTCTGATTCCTGCTGCCTGGCACTGAGGGTCTAGACAATGTGCAAATAAATCCAAAGAAGTATGGCTCTAGTTTTGTACCTTCTTGTGTCATTTAACTGGTTCTAACAACTCAGGGAACATATTTAATTCTACAACTATGTCTCATTTTCTGACTGGTCTATTTTCCAGAAGGCAAGAGCTTGTCATTTTTTTATTTATTTAAATTGTTTGTAATACAGCACACAAATTGCCACTAAACATGGTAATGCAATGTGAACCTCTAGAAGGAACAGGTGGAATCACTTCCCATTTTTTCTTGTGACTTTGAGAATAAATCTCCCCCAAATGACACCTTTCTCCTTCAAACACTTCAGTTGTATATTTTATAACTTTTACATATGTCATTTTTACATGACAGTCACAGCTCCCACCTGGAGTTTTGCAACACTGTCCGCATGTTCCTTTTTTTTTAGAATATGCATGTTTTATTCTGAATAATTTTGCATAATAAAAATGAAAGTACAAAATAATTAAGACACAAAATATTTTAACAAGCTGGAATAAATTATGAGAGGACGGGGTAGAGACTTTTCTTATAAAAGTTTAAAATACCCTTCCACTTTCACTAACGAGGAGACACAAAGCTCAAAATCTGAATCCTAACATTGAGATTCTAACAGAATCTATTTTCTAGGTAAGTAATTAATAATTGATGTTAAGAATATCCAAATTCAATAAAAGATATTGAAAAAATCCTTGAGGTTAGAAGATGGTTTAGTGGTGGTCAAGAGCACTGACTGCTTTTGCACATGACCTGTGCTCAATTCTCAGCACCCACATAGTGGCTTTACAGCCATCTGTAACCCCAGTTCAAGAAAATCCAATACCCTGCTCTGGCCTCTGTGGGCACCAGGCATACACATGATACACATACACACAGGCAGACAAAACACACATGTACACACAATAAATATGTTTTAATTAATTTAAAGACCTTCAAGAATTCAGAGGTTCTTACTAGAAATTTTTATTTTTAATTTTTATTTTTTTTTGTTGTTGTTGTTTATTTACCAAAAAGCTAACTTTGAAAAAAAACCAGCTTCTTGGGCTCATTCCTTCATTAATAAATTGGTTAATTCTATCACCAAGCATTGTCTGGTCATCAGTCATGGATCAAAATAGAGCTTTGATACATGGTAAATTAACACATAAAAGCCTCAGCTTTTTAAAGTGAGGTAATCTGATGATTACATATGCTCAGGCAAAAATATGAAGTAGGAAAAAGTAATATGAGCTTAGTGGGGGAAGAATAAAAATTTTATTTAAAGAAGGTAGCTTAGAAAAACCTCATTGGAAAGGAAGATGTGAGTAAGAAATAAAGTTTAACAGAAAGATTCGTCACTATCTACCAAGGTTTCAAAGTTACTGGATAGCTGTCTGTAGCACTGACAGCATTTGGAAAGTTTCCTAAAGTAAATCAAGCTTTCCTAAATAGAGACACTGAGTACCACTGTGTCTTCAGGGTTTTTTTCTGGGGGGTGAGGAGGAAGGTCAGGGGGAAAGTTGATACATAACAATTGAGAAAAGAAACAAAAGATGTTAACAACCTGTATATTCTCTTCATAGTCATTTTATGTAAAGATAGCCTTGGTTTGCCTCTTATTGTTGTGGTAAAGATCATGAGCAAAAACAACCCAGGGAGGAAAGGGTTTATTTGCCTTGTCACAGGTCTTTCATCAGGGTAACCAAAGCAGAAACTCCAAGAAGGAATTTGAAGGCAGGAACTAAAGCAGAGACCACAAGGAACTTTGCTTTGTGGCTTGCTCAGCCTGTTTTCTTACATAACCCTGTACCACAGGCCCAGGGGCAGTACTGCCCAGTGTGCTTAGCCTTCACACATCAACCATTATTAGGAAAATGCACCATAGGCTTGATACAGGCCAATCTGATGGAGGCATTTTCTTAGTCAAAGCTTTTCCCAGACAACCCTTACTTAAGTTAACAAAATATCAACAAGCACAAAGGTGAGGCCTACATAAGAAATAGGTGTTAGTATAACTTTGACGACTTTGGAGTGATGTACTATAGCTGAGCGAAGAGCCAGAAGCGGGACAGAACCCAGATGCCCTTCAACAGAGGAATGGATACAGAAAATGTGATACATCTACACAATGGAGTACTACTCAGCTATCAAAAACAATGACTTCATGAAATTCATAGGCAAATGGACGGAACTAGAAAATATCATCTTGAGTAAGGTAACCCAGTCACAAAAGAACACACATGGTATGCACTCACTGATAAGTGGGTATTAGCCCAAAAGTTTGGAATACCTGAGAAAAACAAATCCACAGATTATATGAAACTCAAAAAGAAGAAAGACCAAAATGTGGATGCTTCATTCCTTCTTAAAAGTGAGAAGAAAATACTCATGGGAGGAAATACAGGGACAAAGAATGGAGCAGGGACTGATGAAAAGGTCATCCAGAGACTGCCCCACCTAAAGATCTATCCCGTATGCAGCCACCAAACCCAGTCACTATTGCTGATGCCAAGAAGTGCTTGCTGACAGGAGCCAGATATGGGTGTCTCCTGAGAGGCTCTGCCAGAGCCTTACTGATACAGATGAGGATGGTTGCAGCTAACCATTGGACTGAACAAGGGGACTCCAATGGAAGAGTTAGAGAAAAGAATGAAGGAGCTGAAGGGGTTTGCAACATCATAGGAAGAATAACAATATCAACCAACCAGAACCCACCAGAGCTCCCAGGGACTAAACCACCAACCAATGAGTACACATGGAGAGACCCATGATTCCAGCCACATGCGTAGCAGAGGGTGGCATTGTCCAGCATCAATAGGAAAAAAAGCCCTTGGTCCTGTGAAGGCTCATTTCCCCAATGTAGGTGAATGTCAGGACGTTGGGGTTGGAGTTGGTGGGTGGGTGGGAGTGGGAGCATCTTCATAGAAACACAGGGAGGGGGAGGGGGAAGAGGAGAGGGAGGAAAGGAGATAAAATTTGAAATGGAAATGCATAAAATAGACAAGAAAAATAAAATGTATAAACATAAGAGAACACCGACAGAACACTTTAGATATTAAGTGATTTACCCATTCTTTTTTCCTATTGATGACTAACAATGGCTGACATAGTTAACACAAGCAACTTCTGAAGAATGAAGACTTGAGGCGGAGCCATTCACGACTGTTTCTATTAATCAATGCACGTCTCCAGAGTGCTCTAGCACAGGCTAAGCCAACAACAGAAGCAAGAGCACTGAGCCTTGCCCTACTAGCTCAGAAGGTGTTTCCTCTGTAGAGCACACTGGGATTTAACTAAGAACCACTGTAAATGTATAGCTTCTTTAAATAAGAGAAGAATGGCAAGAATGGCTTCTGTCACATTATGACAAAGTCACACTGAATGTGTCTATGTGTGTGAGAAGCAGAAGATGTCCACCTTGCAACACACACACACACACACACACACACACACACACACACACATCTATACTCAAACACATAAATATAGATACAGAGAAGTTACAATCCCTGTCCATGAAGAAGGGCTAGGCCTAACAAATATAAAAAAGAATTTAAGTACACACTTCCAGAGTAATCATGAATACATTGATGACGCTATGATTGATTAGAGAATCCAGAGGAAAAAAGAAGGCCAGTGTTTGAGTGAAATGACTGAGGCAAAGAATTCAAAGGATCAAAGGTTTGTTAACAAAATAGTACAACCAAACAAAACAAAACAAAAATCAATAAATCAACAAGAACAATAAAACCCCAGATCATCACAAAGCCTCCGTCTTCCATGTCTGTGGTTAAACTTCCCAATAATAAACAGATCTACAAAAATCTATCCCTAACTTTAAGACAAGCTAACGCACTTATAAAGAAGCAAAAGGAGGTAAACTAAGAGAGCCCTCTGTTAAAAGGACATACTAGCACTACTACATTTTAAAATAGTAATGGTGCTTTGACAGGCTTTGGAAATATGGAACAGCCACAAACAATTTTGCAAAAGTTCCTAATTTAATAACCAGAGACTGAGGGATAGATATTTGTCCTGCTCACTGAGAATAAGCCCAGAGTAGAGCTGGGGCATGCTGGAGAGTTTGTGGAGGGCCCAGGTTCAATTTGAATGCCTTTGAAATCAGAAAACACTTAAAATGGAGTAATAGGCATCAGTCATGTATGGTGCTTAACTTTTGAGAGGTTGAACAGGAGGAGTGCCATGAGTTTGACGCCAACCTTTGCTATGCAGCAAGTACCAGGATGGTCCAGGTTACTTAGTGAGACTGTATCAAAAGACCCAAGATCAAAATGGACATCTTTTGTCAGAGGAAATGGTGGAAAGATCATAAGAAAAGCTCTAAAAATTGAATGTATTTACTATTCATTTGATGTGTCAATTAGGATATATATATTCTGGTGTCATTTATAGAAATTCAGGCATATTTCCTCTGCATATAGAGGACATACAGAGGCCCATAGACCATAGCTGTGATAGTGTTCTACAGATATATAGAATGTGAAGTCCTTCAGATTTTCTGCTCCACAAATTGAGATTACCTCATGATCCAAGAGGGTTGATTGTGCTCTATTTATCTGAGCCATTTTGCAGGAGACAGAAAAGAAAGCTCTGTAGGTACAGAAGCATTTCCACAGAAAATTGTCTTAGCTACTCCCCCAAGTCTTCTTTACAAATTTCTGGATTTTAGGAAGCCTGGATTATAACTGTTGAAATGCATGAGGTCAGTAGTGAACATAGACAGGATGAACCACTGGGCAGCCTGCTTAGAGCATGTCGGGTAGACAGGTCAATCTATGTTTGTGCATATGAGATGATAATGGTGGCTTTGTTCCTCTCACAAAATGAGAATACAGAACTAATAACTGACTGTTCTGACAGCTCAGCCTTAGTGACTCCATGTCAACTGATGCACTCTAGAAACCCTGCAAAACTAAGCGTTCCATGGCTATTCATGCCAGAAAACAAAAGCACAGAAAACCTGAGAAAGTTTTCTCCAAATAACTATCAGAGGCAGGATTTGGACCAAGTAGTGTGGCTACATGATTCTTTAGAACACAAGACAGTAGTATAAAGTATATCTCTAACTAGGATTTGACTCAGAAAAGTAGAAAGGTGCTTAGAATTACAATAATTAATAAAAATAGGATGTTGGAAAGGAAAAGAAAATGTAAATGATATATAAATAAAAGATAACAAATATAAGTAAAATAAGCATAAGATATAAATAAAATAAGTATAAGATATAAATAAAATTTAAAAGGTGCTACTAAATAAAATAAAAATCGTTTACTCTAAAAATGCATGCTTGCATACATATATACATACATACATGCATGCATATATACCTACATGGGATTATGAAAATGAAAAGCTTATGCATGACAATGGACACTGTCATTTGGACAAAGTGTCCAACTACAGAATGGAAAAATATTTTTAGCAACTCCACATATGATAAAGGGCTAATATCCAAAATACATAAAGAAAAAATGAACATCAAGAAAACAATTAACCCGATTTTAAAAGTGGGGTAACAATCTAAGCACAGAATTCTCAAAAGAGGAAATAGAAATGGCTAAGAAGCACTTAAAGAAATTGTTAATGTCCTTAAATAGAATAAATAGACATAGAGGGTATCTATTCATTTACATGTGATGTTAGCTGTTATTTATAAACAAGCTAGAATCCATAGAACCACAGACTTTAGGTAGAAAGTAAGGGACTGAGGGGGATGGATGGATCTCCTTAGAAAAGATAAATAAAATAGATAATTATGGATGGATGTGGAGGTCAGGAGTTTGAAGACCAAGCAGGAGAATGAGGGAAGAGGGGACAAGGGTTGGAATATGAGGAGGGACAGCTGAAACTAAGGGTAGTGTGTGAAATAGAAACTTAAGGGTTCTTTGGAAAGCCAGTTGTGTTGCAAGCTGTTTTGCTGGGGCAAACATAGGAAGGAACACTTCACTTAAGCAGACACAGCTGAAAGACTCGGGCATACTGAGGAAGGAACATTTTGCTGAAGCAAACACAGGGGGAAGGATGTTCTGCTAAAGCAAGCACATACAAGAGCATGTGATGAAGGACTCTTCACTAACTACACGAATGTATTGGTCCACCTTACACTGCCTAGTTGAGCTGCATTTGTGAAGACTCCATAGAAAAAACACACTAAGAAACTTCCTGTGGTGTGCTGTGGTTTCTTGTTGCTTCTGCAGGCTCAGGCTGATTGGCAGAGTGATGTCACCTGAGACAGGCTCACATGCTGAAGTTAAGACCCATGGAGGACAGGTGATGTTTGGAGGTATAAATAGGACCCAATGGACTGTGGCAGAGCCTGGGCTAGGCTTGCTGGCAGAACTAGCTGTGCTATGCTTGTGGGTCTTGCACATTCACTGATCTTTGCTTCGCCAAGAGAGGCACAACTAACAACTTCTACTGGTATCCCTCTTGGTCTGCTGACTTGTGCCGATGTCGCTGAGGCCTGGCCATTCCCACTAGGTCGTGCCACCACTGCTGCTATCCCAACACTACTGAACTGGACTGCTTGTGTATCTGTGAAGTGTTTGCGAGTGGATCAAGCTGCGGTTGCTGACCCGTGAACTAAACTGCTGATTTCCTGACAACGAAGATGGGATCTGCTCCAAAGAACCATTCTAAACAGGTTCGCTTCCCTGTATCCTTTCTTTTCTACTACCTCTGGTGGGTGGTGGGCTAGGCATTTGAGAACTACCATTAAAAGTAAGAATTAAAAAAAAATTAAATCTATAAGCAAAGAAACAATCGAGTAGAAGCTTCATTTAACACACACACACACACACACACACACACACACACACACACACACACACACACACACACACGAAAGTGATTCATATGAGATGACCGAATAATGGAGAGACGGAACACCAGCTAGCATCTCTCTTTACCAAATGAAGCTTCCAGTACCTGGAATAGGTTACAGCTAGTTTAATTGTTGGTTATGAGGATCCCCCAGAAACCCCCAGACAACCACTGCTATTACCAAGGCTATTGGTTGCTCTCCACAAACTGAGAGTAAAGCCTTATTGCTGAGGACAACACCTACATGATGCATTGAGCAAGGAGAGGCTGAGCTGGTGCATCAATAGAACCTTCACCCCTAGGAAGTAGTTGAGGTACTGGAAGGTACTTTGTGTGTTACCAAAGGAGAAAGGTAAACACCAACCCTTCGATCTACAAGAGTGATCAGCCTGCAAGATATTCTGGTAAAGTAATGGCACAAAGTCTGTGGGCGCATCCAACCAATACCTGATTTGATTTAAGGTCTACCCTTTAATACCTGACTCTGCTTGGGTGGCCAAGAACCTGGGACTAAAGAGTCCAGGGACCTATTAGCAATAAGATCACTCCTAATGACATTCCGATTATACTTATAGATTAGTGCCCTGCTCGGCCATCATCAGAAAGGTTTCCTCTTACAGCAGATGGGAACAAATACAAAACAGCCAGATAATATTCAGAGTGAGAGACATTAAAACCATCAGATCTAAGAAAGATGTCTCTACCAAATCTCTCCTCAGGGGACTTAGGGAATTCTGCAGAAAAGGAGAGACAGAAAGAGAATAAGAGACAAAGGGGATGGAGGACGCTAGGGCTAGCACACAAATGAACTCACAGAGACTGAGGCAGCAAGTGTTGACGTCCAGATCTAAAAGGAGAAGTGGACACACACACACACACACACACACACACACACACACACACACACACACGAACACACCTAACCAGAAGCTATTTTGAATTTGTAGCCACTTATAAATGAAAACTTACTTTTTTCTAAGGGAGTCTCAGAGGAGAAACAATCTACTCTTAATGGCAGGCCTAGCAGTAGATGGTCAACAGGAAACAAACTATACAATGACATTGGGGTTCTTTGTCTCATGATGTTAAGTCTAGGCATTTTTGTTGCTTTTTCTACCTTACAGGCCCTTTGCTTATATATTGTAGCTTTGGATGTTGATTATTTAATTAACAATTAAATGGAATTGCAGAGTGTGTGACTGGGTGTGTCTCTGCAGCTATATACATGTGTTGTGGTTTTCACAGCCCCCCTTTACTTGTCTTGTTGTTTTGTTATATTCTGATTTGTTTCATTTTGATTTATCTTATTTTATTATTTTCTTTTATTGTTATTTCTTAGATGTCCATTTGCTTCCTAATGATAGACAGAAAGGATGCGAGTCTGCATGAGAAGGAAGATAGAATCTGAGAAGACTTGGAGGTGGGAAAGGGTAATCAGAATGGATTATATAAAAATAATCTCTTTTCTGTAAGACAGGATAAAAGACAAAAATGTATGGAGAAAAGAGAGAGAGGTCTATGGTTTTGCTTTGTTCTGCTTTTTAAAGAAGACTAAATTTCAAAGTCATCACATTCAGTGTGTTAAAGACAAAGTTACGCTAATGGGAGACAGGAAGGTTCTGGAAACTGCTAAGGGTGGCTGAGTAAGCATTATGCAAGAGTACAGTTTGTTTTATAGGTCTTTTATATAGCGCCATTACAGTAGAAGCAATGACAGTGGGAGCATTATTGAGCCTGAATTTAGTTTGGGGGTCTTTTATATCAACAGCAAAACAAGACTAATAAAGCAAGTCATTTAAAAAATTCCAAGAACTGATTGTATTATAAGACCTATTCAATTATAGAACTCCCTTAAGAGATAAAGATAAAAAGACCCAGTCTCCCTTATACCTAAATTATAGACCCATGGTAAAGAATTACCAACTGCAGAAGAAATGAGTAGAAAACAATGGTTGAGCTTTGGACTCCTGTTATACAGGAGCAAGATGGAACTAGCTAAATAGCACAGCTCACATCATTGGCAGGGAAGTCTACTATGTCATGAACAGACCACTCTCCTTGTCCCTCTATCCCCCAGTAAAATGGATGCAGTGGAAAGTCACAGGACAGAAGAATGGACCAGTCTCGAGAAGCATGTCTGTCCAGTAGGCCTAAGACAAAAGTAAACTCAAGGGCTTTCCTGACTCCTACAAGCCACTAGAGTTTATGAAGCCAAGCAGGTGCAGCTTCCCAAAATGCCCGCCTTTCTGGAAGAATGTTCATCTTCCCACCTTTGTCCAGACAGGTAAACTCAGATCTGAGCCATCTGGTGACTGAGATGCCCTCCCCTTCAGGAACTGGGAATCAATGACAATCATTTCTATATTTTTCCACTGGAGATAACACTCTTTTGTTTGTTTGTTTGTTTGTTTGTTTGTTTGTTTTTTCAGTTTAATTCCTAAAAGGTTAAAGGAAGCTGAACTGGTTGTATTTCACTCCTGCTTGTTAAAAAAAAGAAAAAAGAAAAAAAACAACTAATATTCTCTTTTAAAAATATCAATGAATGATACTTCTTAAAAATACATATCTGGATCTGAAATTGAAAGCAAAGGCTCTTCTGAACTGAGAAGGGTATGTGGCCTCTATATGTTTGTATGTGCTTTCTTTAAGAGAAATGTGGTAAAATAAACATACCTTTTCACACACTTGTTCTCAGATAGATAGATAGATAGATAGATAGATAGATAGATAGATAGATAGATATAGATATAGATATCTTGATAGATTTTACTGTTGTGACTACTTTTTAGACTTAGAGGGCAAAAATGGTCATATAGAAGTTTCAGAGATGAGTCTGTTTCTAATGGTAAAAGACCTGAACTGTGAACTGAGGCAGTGTTTTAAAAATCATACCATTTTCTAATGTCCGTGCATTGTTCCAGCTTCATTAGCTTTATTTGAAGGCATACTTCTTTCCTTTTTCCTTCCCCACCTCTCTCTCTTGCTCTTTTCCTTTTATTTAATTTTTCAGTACTGCCACAAAATGTTTCCTATCCTATCCTGCAGTGAAGGAGGTAGGCGAAACCTAGTAGAACACAAGCCACTTAAATTTGACTGCAACCACTTAAATGTAGAAGTCTGACCGGGGTGGTAAGGAAATAAGGGACTGTCACACATATCCATGTACAGAAAAACTATCTAGTGGGCTCTGTATCTAGTGCTCACTCTTTCTGTGCAACAATCCATAACCTCAGTGCATTCTTGCGCCCAGCACAGGAAGAGGAGTTAGCTAATTGGAGTAGGGGGTTTCTGTAAGGGAAAAGTGTCAGCCTATAAACATCAGAAGGAAGGAGGTGGACGATTTCTATACACTCTGTCAACATTCCCTCGTAGACCAGCAGAAGACTGGCATTTTCCAAGCTGACCCCCATCAAAGACTTTGCCAGTTCCCATAAATCTGAGAATTAGGATCCACTCTCACTCAGAGCTTCCTCTACTCTGCATATAAAAAAACCTGGTATTAGACCCGCCTTAAATCAAATGTGCAGCAGATCCATCTCGTGAAATGCTCAGATGTTCGCAGAAGATGACAAAGGCTTGAAGTCATCTTCACGCTCTGGTTTGGACACTCGAGATGCATCTTGAGCATCAGATTCAGATCTAATAGGAGCATTACATGCTGACCTTTCCCCTGAGGCAAGCCCCATGTAATCACGTGCCTCTACCCTTTACTCACATGTCCTCAGTCACATGTTCCATGGACTCCCTGATCCCCACATTCAATTCACAATAACACCTTTTCTCTCTTTCCTGGTTTATGTTCTTGCTTTCGAGCGTACCACTTAATATACCATATGTTTTCCTGTTGACATTTATGCTGCTTCCTCTGAAGTATACAGCTCGGTGATGACAAAATATTGTTTTTGTATGCTTGTACGCTCAGCATGCAAACCAAGGGTGCACACACGCATCCCACAAAATGCTTACAGATGAATGAAATCACATCAGAGTAGAAAGATGAAAAATGAAAGCCTGATTATCATAGCATGAGGCCAGCCCTTGGAACCTATTCCCCTTGTGAGTTTTAAACTCCTAATTTTGCCATGCACTAATATATTATCTCATGTCACATTTCAAATGCTCTTCTGTCATCCCAACATTGTCACCATTGTAGATTCCTCAAAGTTTCCGTTGTCCTAGGTTTCTAGCACATTCCTGAGATGCACCTTAAGTTCCCACCTGCCCCAAGTCTATTCTATTTCTCCTTCCCAGGGAGATTTATAGTCTCCATTTGAGCCCTGCTTGTCAGTTAACTTTCTTAGTTCTATAGGTTGGAGCATTTTTATCCTTCACAGCTAATATCCCTTATAGGTGAATACATGCCATATTTATCTTTCTGGGCTTGAGTTACCTCACTCAGAATGATTTATTTTTTAGTTCCACCCATTTGCCTGCAAATTTCATGATGTTATTTTTCTAACAGCTGAGTACTACTCCATTGTGTAAATGTAGCACATTTTTTAAAATCTATTCTTCTATTGAGGGACATCTAAGTTGTTTTCAATTCTGGCTATTTCAAATAAAGCTGCTATGAACATAGTTGAGCAAGTGATCTTATAGTAGGATGGAGTCACTTTGGAAATCAATATGGCAGTCTTTCAGAAAACTGGAAATCAACCTACCTTAAGATCCAACTATACCACTGAAGTGGGAATTTCTAGTTTACTTTGAGATTTGATTGTGCTTTGTGATGGTTTCCTGGAAGCTGTTTTAAGAAAGGATGTTTTGCTGAAGCAGACACATGGGAGGATGTTTTGCTGAGAACATACATGTCGTGAAAGCTGCCTGGTGAAAAGGCATGTGATATTTGCTAGAAGAGACTTTGAGAGGACAGCTGATGTTTGGAAAGAGTATCAGTGTAACCCAACAAACAGTGGCTGATGCTCCGGTTTGCCCTTTTGGTCTTTGCTGGGCTTCGTTGACACTGGTCTTCACTGATGACACTTTGACATTGGTTCACCTTGCTAGTCTTCTCTGATCTTCACTTCTCATGACTTGATAGAGAGAAATGCATCAAAGGACTTCTGATGGTGTTCTGGCTGCTTCTTGCTACTTCAGCAGACTGGTCCTAATTTGTGGTACCTCACAGTTTCTTCTGGATTGAGCCACTGTTTCTGATTCATGTTTGGTATTTTGCTAGTAGACTAGACTGCTGACAACAAAGGTTGACATCGCCTCAAAAAAACTGCTTCTGAACAGGTCCATGTTCCCCTTTTCCTATTAGCCATCTTCCTCCCTCCCTTTGGTCGGGTAGCTATAAGGGAAGTTGAATCATTTAAGAACCCTTACTAAAGTAAGTTTTGAAAAATGTAAGTCTACATACCAATCCTGAGTGCAAAGGACACTCCATCCTACCACAGGTATGACTTTCAAATGCATGCCCACATGGCCTATTTCTTCCAAATAGGCCCCAGTTTCTGAAGTTTGTGATACCACCCAAAGTAATACGAGGAGCCCTAAACCAAGCATTTAACACAGGAGACATGTCATAATCAAAATGTAGCAGTGGTGCCATGCCCTTAAAGTGTCTAGGTTGGCCCTGTAACCCTCCTGTCATGTTCTCTGCTTCCTGGCCACCACTGGGTCAGAAGTATTACCCCACAGTAACCACTTTGCTATGCTGTTCTAACTCATCATAAGTGTGACACCTGAAAATGTTGGGCAAAATCAATCTCTGAACCTTTACATTTTCTCTCAGGTGTTTTTTATAGCTCTAAAAGAGTTGCCTAACAGAAGGACTACATTCACTTATTTTTAACTTAAAATTCACAAGCAGGTATAGTATAAAAATAAACACGTATGTATTCTCCTTATGTGTGTTCCTTCTAGGTACATAAATACATGTGAGTAAATATATAGACACCGTATTATATATTCTGTCCCTTCAGGACCTCTGCAGGCGGAGTACTCATATCAAACTTATCGCAGAGCCCTTCCTGTGTCTTTGGATCAGTACAGAAGACACCAAAAGAGAACAGACAGCCAAATAGAAGGAAAATCAAACACATGACTACAGTTCCTCTAGTGAGATGCCTGTGAGTAAATCAGTCAACACCTAGGCCACTGGTCTTCAGGCTCTGCTAACAGATTAAGAAAAGGAATATCCACCCAGCGAGATTTGCTAGCTGTAAGTAGGCTATATATATATATATATATATATATATATATATATATATATATGTGTGTGTGTGTGTGTGTGTGTATGTATATATATATATATATGTATATATATTTCAAATCCTGAGAAAATAAAAAACTAGCATATAAATATTGTTATTCCAATCATAGATTTTCCCTTTTTTTTTTTTTTTTTCGGGGCTGGGGACCCAATCATAGATTTTAAAGACAGTCTCCCTAATGCTTAATTTGAGTCTAGCTTCTAAACCTTATCAGAGCTTTTCTTCTGATCAAAGAATTTAACGCACAAATTGTAATTCTTATCAAATATCTAATTGCTATCCATTTGAAATCTTCTAAAGAACCCGATTACAGAAGAGGTGCGTCTCCTCCAGGAGCATATTTATTCCCTTTCCTACTGAACACGGTTCCAGATGTTTTTGGGCAACACTCTTCCAGTGCAGCTGCCATCGGCAGCAGTGTACCTGGGAAGTTCTGACACTTCCGTCATTCTGAGAAACGTGCTAAATAAAATTGCACACAAGATGTTCATCTGGGCTATCATCAATTATCTGATTAAAATGAAATGATGAAATGATTGCTGGAGAAATTGGAAGAACGATGGCCACTCGAGCATGTGTTCGTGGCATATAAAGGAATGGTACATTGTATGGGCACGAAACCTGTTCTCCAAGAGCCATTTGTTTTAAAAGTGTCGCTATAACAAAGAAGTGCACTCAAAGGAAATTTATCAGATTACATGTTTTTAATTTGGTCTCTCGATAATATAATTATCGACTTTGCCTTACTCCAAATGCTCCTTCAGCTAAGTTCAAGCCCACACAGACTGAGTCACTGTCTCAAAGAACCGAAATAGTAAAGTCAAATGAAAATGGCCTTTACGTGGTCTAAGTCTAAAAGCTGTAATAATGCTCACTGCCTTGTGTCTGTGACCCACTGCTAAGGGAGAGGCGGCTGCTAAGTATTATTTGCTCCACTTACTTAACATGCATAAGTTCGTCCCTGACTTTATAGAAACACAATGGCCTATTCTGCTAGTTGTGGTTGGGTTTAAGCCTGGTGTTGCTAGGTTCCAAGCCTCTTATTCAAAGGGGCTCCCATAGATTGCAAAGTAACAGAAAATTTTCCTTTAAAATAAAGTAATTGGGGTTGGGGATTTAGCTCAGTGGTAGCAAGCACAAGGCCCTGGGTTCGGTCCTCAGCTCCAGGAAAAAAAAAAATAAAGTAATGATACGCATTAGAAAGGAATACACTGTCAAGACTGATAGTGGACCATGTAGCTGAAAACACTCAAGAGCCTGGGTAATAGTGATGGGGTTTCTTTTTAAGGAGTTTAAGAGATGAAAGCATTTGGCTCATGAGGGGCATAGTTTAAATAGTTCCCTAATTACATAATAATTTTCAGTAAGGCAATGGATTATTCATATACATGTTCAGTTACACATAGATATAAGATGCTCAATAAAACTTTCTCCCTGGGTTGGGGATTTAGCTCAGTGGTAGAGCGCTTGCCTAGCAAACGCAAGGCCCTGGGTTCGGTCCCCAGCTCCGAAAAAAAGAAAAAAGGAAAAAAAAAAAAAAAAACTTTCTCCCTAAAAGTTCACTTGACCAAATGACCTTATTAATAATTCCCCAAAATTAGTTCAGCCTTCCCTATATTTAAACTCAGACATAAGTGAGTATGATGTAATAGAACCTAAGTTGAGCATTGTTAAGGAAAGAATAAACATATTCCATTGTTCAGAGTATGATACATATAGCTTGATGAGGTAGGGTCCTATGTTGCTAGCAAGTTGCTAGGTGCATTGTTCAGAGAGAGATGTGTCACTATTACAGTCAGCTAAGAGGATTACTAAAGAGGACTGTATTCATGGCCTAAGCTAAGTGGGGTCTCATTCTGCTAAGCCATGTCCTCTGCTTGCCTGCCTAAACTCCATCTCCTATACACTCTTACCTTTATTGTATTTATTGAGCATTCCAATGAACATTCAAGTGGTTCAAAGATCTACTAGCTCATTAGAAAAATATTTCCTGAAACCTGGGAACACACATAGTATGGTCTTGTTTTTGCATATAAAATGAACATGGTTTCAAATTTCCATGTACAAGTTGCTAAAACAATATTAGCATTATTTCAAATATCGTCCTAAGTTGACTATGACGAGGCTTTCCAGAAAAAAATAAAATAAAACCTGCACTCACTGTCCTCACTTCTTCTCAACTTTGCAGAAACAGGCTTGCTCAAGATCATGAGAAACATTCTGTTGCCATGATCCAAGCAGCTCCTTCTCTTGACCTTTAGTTCCCATTCTGTTTCTTGTCTTATCTCAGGAAACAATTCATCCCCATGGCAGTCCAGCTTCCTGCTTTCTGTGTGCCCCACAAAGCTTTCAAGTTTTTCTACCCTTATACCTGTTCTTCAGAGTTGGGTTCCTAGTCCTCTATAACCATTCTTAAGAAACCATCCATTTCCGTGGAAATGCTGATGGTTCCATACGTCGCAGTCAACCACTTCGCTCCCCCTGCTCTTCCAGGGTTCTTGATTTCTGTAACAGCATGAAATACTCACCTTGCTACTACAGTTAGGTGTGTGGGCTACTCTAACTCTTCGTTCTCCTATCTTATTCTGCTCCGTGACCCTTGCCTTCATGAATTACTATAATAGCCAAGCTAGTCTTCTATGCATTATTTAGCTTGAAATGATATCGTCTTCAATTTTTTTCTTTATATTATCATAATAATTTATATTAATTATATATCATATGTGTTAGTATGAAAAAATTTAAAATCTTTCTGAAGTCAAATTAGCACCATGAAATGTTTTAAGAGTCTTCTTGCCTTCTAATAAAATACAAGGTACTGAGAATTTTATGCTACACTTTGGGGATGCAATCTAGGTTTGGTTCGTTTCCCAGGGCCATCTCCCTCTTTAACTTGACTATATGCAATCTCACTAATACAAAAGTCCACCCACCCTTTTCTCTGACCTCCTTCTCAAGCTAAGGCAAGATCCTCTTCCTATGGTATGAATATCTCTAGACTTTTAGCCAACATTTGCCTCATTGTGTTTTGAATTCCTGCTTCTACCTCTACTACAGGATAGGCTGAGACCAAGTGTATCCTCCCTTCAACCCCAGAACATTATACAGTGCTTGGTCATACTCAATTGGGTATATCAATTTTTTTTGAGTGTATCTGGTTTGATGTGGAGGTCCTTGTTCCACTTGGACTTAAGCTTTGTACAGCCTGATAAGCATGGATTGATCTGCATTCTTCTACATGTTGACCTCCAGCTGAACCAGCACCATTTGCTGAAAATGCTATCTTTTTTTCATTGGATAGTTTTGGCTCCTTTGTCAAAAATCAAGTGACCATAGGTGTGTGGGTTCATTTCTGGGTCTTCAATTCTATTCCACTGGTCTATCTGTCTGTCTCTGTACCAATACCATGCAGTTTTTATCACTATTGCTCTGTAATACTGCTTAGTTCAGGGATAGTGATTCCCCCTGAAGTCCTTTTATTGTTGAGGATAGTTTTAGCTATCCTGGGTTTTTGTTATTCCAGATGAATTTTCAAATTGTTCTGTCTAACTCTTTGAAGAATTGGATTGGTATTTTGATGGGGATTGCATTGAATCTGTAGATTGCTTTTGGTAAAATGGCCATTTTTACTATATTAATCCTGCCAATCCATGAGCATGGGAGATTTTTCCATCTTCTGAGGTCTTCTTCAATTTCTTTCTTCAGAGTCTTGAAGTTCTTATTGTACAGATCTTTTACTTGCTTGGTTAAAGTCACACCGAGGTACTTTATATTGTTTGGGTCTATTATGAAGGTGTCGTTTCCCTAATTTCTTTCTCGGCTTGTTTCTCTTTTGTGTAGAGGAAGGCTACTGATTTATTTGAGTTAATTTTATACCCAGCCACTTTGCTGAAGTTGTTTATCAGCTTTAGTAGTTCTCTGGTGGAACTTTTGGGATCACTTAAATAGGGTATATCAATTTTTAAAAGACAAAACTGCTTCATTAGAACTCAAACTGAATGCATTTTCCATTACTACCCTATATCAGCCTTCTAACCTAAATATTCACTACCACATACTATGGCATCTTCTGCTTTATAACTACTTGAGGATTTTAGCCCAATTCATAGTTCATCTCTTCCTTGAATCCCAAAATAATTGAGCAGAAATAAAATTTATATAATGCTTATCACCCTTTACCACTCTTTCATCCATACTTTCATGAGTATGTCAGAAATTTATATTAATTCATATCTTGTCCATGAGCAAAGAAATCCTTTAAAGACGAGCGCCTAGATTCATGTGATTTAACTACTCTAAACCAAACTGTAGCAAAACATGGCACTCAAACCATGTTTATGAATTGCTACATTTTTGTTTGCATGTTGTGGTTATTTGAATAAGAATGGCCCCACAGTCTCATAGATTTAAATGCTTCTTTGTCAGGGAATGGCACTCTTTGAAAGGATTAGGAGGGGTGTCCCTGTTGAAGGAACTGTGTCACTAGGGGTAGGCTTTGAGGTTTCAAAAGCCCAAGCCAGGCCCAGTGTCTCTCTCTCCCTGCTGCCTGTGGATCCACATGCAGAATTTTCAGCTATTTCTCAGCACCATGTCTGCCTGCATAAGGCCATGCTCCCTGCCGTGGTGTCAAAGGACTAAAGCCCTGAAACTGTATGCAAGCTCCAATTAAAGGCCTTTGTTTATAAGAGTTGTTATGTTCATGATGTCTCTTCCCATCAATAGAACACTAACCACCACACATGTTTAGATTACATTCCTAAAAAGTGAATATTTTAAGCTGTTAATTCATTACAAAGAACTTCTGAGTTCTTTATAGAATATTTTTCAGTTCAAGTTCTGAACTAAGTTTTCTAATTTTTATGCATTGATTACATAGAAATACATACCTGAATTTCAAAATATATTGAGAATGAATAGTTTTTTAAGTCTATTGAATTACTGTTAATTAAAGTGATATGGAAGAAATCCAATTTCTGTAATATTTTGAGACTTACTTTGTTATCTAATACTTAGTTTTATAAATTTGTTAGATAGATTTGAAAAATATATACTACCATGGCATTTCGAATAGTTTTTTAAATACAGCTCGGATAAGCATAATTTTTAACACAGTTATATAGTGACCGTGAGCCCAGCTTCTTGTCATAATTATGTGTTTGTCATTTAAAAATTGGTTCTCTCAACTCTTCTCTGCACATTTCAGTACTACAATATTAACTTCATTCATTTAAACCTTATTCAATATTTAAAAAGGTTCTCCAACAATGTTTCCTCACTTCAAAACCTACATGTTTAGATGTTAGCACAAGCGTCCTGGCTAGCTTTGGGTCAGCTTTACGTAAGGTGGCTTTTCTTCATCTCCATGCGTTCCACTCTGCTTTATTGCTTTTTATTGTGATTCTCATAAAAAGAATGGGCAACATGTTGCTTTGCTTTTTTGGCAACCTTTGCTAACCAGCACATTTAGTATTTATGATAATTGCGATTCTTCTACTAATGTTGCCTAACTTCTTGTCTGTGCACATGAGGCTTGTTTTCCTACCTTTTTAGTCCTGTTTGATTTCTTTTAGACTAAGATTCCTCCGCCATTATTTTATTTCTCATCAATAGTGTGGCTGTTACCAACAACTACTCTTCCATTTTAACATTTACAGCATAATGAACTTTAAACTGCGTTAACTCCCCTTTGCAATGAATAGTATGAAAACCTTAGCACTGACCCCCATCAGCTCTTTTTCACACGACTTTATTCTTTGCTTGAATTTTAAGCCTACCTCCTACATACTGTTAATGTTTCATGACATCATATCTAACATTTTCTTTTAGTTATATTTTCTTCTTAAATCAAATTTTCCTTACAAGGTTATTCTTCTCCTCCAAAAGTTGAGTTTAAAATGTTCTTACATCAGATCAATTTATTCTAAACACACTTGGTTTACGCTATTCTTTAACTCCTGAGATGTTGTTTCCCTGCATAGAGAACTCTGCTTGGATGCAACTGCTCCCAACGTTGGAAGGTATTACTCCATTGGCCTCCAATGTCCATGGATACAGCTGAGCCCTGTGTCAGCATCCTTCTCTCATTGTCTTTTCTCTCTGGCTCTTTTCAAACTAGGCTCTTGATACTTAGTATTATACAGATTTGCGTTTAAAAAGTTGGTGTGAATTTCATTTCATTAGCATAGTCTCAAATTCCCTTAGCTTCCTGCATAAGAATTTTTAACAGGATTCTGGAAGATTTTCAAGCATCATTTCTTTGAATACCAATAACTGGCATTGTGTTCGGGAGGTGCATCATCTTGTATGCACAATGGACCATATTACTCCACCGTGTATGTTTCTTAATATCTCTTTGACACTTCCCAGGTCTAGCATCTAAGATACTAGTTCTCTTTACCCATCAACCTTCATTATTAATATATGCAAAATTTAAGTAATATACAATTGTTTACACTTATCCCATGAACCCTAACTAGGATAAGAAATTGAATACTAAAAGCACCTTAGGAACACAACTGCGCCTCCCTTCTTCCTCCTCATCACCTCAGGTAAATTTTCTCGGCATTGTTATTAATCACTGTCTTCAGTCCTCTCAAGTAAGCATCCTTTAACAGCCTTCTGTCAGGTCTGCCTACTATGTTAAATTAATGTAAAAAGAGTCATGTAGTGTGCATCCTTTCATATCTAGCTCACATATATGATCATTACTTCTGACATTCATTCATATTAATTTTGGTAGCAATCATTTATTCATTTTTATTTCATTGTAGAATCAACGTAAATATTCACCTCACTTCCTCAGGTTTCTATTTTCTAATTTTGACCCAGTAATATTTGTCTATTATGCGCCAGCACCTTCAAGATGAAATATTTTTTTAAATTGTGTCGTTTTTCTAATTGTCTTAGTCTGTGTTTTCTATGTATGTGCATACACACATGCTCAAGTATGAAGGGGTGCACTGTGTCCATATGCATGTGGGTACCAGAGGACAATGTTCTAAGTCATTCTCCAGGGATGCCCATCATTTTTTGAGGCAGGGTCTCTTGCTGGCCTAGAACTCATTGACTAGGTTTAGACAGCTAGCCAAAAGTCCCAAGGATCTGCTTTCTCAGTTTCTCCAGCATTGAGATTATAAGCTCACAACAAGATTTGAAGTTCATTTCTTGCAAACAAACCTGTTCCTCGTGGTTGCAAGGCAAGCACATTATTGACTGATCTATCTTTCCAGCTTCTCATTTCCCCATTGTTCTTTGATGTGTTTATCAGTCTAATGCTATTTTAAATGCTCTAGGTTTCTAAGAGGTCTCAAAATTCTCTCTTCTATTGTGTGGCATACATTCATTATAAATTTAGTTATGTTAATTCTGGATGTTTATTTTATATAATTTCATTATTTTCATGAATGAATACACAACACACAGTGACATTCTGTGGTCATTGCTTCTACTGACTCTCAGGAAAGGTTCATTTCTTACAATTTTTATTGCATGTGTGCAAACATGTGTGTGCATGTACAGGTATGGTATGTATTGTGTTTTTGACTTTGTTCATGTGTGGGCATGTGCTTGCTCGTATATATTCATGTGCATGGATGCACACATATGTTTAATAACTACCTATTAACCAGATGATGGTACTTGCCTCTTTGATATAGAGCAAGTTATTAAAATCCACTGTGCCTCTGAAAATGAAACTATTAATAATACCTTGCTAAAGCCCAAGAAGAAGGATGACTAAAATGCAGATGCTCCCACTCCTTCTTAAAAGGGGGAAAAATATTCATAGGAGGGGATATGGAAGCAAAGTGTAGAGCAGTGACTCAAGGAATGGCCATTCAGAGCCTGACACACATGTGGCCCATATTTATACAGCCACCAAAACTAGAAAAAAAAACTGCATGCTGAAAGGGACTGAATATAGATCTCTCCTGAGAGACACATCCAGAGCATGTCCAATACAGAGGTCAATGCTAGCAGCAACCACCGAACTGAGAATAGGACCTCTTGGCGGGAATTAGAGGAAGGATTGAAAGAGTTGAAGGAGCTCGCAACCCCATATAAACAACAATGCCAACCAACCAGAGCTTCCAGGGACTAAACCACTACCAAAAGACTGTACATGGACTGACCCAGGGCTCCCACTGCATATGTAGCAGAGAATAGCCTTGTTGGGGCACCAGTGGAAGGGAAAGTCCTTGGTCCTGCCAAGGTTGAACCCCCAGTGCAGGGGAATATTGGGGAGGGCAATAAGGGGAATGTATAGGGGGAATATCTGTATGGATGAGGGGGAGGGGAGGGAATGGGGGCTTATGGACAGAAAACCAGGAAGGGGAATAACCTTTGAAATGTAAGTAATGAAATATATAATAAAATTTTTTTTAAAAATTGACTTCTCTTCAAAAAAATAATATCTTGCTACTCTTTATAAAAATGTCAGCAGTTTTATAAGAAAAATTATATCTGAGAACATTATGGAACACATTTGAATCCTAGGTTAAAAGCATAACATAAAAGTGTTCTAGTTGGGTACGGTAGTGTATGTCTTAGACTCTAGAACTTGGGAGACTGAGGTTGGAGCATCGTGAGTTTGAGATTGGAATGGGCTGTACAGCAACCTTCAGGCCAACTTGGACATGGAAACACAACTCAAAATAAACAGAAAAGTATCATCATTCCTCAAGGTATACGTTTGCTTCTGCCCTGTGTCTAAGGATATTGGCAACATGAGACACATCTGAACTCCACGTTGACATTTACCTTTCACTTTATTATTTTTTTAATTATATAAGAATACTAATTTGTGCCCCAATTTGTGTCAGTGCACGTTCACAGTTGAGAATTCTCAGGAAACATGCTTCTCTCATTTTTCAGGCTGTCCCATGCTCTTTCCTGTCTCTTCTCCATGGAATGTTCTTCATCTATGTTCATGCTCTAACCATTCTAGTCTTGGATGATCCTGGTGTTTTGACAGTGCCTCACACCTACCTAGATTCATAACTTAGAAGACCTCCATCCTTCCCATGCTGCAGAAGCTCCAGTATTCAGTTGCCATGGATACAGATACGGCTAGGTCAAGTACCAGTTCCACCCTGCACTAGTGTTGTGGATGTCTACTTATGTATCATTCCTGGTCTCTGAAGGTTTTCATCTTTCCCAGTCAAATTTCCTGCTGTAATAGCTACTGTCATGTATTTCAGAATTTTAGTTGTTCTGTACATGGTGGGATTTCTCTGAAATAATATGCTCATAAGCATGTAACATGCAATGGTATATTCATAGTGGCACAGATGTCCACTGATTCAGTGACACTTTTAACCCAAGACCCTTTACAAGATGACTGAGTTAATGTTAAGAACATTCGTTTCTTGAGAGAGGTTTTTTTGTTTTTTTTTTTTTTTTTACAAGAAATCCATTTATCCATCCACATGTCCTCCAGCCCATGGGTGAAGTCAATCATACAAAGTCTTTGAAGTGTTGTTTTTAACATGTTCTATTAACCAGCCTGTGCTTAAATGATAGATCAGAAAATATTGCATATCATCACAGTGAATTATTACCTAACATATCACAGACACATTATTCAGTACACAAAACAGCATCCATGTATAGTTTGGACACTCAGATGCTTCCCACTACGTGAACTAATTCTGCGTGGCTATTTCCAACTCCACTCAACCACAGTGAAAGGAACTAGAGAGGCTCGGTTGCTAGGGCAGGTGAAGCAGAATCACAGAAGGTAGGCATCTTGGGGGCTATTTTGAGAAGGTGACACTTTCTTTCAGTGACACCAAGACTGGGGTGGAATATACAGCAACTGCCTTCTTGGCACAATATTTGAAATGTTTAATATATTCTGATATTTGCTCAGAGCATATTAAGGAGCTATGTGACAAATTACCAGTTAAATGTGAACTTTTATGATGGGTTAGTTCACTAATTTAAATTTTTTATTTTTATTTTATCAAGTTTTAGCTTCATTTGTTTCTCTGACTTTTTTCTTGTGAAAGAATTTAAAGTAGAAATATTTTACCTACTACTCACTCCATAAATGTTGCTCAGTATAAATATTGCTTGCATCAAATCCTAAATTTTTTTATTAAAGTGCTTCTTATTTGTACCTTAATTCATTATCTGTAAAAAAAAAAAAAGAGAGAGAGAGAGAGAGAAAAAGTCTCTTAAATGCTATGGGCTGTCCCATTTGCATTGATTTTTCTGATACTCTTACATATTTTTATAAAAATTATAATAGAACCCATACAATGGAATAAAATAGCATGAATAAATGTATAAATAATGGTATTTACATTGATGTTTTTACCACTTTGACTCTTTTTTCATATTTATTTATCTAAATTATTTATATTGTTTTATATTATTGAGGACATGTTACATACAAAGCTTTATGTTATTTTTAATAAATTAACCATTGTTCTATTATATTTTCCCCCATGAAAATATATTAATATATAATGTTATTAATTATAATTATCAATAATTATAATTATTAATATAATATTATTTAGGTTATTTTCCCGGTTTGGATTATATCTTGTGTTGTAATGAAGTTATTAAACTTTATCTTCATTCTGTATATTTTCAAAGGCAAATTCATTGAAGTCTAATAACTAAAAAAAGGTATTTTCATTAAACAGCATAAAATATCTAAATCTGTACACATATATACATGTATGTATATATAAACGTATATATTAATATTTTCTTGAAAATTAACTTCTGGCATCCCATTATGTTAGAAGGAATCATGGGTGAAATATTTCTTCCTGTTTAATCAGCTCCCTAAACTTTTATTACCTTGTTCTCCTTCACCTTTTCCTCACACGCAAATTACAATCCTCCCTGTGGAGGAATTGAGATGGAGCCTCTTATTTACTAGTCTCAAACCAAAGCACTTTCCATGATCACTTTTTATCACAGTCAAGCAGGAAGTGTACAAGTAAAGGCTGTTACTCAACAGCCAGTCGATATTAATAAACAAAATGCTTAGCTGGCCAGCTCAAGCCCAATAATAGGAACCATTGAATTATAAATTATAGTGTGTGCGCATACTTACACACACACACACACACACACACACACACACACACACACTCACACACACATATAAAATGCAATACAAGATCAAACCTGGCTGGCCTTTGCTACTTTCTGGGTTCTAATTTTTCCCACCCTTTATCATCCCCAATCACCCTATTTCACCCTCCATCACTAGATAGGAGAAAAAGAATACACTGGGGCGGGGGGGAGACAGAGACAGAGACAGACAGACAGACAGACAGAGACAGAGACAGAGACAGAGAGAGCTCTTTGAGTCTAATTTCTTGTTTCTTTGGGCAACATTTCTTGTTTCTTTGGGCAACCTCCTTGAACGACCATGAACCACCAACCCCACCTAGTAGGGCTCTAACATTATATACCCTCTGAAAGGTACCCAGAATTCCAAACATCATGCAATCACAGAAACTATCTGAAGCTGGCAAAACCATGCCTCTGCTAGAGCATGAAGCAAATCATAGTCAGCTGCTGTGTAAGAGCCTCATATCCCCACATCTGGAATTGAAACAAAAACGTTCCTAATAACATTTCTGTGGTTTTTAAAGAAACAAAAATTCCAGAAGTCTCACAACACATACTTTTAACTAAGATGATTGCATATCACAGGTTTTTTTCCCTTTGAACTTCTCCACCAAGGACAGTCTTGTTATGATTTTCCTGATGACCATTCTAATTCACCAGACACTTCAAGCTTATTTCCAAGGATTAGAAAAGATGTGAAGTAATCTTCACACACTGATGTACATTGATTCAAAATTAGCACCCCTTGTGTACAAAATTTACTTATCCATTTTGTGAAAATGAATTAGAGAATAATAGAGAAGAATAAAGCTGGACAAATAATCAGAAGAGATTCTGTTTAAACCTAAATTAAAGAATAATAGAGAGTGGAGGATCCCTGCCTTCAGCAGCTCTCTGCTCCCAGACCCCCTGGAGGGGAGTTCTGGCCCCCTGGTCGGGCGAGCACTCCTGAGGCAGCAGAGCGGAGGAGACCACCAACGCTGCCCACCTCTGCCCACATCCCTGGCCCAGGAGGATACTGTATACGGCCTCTGGGTACCCGTAGAGGAGGGCCCAGGAGCAGCAGATCCACTGCGTCTGAGACACCGCACCTGAAGGGACCGACCGGATAAACAGTTCTCTACACCCAAATCCCGTGGGAGGGAGAGCTAAACCTTCAGAGAGGCGGACACGCCTGGGAAACCAGAAGAGACTGCACGCTGCACACAGTACTGACCCCAGAGGAAAACAAAAGCTATCTGGAACCCTGGTGCACGGAACCTCCCGGAAGGGGCGGCGCAGATCTTCCTGGCTGCTGAGGCCGTGGAGAGCTCATAGGCAACACCCCACTAGCAAACTTGAGCCTGGGGACCACAGGTAAGACAAACTTTTCTGGTACAAACGACTTGCCTGGTGAACTCAAGACACAGGCTCACAGGAACAACTGAAGACCTGTAGAGAAGAAAACCACTGGCTACCGAAAAGCAGAACACTCTGTCCCCATAACTGGCTGAAAGAAAACAGGAAAACAGGTCTACAGCACTCCTGAAACACAGGCTTATAAGACAGTCTATACTGTCAGAAATAGCAGAACAAAGTAACACTAGAGATAATCTGATGGCGAGAGGCAAGCGCGGAACCCAAGCAACAGAAACCAAGACTACATGGCATCATCGAGCCCAATTCTCCCACCAAAGCAAACACGGAATATCCAAACACACCAGAAAAGCAAGATCTAGTTTCAAAATCATATTTGATCATGATGTTGGAGGACTTCAAGAAAGACATGAAGAACTCCCTTAGAGAAACACAGGAAAACATAAATAAACAAGTAGAAGCCTACAGAGAGGAATCGCAAAAATTCCTAAAAGAATTCCAGGAAAATATAAATAAACAAGTAGAAGCCCATAGAGAGGAGTCACAAAAATACCTAAAAGAATTCCAGGAAAACATAAATAAACAAGTAAAGCCCATAGAGAGGTCACAAAAATCCCTGAAAAGAATTCCAGGAAAACACAATCAAACAGTTGAAGGAATTAAAAATGGAAATAGAAGCAATCAAGAAAGAACACATGGAAACAACCCTGGATATAGAAAACCAAAAGAAGAGACAAGGAGCTGTGAATACAAGCTTCACCAACAGAATACAAGAGATGGAAGAGAGAATCTCAGGAGCAGAAGATTCCATAGAAATCATTGACTCAACTGTCAAAGATAATGTAAAGCGGAAAAAGCTACTGGTCCAAAACATACAGGAAATCCAGGACTCAATGAGAAGATCAAACCTAAGGATAATAGGTATAGAAGAGAGTGAAGACTCCCAGCTCAAAGGACCAGTAAATATCTTCAACAAAATCATAGAAGAAAACTTCCTAACCTAAAAAAAAAGATACCCATAGGCAAACAAGAAGCCTACAGAACTCCAAATAGATTGTACCAGAAAAGAAACACCTCCCGTCACATAATAGTCAAAACACCAAACACACAAAATAAAGAAAGAATATTAAAAGCAGTAAGGGAAAAAGGCCAAGTAACATATAAAGGCAGACCTATCAGAATCACACCAGACTTTTCGCCAGAAACTATGAAGGCCAGAAGATCCTGGACTGATGTCATACAGACCCTAAGAGAACACAAATGCCAGCCCAGGTTACTGTATCCTGCAAAACTCTCAATCAACATAGATGGAGAAACCAAGATATTCCATGACAAAACCAAATTTACACAATATCTTTCTACAAATCCAGCACTACAAAGGATAATAAATGGTAAAGCCCAACATAAGGAGGCAAGCTATACCCTAGAAGAAGCAAGAAACTAATCATCTTGGCAACAAAACAAAGAGAAGAAAAGCACACAAACATAACCTCACATCCAAATATGAATACAACCGGAAGCAATAATCACTATTCCTTAATATCTCTCAACATCAATGGCCTCAACTCCCCAATAAAAAGACATAGATTAACAAACTGGATACGCAACGAGGACCCTGCATTCTGCTGCCTACAGGAAACACACCTCAGAGACAAAGACAGACACTACCTCAGAGTGAAAGGCTGGAAAACAACTTTCCAAGCAAATGGTCAGAAGAAGCAAGCTGGAGTAGCCATTCTAATATCAGATAAAATCAATTTTCAACTAAAAGTCATCAAAAAAGATAAGGAAGGACACTTCATATTCATCAAAGGAAAAATCCACCAAGATGAACTCTCAATCCTAAATATCTATGCCCCAAATACAAGGGCACCTACATACGTAAAAGAAACCTTACTAAAGCTCAAAACACACATTGCACCTCACACAATAATAGTAGGAGATTTCAACACCCCTCTCATCAATGGACAGATCATGGAAACAGAAATTAAACAGAGACGTAGACAGACTAAGAGAAGTCATGAGCCAAATGGACTTAACAGATATTTATAGAACATTCTATCCTAAAGCAAAAGGATATACCTTCTTTGCAGCTCGTCATGGTACTTTCTCCAAAATTGACCATATAATTGGTCAAAAAATGGGCCTCAACAGGTACAGAAAGATAGAAATAATCCCATGCGTGCTATCAGACCACCACGCCTAAAGCTGGTCTTCAATAACAATAAGGAAGAATGCCCACATATCGTGGAAATTGAACAATGCTCTACTCAATGATAACCTGGTCAAGGAAGAAATAAAGAAAGAAATTAAAAACTTTTAGAATTTAATGAAAATGAAGGTACAACATACCCAAACTTATGGGACACAATGAAAGCTGTGCTAAGAGGAAAACTCATAGCTTGAGTGCCTGCAGAAAGAAACAGGAAAGAGCATATGTCAGCAGCTTGACAGCACACCTAAAACTCTAGAACAAAAGAAGCAAATACACCCAGGAGGAGTAGAAGGCAGGAAATAATCAAACTCAGAGCCAAAATCAACCAAGTAGAAACAAAAAGGACCATAGAAAGAATCAACAGAACCAAAAGTTGGTTCTTTGAGAAAATCAACAAGATAGATAAACCCTTAGCCAGACTAACGAGAGGACACAGAGAGTGTGTCCAAATTAACAAAATCAGAAATGAAAAGGAGACATAACTACAGATTCAGAGGAAATTCAAAAAATCATCAGATCTTACTATAAAAGCCTATATTCAACAAAACTTGAAAATCTGCAGGAAATGGACAATTTCCTAGACAGATACCAGGTACTGAAGTTAAATCAGGAACAGATAAACCAGTTAAACAACCCCATAACTCCTAAGGAAATAGAAGAAGTCATTAAAGTCTCCCAACCAAAAAGAGCCCAGGTCCAGACGGGTTTAGTGCAGAATTCTATCAGACCTTCATAGAAGACCTCGTACCAATATTATCCAAACTATTCCACAAAATTGAAACAGATGGAGCACTACCGAATTCCTTCTATGAAGCCACAATTACTCTTATACCTAAACCACACAAAGACCCAACAAAGAAAGAGAACTTCAGACCAATTTCCCTTATGAATATCGATGCAAAAATACTCAATAAAATTCTGGCAAACCCGAATCCAAGAGCACATCAAAACAATCATCCACCATGATCAAGTAGGCTTCATCCCAGGCATGCAGGGATGGTTCAATATACGGAAAACCATCAACGTTATCCATTATATAAACAAACTGAAAGAACAAAACCACATGATCATTTCATTAGATGCTGAGAAAGCATTTGACAAAATTCAACACCCCTTCATGATAAAAGTCCTGGAAAGAATAGGAATTCAAGGCCCATACCTAAACATAGTAAAAGCCATATACAGCAAACCAGTTGCTAACATTAAACTAAATGGAGAGAAACTTGAAGCAATCCCACTAAAATCAGGGACTAGACAAGGCTGCCCACTCTCTCCCTACTTATTCAATATAGTTCTTGAAGTTCTAGCCAGAGCAATAAGACAACAAAAGGAGGTCAAGGGGATACAGATCGGAAAAGAAGAAGTCAAAATATCACTATTTGCAGATGATATGATAGTATATTTAAGTGATCCCAAAAATTCCACCAGAGAACTACTAAAGCTGATAAACAACTTCAGCAAAGTGGCTGGGTATAAAATTAACTCAAATAAATCAGTAGCCTTCCTCTACACAAAAGAGAAACAGGCCGAGAAAGAAATTAGGGAAATGACACCCTTCATAATAGACCCAAATAATATAAAGTACCTCGGGGTGACTTTAACCAAGCAAGGGAAAGATCTGTACAATAAGAACTTCAAGACTCTGAAGAAAGAAATTGAAGAAGATCTCAGAAGATGGAAAGATCTCCCATGCTCATGGATTGGCAGGATTAATATAGTAAAAATGGCCATTCTACCAAAAGCGATCTACAGATTCAATGCAATCCCCATCAAAATACCAATCCAATTCTTCAAAGAGTTAGACAGAACAATTTGCAAATTCATCTGGAATAACAAAAAACCCAGGATAGCTAAAACTATCCTCAACAATAAAAGGACTTCAGGCGAATCACTATCCCAGATCTCAAGCAGTATTACAGAGCAATAGTGATAAAAACTGCATGGTATTGGTACAGAGACAGACAGATAGACCAATGGAACAGAATTGAAGACCCAGAAATGAACCCACACACCTATGGGCACTTGATTTTTGACAAAGGAGCCAAAACCATCCAATGGAAAAAAGATAGCATTTTCAGCAAATGGTGCTGGTTCAACTGGAGGTCAACATGTAGAAGAATGCAGATCGATCCATGCTTATCACCCTGTACAAAGCTTAAGTCCAAGTGGATCAAGGACCTCCACATCAAACCAGATACACTCAAACTAATAGAAGAAAACTAGGGAAGCATTTGGAACACATGGGCACTGGAAAAAATTTCTGAACAAAACACCAATGGCTTATGCTCTAAGATCAAGAATCGACAAATGGGATCTCATAAAACTGCAAAGCTTCTGTAAGGCAAAAGGACACTGTGGTTAGGACAAAACGGCAACCAACAGATTGGGGAAAAGATCTTTACCAATCCACAACAGATAGAGGGCTTATATCCAAAATATACAAAGAACTGAAGAAGTTAGACAGCAGGGAGGCAAATAACCCTATTAAAAAATGGGGTTCAGAGCTAAACAGAGAATTCACAGCTGAGGAATGCCGAATGGCTGAGAAACACCTAAAGAAATGTTCAACATCTTTAGTCATAAGGGAAATGCAAATCAAAACAACCCTGAGATTTCACCTCACACCAGTGAGAATGGCTAAGATCAAAAACTCAGGTGACAGCAAATGCTGGCTAGGATGTGGAGAAAGGAGAACACTCCTCCATTGTTGGTGGGGTTGCAGACTGCTGCAACCATTCTGAAATCAGTCTGGAGGTTCCTCAGAAAATTGGACATTGAACTGCCTGAGGATCCAGCTATACCTCTCCTGGGCATATACCCAAAAGATGCCCCAACATATAAAAAAGACACGTGCTCCACTATGTTCATCGCAGAGCCTTATTTATAATAGCCAGAAGCTGGAAAGAACCCAGATGCCCTTCAACAGAGGAATGGATACAGAAAATGTGGTACATCTACACAATGGAATATTACTCAGCTATCAAAAAAAAATGACTTTGTGAAATTCGTAGGCAAATGGTTGGAACTGGAAACTATCATCCTGAGTGAGCTAACCCAATCACAGAAAGACATACATGGTATGTACTCATTGATAAGTGGCTATTAGCCCAAATGCTTGAATTACCCTAGATGCCTAGAACAAATGAAACTCAAGACGGATGATCAAAATGTGAATGCAGATCGCTCATGAGAGACACAGCCAGAATACAGCAAATACAGAGGCGTATGCCAGCAGGAAACCACTGAACTGAGAACAGGACCCCTGTTGAAGGAATCAGAGAAAGAACTGGAAGAGCTTGAAGGAGCTCGAGACCCCATATGTACAGCAATGCCAACCAACCAGAGTTTCCAGGGACTAAGCCACTACCCAAAGACTATACATGGACTGACCCTGGACTCTGACCTCGTAGGTTGCAATGAATATCCTAGTAAGAGCACCAGTGGAAGGGGAAGCCCTGGGTCCTGTTAAGACTGAAACCCTAGTGAACTAGACTGTTGGGGAGAGGGCAGCAATGGGGGAGGGGTGGGAGGAACACCCCATAAGGAAGGGGGGGGAGGGGATGTTTGCCCGAAACCGGAAAGGGAATAACATTCAAATGTATATAAAGAAATACTCAAGTTAATAAAAAAAAAAAAATACACTCTAAAAAAAAAAAAAAATTATGTACCAAAGGCAGATAATTGTCTCACAACCTGCCTGATGCAAAAAAAAAAAAAATAGAGGAGGAGGAGCTGGAGGAGAGGTGGCAGAGGTGACCAGAGCAATTGAGCTGCAGTTGGTCCTTCCAGGTAGACAAGAAATACACCTGCTGGTTGAGTATTGATACAGTCATCAAGAAGTGGCTAATTAAACTCAGTGTTATTTATTTCCAAGCCAGAAATTTGTACTGTGTTTGAAAGGAATTTCATTTAAGACTTTTGAAATTATTTTAGACATTTAACCATGTGTGCTGTGAAATTTTTAATTAATTGTCCATTTCTGAAGTTACCATAGACATGGGTATTATATACTCCTGCTGTCAATTTTGAGTTGCTCACTGATTCTCTGTGTTTAGTCACTCTGCTTGATTCTGCCTGGTAAATTCCACAGGAGAAACCCATTATCCTGGGGCTTTCAATTGCCCCATTCTGCCTGCTCTCTGCTCAACTCCCTCATAACCGACCTCTCTCTATTTCTAAGATCATGCTCTAAGAGCTTCCAAGAGCCATTGGATTGAACTATTTGGCTTATTTTAACACCTAAAATCTCTTCCAAAACTCCTATCTGCACTTTTTGATTCACAATGATTCTTAAATTTAATACTAACCTATTGTCAAATAGAATTGGAGGAAAAAAATATTATTTATTAAGTGAATTTGTATTTGCACACAGTTTTAATTTACACCTAATGACTCCATTTTGAAGCACTATAAATGAGCTTTGGGGGCTCACAAATGTTAGGCAAGTGATGTGAGTTACAGCCCCAAACCAATATATTTTTAGTTTACATTTTAAAAAAAAAAAAAATATCTTTTAAAATTGTAATTTGATAATTTCCCCTTCCCTCTCCTTCCTCCATCCCCTCTTGTGTATCCCTCCTTTCTCTCTCAAACTCATGGCCTCTTTTTCTTAATTACTATTACTCTCTCTCTCTCTCTCTCTCTCTCTCTCTCTCTCTCTCTCTCTCTCTCTCTAAATAGATAATCACAATATATTTTAAAATCATCAATAAGGCAAGTTTTCGTTAGCATCAAAAGTTCTGACTATTGGCCTAACCTCTATCTATGCTTCATATAATGTTGCTATTAGGTGGAATTAGAAGCACTAAGGTCGATCTGGTCCTTGAGCACTCCACTTTGTGCCCAGTAGCTGTCCAGGAGTGCAGTGTCTTATTATCTCTCTCATTTCTACCACCACCTCTTTCATTTTTATGAATCAGCGCTCTGCCCCCCACCACACTCCATCTCTATCTAGTTTTTCAACAACATATTGCCTCAAGAAGAAAGAAGGACGCCTAGCATCTTGCCTGGTGCCGTACCTTGCACTTAACCATCTGAGCAGAAAGAGGAAAGCTGTGAGGGCAGCAGGTGGGATTGCGATTGGTCAAGTTTCTTATGTGGTCTAAGACTACAAAAACCTGGCAAGGAAGGCACCCACACCCACCTGAGTGCACCAGAGCTGCAACATGCACAAGCATGTTAGGTGCTAAGAATTAAGGCATTGTCCAACATTTTTCATTGATTATGTTTTTCCAAAACATGGTTTGCATCAATTAAGTCCTTCACCTTTCACTTAGCGCAGTAGAATCTGCCTTTAGTCTACGTTGCTCTCTTCCAACAATATTCTTAAAACTTCAACAGTGACCTCATAAAACACTCAACAACCCAATTTAAGGTTCTATCATTCCTGTCTGCAACAGGTCTTTGTTAAGCACTCTTCTTTTTTTTTTTTTTTTTTTTTTTATTTCTTACAACCATAATTTTTCAGTCTCTCTACACTGGCATTTCCAAAGTATTTTCTTCAAATCAATAGTCCAAGAGATGAAAAGAATATTCATATGAGCAATTAGTTTGGCCAAATATGGGTCCCCTGTAAAAGTCATAATCCTCATTAGCACATTAAAGTCTCTGTGAAATTTAACTTGAAAAGACTCTTGCACAACTATGGTGAATCCAAAGTTTCCAAATAAGAAATCCATTTCCTCACAACAATCTCGTTCAGTGCTTTTAGAACATTCATGTTTATCACAGTTGAACATGTTTCATATTTCTGCTAATCTCAATGGCACCCTAAAAACCATTGCTAGCTAGTGACAGTCGCTAGGAGTTGTCACTTCCTGAGTATAAACAAACATGATCATAATTATTCAGATTTTCATCATAGTAATTGAGTAATGTATTTTATTGCTATTATTTGGCATTTAAACAACAACCAAGACTTACTCTGTGAGCCAAAAAGCATAACAATCCAAAGAGCAAAACAATGTATTAGTAAAACACATATTTGCCATGAAGAAACAACTACAATTGCTTTTCTTTTTTCTTTCTTTTTTCTTTCTTTCTTTCATTTTCTTTCTTCCTTTCTCTCTCTCTCTCTCTCTCTCTCTCTTTCTCTTTTTCTTTCTCTCTTTCTTTCTTTCTTACATTCTTTCTTTCTGGTTAGCAATACTTTATGGAATCATTGTTGAGAACTACCCACACAGATCAATCATGTTCACCACTGAGGCAAAGACAAATGCTTCTTATGAGGCACCAAAAACAAATAACTGGAAGACTGGTGAAACTTTTTTTTTTTCAAAAAAAAATGTGGATTGAACTTCATAAGACTATTGTTTTTAGGACATCATATCATACCTTTTTTTTTTTACTTTGAGGCACATAAACTAGTGGTGCACATTACTAACAGTGTTTTAGTTCCCTATACACGACATGAACATGTCATGAAGCAATGGTCTTCAACTATGAACTTCTGCTGTGATTTTTGTTCTGTTCCACCAATGCATACCTCACTTTCGTCCAGCTGAGCATGTCAGTATGTGTGGATCATTCCCTAGTATAAGTTACATTTTCTCTAAACACAGTGACTGCACTCTCATTGCGTTTCCAAGGCAGCTTTTAGGGTAAACTTTCTTCCAGACAAATGAAAAATGGGTTTACTGAGACTAAAACACCAAAGCCAAACTCAATACCACACAAAGTAACCAGCTGGGCCATGGGTGTTCTACACTCTGCCTAGGCTTCACGACTTCTCACAAATGAGGAAAAGCTGGACATTGATGAAGGGATGAGCATGCCTTCTCTTTCTTCTAGAACCAGAACCTCCAAAACAGAACACTGGACCTTAGGTGCTAAGATGTGTCTTCTTAGGAAGAAGAGAAAGAAAATGATAGAAATGTAAATATCCAGCCAATAAAACCTAGGAAAGAAGACTGTGAAGGGATTGTGGTCAAGTCTGCTTCTCCATTTCTGTAACTACAACATACCAATAAAGAAAATAACTAATAAAAGCTAATGTTTCACAGAATCCAATGTACTGTCTATGAGAACTATTAAATATCCTTTACAGATTTAAAAAGCTTCTGGAAATTTGAAGAACCATAAAACTATTAACATTCAGCCAACACTCTAAGCTTGATATCACTGGGGAAAGCACACACATAATTGATGTTCCTCACAGCCGTCACTCCATTGAGAAAAATAAAATTTAAGTCATGTCTAAGACAGCTCAGTCCCTTTGTAGGCAGGTCATAATTTTCTTGGGAATTTGTTCTTCAGGAATTTCAGGACCTCAGTGGGGGTGGAGGGAGGGAACAAAGAAAGAGCAGGAAGGAGCATGTGAAAAGCTGACACAGATAACTTACACTTCTACAGTGTGGTAGAATCAGGTAATTGCTTTGACACACCAAAGGCAAAAGCCTAACTTTTTCATCTCTGGCCCAATAGTTATTACACCACTTCCAGAAGCTGAGTTAGGACTAGGAGCTTCCTCTAATAACCAGTAAGCCACCCCTGATCCCGCAGATTCAAGTGTTGAGCTAATTTCAATGGCAAAGGATTTCAAGACAGCCTAATATTGCCTCTGTGGTTATAAGCAATCAATCTTATTGTAGGTCTGTGCTGAAAAGTGCAAATGGGGCAGAAAGAAATACAAAATGTACAACTTAGACAGGAAACGAGCACTGGGCAAGCTTAATGTTAGAGCCACTGCTACAGTGGAAGAAAAGCCATAATTATTAAGGAAATTAACGCCATTAAGAAGAGGCTCCAGGCTAAACATTGGTATACCGAGAAGATGCGTTCAGGACGAGACTATCCAGCAAAGCTACCAGCAAAAGGGGAGAAAAGAAGTCTGAAAAACTTTCCTTTTCCTAAAAAGCACCAACACATGTTTCCTGTAAATGCAATTCAAGACACAGAGAACCATCCCAAGGTGGCAGGGGAAGCTTGTAATGTGATTCATGTGGTCCTGTCTTTGAATTCAGAAAGGATGTGAAAGTAAAGGAGTCTTGGCAGATCTTCCTCCATGGTTTCAGAGACCATGGAGGACCAGGCAACATGTGGCAAGTGAATCCCTGTGGCAAGGCCCTGAGAGAACAAAGGGCCGTGTGAAGCTGAGAAAATTAAGTCTAGATTTCAGCAGTCCCCAGGATGTGTGAGTTGCCTAAGGGGTAGGAGAATAGGTGGAATGAAGCTAGCCAAAGCGACAAGTGTTTTGCAGGCAGAAAACTGGAAGGACAGCCATTTAAGCCCTTTTGGACATGGAGCTATGTGATATGGAGTTTGCCTTGCTGGGTTTGGTTCTTTCTTTGGTTGAGTATTTTCTTCCCCTTGCCCCCATTTTTTGCCTTTTGAGTTAGGATTGTATTCTTTGTTATTATATATTAAAATTATGTGATTTGTTCTTGGGTTTTGTTTCATACATTTTACCGAGCACAGGAGAGATACAATAAAAGATTGCCTTGAGTCTCAGAAGAAATTTAGGACTTGGAAATTTTAAACTATCTTGGGATGAACTTTTACAGCATTGAGACTACAAAGACTACAAAGACTTTTAATGCTAGACTAAATGCATTTTGTATACAGCCATGAGACTATGAGTTTAGGAAGTGGGATCTGATGGTTTAAATAAAACACCTCCCATAGTCTCGATAGTTGAATTCTTGGCCCCAAGTGGGTAGCTCTGTTTAGAGAGACACAGGAGGTGTGGTATCATTGAAGAAAGTATAACATTGAGTGCAGGCTCAACCATTCTAGTCACTCCTCTGCTTCATGCTTGCGGTTCATAACGCATAGCCCCAGCTTCTGTTCCTAACTGCATGCCTTTGCATGGAGTCTAAAGCTCTAGAACTGTAACCACAAATAAATTCTTTTTCTTCTATAAGTTGCCTTGGTTACGATGCATCATCCCTTTAACTACCCAACAACAACCAAAAATGTTCTCCTTGATACCAGGTCAAACTAACTGCATGAGAGAAATGCTGTACAGTACATGGCTGCCTTTTGCATAAAGGCCAAGCAAATGGATATTTAATAGTGGCAAATAATTGGTGGAAAATATTAATTGAGGAAGGATGCGAGGGTACAGCAGAACACATTCATGTACATACTTCTCTGTGTGTGCTTGTGTTTGTATGTCTATGTATATGCTTGTGTGTATGCTTATGTATGTGTGTTTGTGTATGCATGCAAGGTTTTTGTGAGGTGCACAGATAAAACATACTTTACTAGGTCAATGTTGTATTAGAAATGTTTTTGAAAGTCAAACAACTGTGTGATTTTCTTTACATTGACTTTAATCTATTGCACTGCAATATTTATCAATGACTCATGACCCTACTTCTTATCACCCCAGAATTGATGCATATTACCTTTTAAATTAGTAATATCAGTGGCCCACAAAAGAGTTCTTCATGACTGCAAATCCAACTTCTTCATGTTAACTGGCTCCTTCATTTATTTTTGGGTTTTTTGTTAATTGAGGAGAATTATTTATTGTAAAGAATTTGCTGATAAGATAGAATGTCCAGACCTTGATTATCTACAGGCCTGCACATACTCCACCATGTCTTTAAAGGAGGTACAGAATTGACACTTGTCCAAGAACTATCAAAGCTATGCCCCCATGTCTATAATCCAGAGGTAGCATCACTAATGATGGCTTTTCTGAGAAAAAAAAAAAGGCTAGATGTGAAAAGAGATCCCTTTCTTTCCAAAAATATAAACAAACAAGCCATGATTTGTATCATGCGTGGCTTTTATACTACTACATTTGTGGTATATTCTCAAAGTAACTGAAAAGAAGTGGGTCCAAGAATGCAATGTAAGCAATTTGGTAGCACCCCCGAAGGAATGGTATATTGTGGGGCATAAAAGGTAGCTGTAATGCACTACCCTTAAATAGCAGAGGCATTTTTAAATAGTGCAGAACTCATCTAGAGCAGGAGTGATACAGCAAGGCCTGATGATTCAAAGTCTTCTGCCATTGCTATTTAAAAAGCTATGACTCCATGAACCATTTAAATTCAACACCAAATATATCAAAGGGATCACCTTCAAAACAGTGATTCAGGATAGAAACACATATGTCAACACAAGCAGGAAGGATGGAATATTTCACAAGTCGTGCCATTTAAGTTAAAATGAGGGGTTTTTTCCTAAACCGCATAGCCTCTGTATTCATCAGAGAAATCTCATTTGCAATGGGCAGAAGTTAGTGCAGAGTTATAACTGGTCTGAGGGCTAAGAATGATTTTGAAGGCACGTTCTAACGCAAGGCATTTATATCACCCTCTTGACACTCCAAGCCTCTGAAAACACGGAGGAAGAGGAGGCCAAGGGAGAGAAGCTGAGGAGGAGCACTGCAGGATGCTGTCATTTGAACCAGACAGGGCCATTTAACTCATGAACTCACAGTAGCTGTGGTTACTTACCATCTGCACAAGATGGTGCCCATCAACGTTTTCTCATGGATGTGAGAGGACTCATGGACCCTCCTCCTGGGGGCTACTGGATAGTTTCTAGGAAGGAGCCTCATGCTCTTCAGGGGTGTAACCTGATAATTTGCCCATGCTCCAAAATTAAGTCCTTACCCTTGCTCCTGTGGACAAACTCGATTAAACTCATAGTGAGCAGGAAGAAAGAAAAAAGAAAGAAAGAAAGAAAGAAAGAAAGAAAGAAAGAAAGAAAGAAAGAAAAAGAAAGAGAGGGAGGAAAGGAGGAGGGACGGAGGAGGGATTTGAGGAGGAAGGCAGACAGACAGCCAGACATAGAAATGGAAGGAAGATTTGTTATGGAGAAGGAAGAAGTGTTTCTGCCAGAGAAGAAGAGGAAAAAGAGGGGAACCAAATTCATTATATGCATGTAATGAAATTGTTATGGATTATAAATAAATAAATAAATAAATAAATAAATAAATAAATAAATAAATAAATATTTTTACTGCTACAGTTATATGTTTTTCTAACTGCTTCGAGTGGAATGACTACCAGTTTACAAATCCACAGAAATATAGGTCCATTCAAGTGAATTTTAAAGTGGACCACGAAGTGTTACTTTGTTACTATGCTTCGTGAATTTCCAGTTTAGTAGAAGGTAGTACTTATATGTGATAGCATAAGACTAGATACCTGTGGTAAATGTCTCCAAGACTTCCCTAAGTTTGTTAATATCAATGGGAACCCACATCAGGACCAATGTGCTGGGAGGCCAAAGTAGCTTCACTCCTTTTAGCTTCATCACTGACTAAGTTAATGCTGTGGGGAGAAGAAGTTCTAGCAAACCATTTACACAAACCTTTAGTTATAATAGTGTAAGCAGAGAAATAAAGAAACAAAAGATTAGAAAAAGGAAGAAAACTCAAAGAAAAAGGAAAAGAGAAGAAGAAAAGGAGAAAGAGGAAGAGAGCAATGGCGAGAAGGGAAGGAGGAGAAGAACTGAGCAAGTGGGGCCTGGTGCCTGTCATCCCAGTGCTTCAGAAGCAGGGCTATCCTCAAATCCAGGCCAAGTCTGAAGGCAGAGTCAACTGTATATGTATCTGTCAGAGAAGAGGAGGAGGCAGAGGAGGAGGGATAGAAGGTTAAGACGCCCTGTGACATCATGACACAAAAGGTGCTTCCAGACATAGTGACTTTATTCTACACTAATGTCTAATTCCTTTTAAGTTGTAAACATTCTGATTTAATACTTCTTCAACATCCTCAAACAAAATAAAGGCTTCTTAACCAGTGACTAAGACAGACCTGCTCTCATTGATTGCATTAAGAAACAGCAATTTGGAAACGTGATCATGTTAGGAACAGCAAGACTTAACTTCAGAATACAAGCACATATGTGAAATGTTAGGACAATGGCCCACCGTGGACTGCAGTATTCCTGAAGGGAGCATGACTTCTGTAAATATTTAAAATTTCTATGGAATGTAACTTCATGTCCTTGTTCTTTAGCATACTCTGATTTCTGTGTTTCTTAAGAAAGGCTCTTGTTACAGATCTCCCCAAAACTCAGATCTCAGAGCTATAACCTTTGACCCAATGTTAAACAGGGGCTGTTGGGCAGCAATCAGATCTAGATGGGAGTGGGAGCTGAACTTTTGTTACAACACATTTATACAAAGGTAAAGTTCCAGTTTCCTGTCCTCTCAGCCACATGAGTAATGGCTAGGTGGTCCTCTGAAAGCCAGGAGGACCTTTCCAAGCCGATTCTGGGCTTTACAGATTGAAACCTAAAAACAAGCTATTTAGGTCCTTTTTTATGTACACCTGTGGTTGAGGGTGCAAAGGCTGGTTGAGATGCCTCCTGTTCATGTTGACAACCTACAGGGTCTCCATTTTCAAACCCTTTATTTCATCCCAATGCATCTTCTCATTTGTGTTAGTTACATAACTGACAATTTGGTCTAAAATAAAATCTTTAGCACATTACACCACTGACATTTAGACAGGCCAGGCCTTGTAACAGGATGTCTGTCCCTGTGACCCGAACTTTAGAACAGTGGCACATTAGCACCTACTGACAAGATGCCAGGAGAGTCCCTTCCTCCATAATGACACTTCAGATGTTTCTGGCACCTCACCATCCACACTGGTGGTAGTTTGGGGTATTCATAGAAATAGTATTTAAACATTGTGATATGTTTTCTGCTGAACTCAATGTTAAGGCGATGTTCAGAGAAAGGAGAACTCACTCCATCTGCACAGAGTATTTCTCAAGTGACACCTTATTTTTTCATCCATTGTATGAGAGCTCTGAAGAGTGGCAGTTTTAATATTCCTCTGGGTTGTCCCTCTAGCCTCTCCTTTTATGCTGCGGATGTACAAAAGGGAAATTTTAAAAACTGTGCTTGAATTATAATCAGCCACAGCATTTTGTGAGATTCTCCTGTCAATGCCAACACTACATTCTCCTCAAAATCCTAACTGAAATAATCCAGTCAAGCTACAATGAAGAGGCAGCACCTCAAGTATAAGTTGATTCATAGTGGATAGACAGCCAGAAGGAAGACAGACTTTGCTTAGAGGACTGACTTGAAGAATGAGTGTCATGTGACCATGATAACAGGACTTTTCCTTCTATCCTCAAACTAGAAAGCTATTCCCTACTAGAGACTGCACCCAAAGCCCATATCGTGCTTAGCGCTCCAAAAAGAGCCCTGGTGGCTGGAGTTCTCCTCCTCACTGGCTTTTTTGAGTTTCTAGCTCACACAGGAAGTAAAATGAGCGCTTCTCACATTGTTTAAAACGAACAAAGAATTCAAGTACCAAGCAATGTGTGCCGCCAACCCACTAGGGAATGCAATTTGTCCACCAACTTTCGGGTGCTTTGCCTGAGTGGAAAGCCCATGAGGATGACACTCTTTCCCCCAGCCATTGCACTTCATCGGCAAGTTCTGTTGCTCAGGAAGCGGCAATAGTATCTGCAAAATCAATATCGCATAGACTTTGACTTTGATCCCTGTGGGGAAAACAAGAACTCTTCACACCTTTTAGCAGCTACATTACATAAAACAGCATAATATTTTATAATTTTCAAATCTTTCTCTTCGTAGCGGAAAGTGAAACTTCAGAGCTTTTCCCAACCGCCATCAGAAACAGTCTGGAAGAGGAGGCTCCTGAGATGATCTCCTTGGGGTGGGCAGGAAACCCCTCGCCTTTCAATAGGGAATAGTTAGACCTTTTGGATAGCGTCAATCCACCCTCATAGAAACAAGCACATAGTAGGAATCTAATTAATTATACTCTTGCTCTCTCCATTGCACACCTATGAACCTCAAGCGAGGGTTCTTTTCTTGGACATTACAAAAATGACAGAGAAGCGAGTGGGGGAAGCCTGCGACCACGGGGAGAGATGCTCAACCTCTGAGAAACAAAACAGAAGACCACATCCTACAGCATCACGCCAAATTTCTCCCCTGAAAGAAAATCTGGAGATAATTCCTTGTCTGATAAATTGAACATGTCCCACTATGGTAAAATCAAGTTATTTTAAAGATGGGTTGCACAATGTTTGCAGGTGTTTGCCAGGGATCGGGCTTGAGTGGAAATGTGTACACATGGCTGTGTGAATGCCTGTAGAGGCCAGATGTCTTCCTCAATATCACTCTCCTCTCTCCCTCAAACTAAAAGATCGATAGATTCAGTCAATCCTAGAATAATTTTTTGCCCCACCCCATCCACAGCATTGAATTACAGGGCATGCCCTTCTAAACCAGGTTTTTTTTTTTGTTTTTTTTTCCCTAAGTGGGTGTTGTTTCTTGCGTTGCTTTTGTTTCTGTTGTTTTACAGGGTACTTAAACTCAAGCCCTCCCTCGTGAGGGCACATAGAGTCTGTATAGAAAGTATCTCTCCTGTCTTGAGATAGTTTCTATTTTAATATCGGCTTGGTTCATCATAAACAGCGCCACCGTTTCTCCGTGGGAAGACTATATCTTAACCCACACACTGCACAGACAGTTCCTGGATGAACGAGGCTTTAATCTTCCATTACCTCTTCCCCTTGCCTTTCTTCTTCCAAGTTTACACAGCTTGAAAACATTGGAGCATTTAAAGCATAGTAATAATAAACTCTAGTCATAATGTGTAAGGCTTGGTCAGCAGAGCGTTCAGTCATTATTAATTAGCACACTCTTGATTATCTGTTTATAATAGATGTTATCAAAGGCTAATCTCCTACACGCAGTTGAAATGTTAACCAAGACTGCTGATAACATGAAGGATTTACCCACTTGTAAATCTTCACCTTGATTCCTGGGCTCATAAAACTGGCAATATAAATTTATTTCATCTTCATGTCTATAAAAACAATGATACCCAACTCGCTGGGGGTTTATATTTCCTGAAAGACTAATATTTGCTTTAATTATGAACTGTATTATTATTTAGCTTATAAAAAAGTATTTTTGAAGTCTTTTAAAAACAGAGACAATGTATTTTTCCAAGGACAACTTAATATCCAGGCATTAAAATGGCCTGAATTGATATGTTTTAAATAAGCCAACCAGCAATAATCACGGCTATAAAGTTAATTTTCTCTTGCATTATCAAAAGCAGCTGTAAAAAAAAACCACTGGAAAACTTGTGTTTACAGTCCTTATGACTGATTTATAAAGTGATGTTAGCAACGCCTCCGTATCATCTTTTGTTTGTTTTCCTTTTCTGAGAGAGAATTGAAACCTTTTTTCTTTTTCAAGCCCGCTGTTGAACACTCCATGGTAACTGACTTCTTTACTGGGTTTCCTCTCTCTGCTACTGCTGTCCCTTTTGCTTTGCTCGTAGGTTGGAAAAGATGTTGCCAATGACACTACAGAGAAATCAACTGCCCAGCCTTGAGAGCATGGTAAATTCCCGGCTTTTTTTTTCAGAAAAGGTAATCGCTCTTAATGTTCTGCATCGAAAATAATGGTAAAGAGAACTCAGCTGAGGTACTGGAGTGAGTAAGGCTTGAGACTGAAACCCCGGGATAAATTATTCAATGTTCAGTTTTCTACACTGTATTCTGTATCTCCTTCCTTTTCCAAATGTGTAATCCATCATTGGTTTACCAAAATCAGATATAACAATAATTTTTATCAAAGACTTCATTTTTATTTATTTTTTTCTTTTCTTTCTTTCTTTCTCTCCCCTTCCTTCCTTCCTTCCTTCCTTCCTTCCCCCCTCCCTCCCTCCTCTCTCTCTCTCTCTCTCTCTCTCTCTCTCTCTCTTTCTCTCTTTTCTTCCTTTCTTCCCTTCCTTTCTTCTTTTCTTCCTGACAGGGATTATCTGAGGCTCAGGCTGGCCTTGAACTCTTTGATCCTCCATCCAAGCCTCCTGGGTGAATTACAAACATGTAGTCATCCTAGCCACATTTCTGTTCTAGCTTATCCAATGCAGTCTCATATTAAAGTGATTTGCCACTAAATAATATGTTAAACTCATAAAAATGGATGTAAGAAGACACTGCATTTTGTAAAATTATCAATTCTACAAATACAGTAAGAATTTGCGTACATAATTCTTTTTTTTTTTGCATCTAAATTCCATAAATGGATCCTTGTCCATAAAATGGATCTGAGAACTTTGTATTTCACCTACCTTCAGTAAAACGGTGATGACTGAGTGTGAGTTGGCAAAAGTCTAACGGTAGAATTAACCCACAGGAGAATGAAACAGTGATTTTTTTTTTTCCAGTCACAGTCTCTGCTTCCCATGTTGTGTAGTCTACTGATTGTTTGATGGTTTTATACTGAAATGTCTCTCCTAGAGACCTCCAGAATTCCCATGCTTTCTTTTAACCTTCCAGAAGATGGGAAGAGACAAAATAGCGGATTCTTCTCATCCCAAGACAGCGAGGTGACGTTTATGCAGTGTAAAACTCACATGTAAACTTGATAATAGAGGACATTTTAAATGTTATTACATTTTTTCCTTTATGGATGACAGCTTATTTTCTCATAATGCGTCCTTGAATGTTGTTTTCCTCCTCTACTCCTTCAGCAACCCCCACCCCGTTTTCCCTCTCATCTGATCCATTCCCTTACTGTTTCTCATTAGAAAAACAAACAGACTTCTAAAGAGTAGTAATAAAATACAAGATAAAACAAAAAATGAATATAGATATCTGAATTGAGCAAAGTAACCAAAACAGTAGGAAAAAAGACTAAGAAGAGGCACAAGAAAGAGACCCATTTGTTCATATACCAGGAATCTCATAAAGCTACTAAGCCCAATACATACACAAGGAAGCTTTGGAAAAAGAGAGAAATAATATTACATATACATGTGTTATATTTATATAATGAATAAATAATTATATATAATGTATACATACATATATTAGATATTATATACATATATAAGTATATATATAACTATATATCTATTAAGATAGAGTTTTGTGTGCGTGTGTGTGTGTGTGTGTGTGTGTGTGTGTGTGTGTGTGTGTGAAAAGAAAAGCCTGACATGATATGAGACAAAAGAACTTCTTTAAGAGAAACACAGAGTTCATTTTCAACTGCCCATCTTCTGCTAGGCGTACAAAGCTATCCTTAGGGAGTACTTTGTTCCCAGTGAGACTCCACTGAAAAACTAAATTTTCATTTCAAAGTGGTTATCAGTTGAGATTGGTCTGCTAGGCATGGAGGGAAGTGTGTCTGCTTCTGTCAGCTCCAGGACCCCATCTGAGGCAGACTTGCCCATGCATGATGGCTGTGTTTGCTGCCCACTTGCTCGAGCTGGGAATTAGAGGGGATTTGATGGGGGTTTTGTTGTGTTTTTTCAGTTGTTTTGTGGCCTCCATCCCATCAGGCTTGCACTCTTTCTACTCTTTTCTTGCAGGTGTCCTGTCCCTGAAGAGGGGATTGATAGAGGCATCCAGTTTAGGGTTGAGTGTTACAAAGCCCTGTGCATTGTTCTGGCTGAGTATCTGTATTTGTTCCCATCAGCTGTAGGGAAGACGCTTCTCTGTTGATGTCTGAATAAGGGGAAGGCACTGATGTGTGAGTATAGCAGAATGTCATTAGGAATGATTTTTTTACATTCTTTTTTTGTTGTTTGTCATTTGATTTGCTTTTGCTTTTTTTTGGAACGGGTATTTTAGTTTTACTCTGGTATCTGTGTTATCCAGTGTCAGATTCTTGGTCACCCAAGCGGTGTTGGGAATTGATTCCATGGTCCATGAATGCCTTTTGAATCAAATTAAATATTGTTGGATTTGCTCCCATACCCTTTATGCCACTGTTGCACTAGCATGTCTGCAGGTAGGACACCATTGTAGAACAAAGGCTTAAGGCATGAGCTGTTCACATTTCCTCTGACAGGGCGCCTGTAATAGTAACTAAAGACACCAACAAAAAACATAGGAGTAAAGGTTCTCCTAGGCACCAACCCACATCTCCATGTTCAATGATTAGTGTAGGTGTTATCTTTAGCATTAGACCTGCCTCAAGTTTTGGAGAGCCACCTTGGCTCTCTAAAAACTAGCTCTTAGGCATCATCCCAGGTTGTTTTGGGAATTCCATGGGACCTATTTTATCAGCAACTCAATTAGAGGTAACCCAATCCTGAAAATGGATGCTTCCAGTTAGTGAGCACTGTCTCTACATTTATTTGTTATTTACCATTTAGATGGCCTTCATATGTGTATATTTTAGAAAGCCTCATACTACCCTTCAATGACCCTCAATTTTAGTTGCCACTTGTCATATTATCTCTTTCTTCTTCTCCTCCTTCCCCCCCACTTCCCTCTCCTGATCCAGTCACCCCCACCCACATCCATCCTTAACTATCTATTCTATTTCACTTTGTAAGAGATCTGTCCCCTTTAAAACTGTATTTAATCTCTGTGGTTCTACACAAATTTTATCTTGGTTGTCATTGACTTAACAGCTACCACACATAAAGGGCAACACATACCACATAGTATTTATCATTCTGTTACCTTACTAAGCATGATTTTTTTTCTTCTAATCCCATCATCACTTACTCTTTTCATGATTTCAGTTTTTAATGCTGTTATACCCACTGTATAAATCTGATATATTTTTTATGCACAGCCTGTTGTAGTACATCTAAGTTGTTTGGCAATTTCTAACTATTAGAAAAGAGAGGGAACGTTCTTTGGGGATATCACCAAGAGTGGTATGGCTAGATCTTGAGGCAGATTTATTCCCATCTTCCTAAAGAATCAACACTGAATTCCATGGCGTTCTTTACAAGTTTGCTCCTCCCACCATCAAGAATGGCAGCTTCCTCTTTCTCCACAAGTTCACAAGCATACTGTCACTTGTTTGATTGATATTAGCCATTTTGAAAGGTGTGATAAATCTCTAATGTAGATTTGATTTGTATTTCACTAAATCTGAAGAGTGTTGGAATATGTTTTAATCATTTCTCAGCCATTTGAGTTTCCTATTGGGATTTTGTTCAGACTGCATGTCCATTTTAACTGCTTTATTGGTTTTTCTTTGACGCCTAGTTTTCTGAGTTCTTTTTATATATCTTGATATTTATTTCATCTGTTGTAGAGTTGCGTTTTTGTTATTCTATAGGCTGCCTTTTGTCAGAATGGCAGCTCTTTCTTGTCATCACAAAAACTTTTCAGTTTTGGAGGTCCTTTTATTAATTATTGATATAAATGCCTGTGCTAATGAGTTCTGTTCTGGAAACACAATTCCTGCAAGTCTCCAGACTATCCTCCGCTTTTTATCAGATTCAGTACATCTGGTTTTATGTTGAGGCTTTGATCCATTTGGGTTGAGTTTGTACAAGATAAGTGTGTATCTATTTTCCCTCCCACACGCAGTCATCCAGTTAGAATCAATGCTATTTTGTTGAAGATGCTGTTTTTTCCAGGTGTATTTCTGCCATCTTATCAAAACCTTAAACGTCCAAATGTGTGTATTTATGCCCTGGGTCCACAGTTCAATACCACTGATCAATATGTCTGTCTTTGTGCCAAATATTTCATGCCATTTTCATTATTATAGCATTTTATTACTAAACTCTGTAGTACAATTTGAAATTGGGGTGATACCTCCGGTATTTTTTTAATTAATCGGAATGTTTTAACTATCCTGGGGTTTTGTGTTTTTCATATGAAGCTAAATTGTCCTTTTTAAGATCTGTGAAGAAACATGTTGAAATTTTTATGGATATTGTATTGAATCTGTGGATTACTTTTTAAGGATGGCTATTTTTACATATTATCCCACGGATCGATCATGGGAGATTTTGGGTCTTACTTTGAAATGTTCTTCAATTTATATCTTCAATGCCTTACAGTTTTATCACATGTCTTTAACTTTACTGTTATAGCTACCCAAAATATTTATTTATAATATTTGAGGATATCGTGACAAGTGTGTTTCCTTCATTTCTTTTGTGTTAATTTTGTTTTTGTATATAGAAGGGATACTGATTTATAAGAGTTAATTCTGTATCCAGTCATTTTGTTGAAGTGGAGCATTTCAGTTTTTGAGTTTTATGTGGAATGTTTAGGTCATTTAGAATAATATGTCATCTGCAAATAAGGGTACTTGGATTTTTTCTTGACAACTTGTGTCCCTTGATCTCCTTTTTTTAGTTGTCTGGTCTTATTACTCTCACCTAAAAGTTCAAGTATTGTAATGAGGAGGTAGAGAGGGACAACCCTGTTCTGATCCTGATTTTAATGGAAATGTTGAGTTTGTTTTTCGCTTTTGCTATCGTTGGCTATGGGCTTGTTGTAAACTCTTATTATGTTGGGGTATTGTTTTTTATCCCTAAATTTCCAGGACTTTTATCATAAAGTGGTGTTATAGATTTTGTCACAGCTTCTTCTGTATTGAATGAGATGATTACGTGATTTTTGTCTTTCAGTTTGTATACATGATGATTACATTTATCAGTTTGTGTATGTTTAATAATTTTACATCTCTGGATGAAACCTATTTGATCAAGGTGGAGATCTTTTAAATGTGTTCTTAAATTCAGTTTCAAGTATTTTATTGGGAATTTTGAATCTATGTTCATAAGAGATAGGTCTGTAATACTCTCCCTTGTTGGGTCTTCAAGTGGTTTAGGTAATAGAGTAACTGTGGCCTCATAAAAATAAATTGAATGTTCTTTTCTGTTTTATTTTTGAGAAATTTTAAGGAGTATTACATTAACTTTTCTTCAAAGGTCTGATTGAAATTGCCTGAGGTAAAAGTTGTCTTGTTAGGATGTTTGGTTGGAAGAATTTTGAACGCTTTTTCTATTTCATTAGGAACTGGGGCATCAAATTGCTTATTGATCTTGATTGAACTTTTGGTAAGAGATATGTTCTGAGAAAATTATTTTTTTGGGTTTTAATTTCAGGAGTACAGATTTAAAAAAGTAGAATTTCGAGATTTCTCCCATTTCTGTTGTTATATTGCCTCTTTAATCTTCAATTATGTTAACTCAGACATGCTTTCTGTCTTTTTAGCTTGTCTTTGGCAATCTTATTAATTTTTTTTTTAAAGAACCAATATTATTTCACTAATTGTTTATATTTTTTCTTTGTTTTATTTTCATTGATTTTACACCTGAATTTATTTTTTTGCCATCCCTTCTTTTGATGTAATTTCTCCCGCTTTTCTATATATCTTTCAGGTGCTGTAGTTACTAGTATGAGATCTTTCCAATGTTGTTATGTAGTACTTAGTGCTATGAGCTTGCTTTTTGAACCATATTCATTGTATACCACATAAGTTTGCTATGTTGGTATATTCCTTTTCATTCAACTGTAGAAAGCATTTAATCTCCAGGATTAATTTCTATCATGACCTCTTTTTCACTGGCATACAGTGAATTGTTCGGTTTCCAAGGAGTTTGTAGGCATTCTGTTGTTTCTTCGTTAATGATATCCAGCTTATTTTGTTGATAGATGCCAGGAGTTATATCAGTTTTCCTGACTATATAAAGACTTGCTTTGTGTTCAAACATGTGTTCAATTTTTTTCAGACAGTTCCAGGGTTCTGAGAAGAAGAAGAAGTGTTCTTTTGTTTAGGTGAAATGTTCTAAACATCTATTATGTCCATTTGGTTTATAAATATCAGTTAGCACCAGCATTTCTCTCTGTTTAGTTTTTTCTGTCTGACTTGTTTATTGATGAGAGGGGCATTGAAGTCTCTCTCCTATTCTGTATAAGTGTCAGTATGATTGTCATGTGTAGTGCTTTCTTTAGTAAAGGTGGGTATCCCCATATTTGATACATGATGTTAAGAATTGCAGTATCCTCTTGGTGTTTTCCTTTGATGAGTATAAGTTTTTCTTATGTCTCCTGATTAGTTTGCTTGTAATCTATTTTGTCAGATATTAAAATGGCTACACCGGCCATTTAGGGTCGTAATTTTGTGTAAATATCATTATCCATCCTTTATCTTAAGATGACAACTATCTTGATTTTAAAGTATGTCCTTGCATGTGGCAGAAAGATGATCCTGGCTTTCACATCCACTTGTTAGTCTGTCTTTTTTATTGAGAATTGATGCCATTGATGATAAGAGATATAAATGAGTAATATTTGTTTATTCTGTAATTTCGCTTGTTGTTGGTATGTGGTGGTGGTGTTTTCTCCCCTTTGACCTTTTTAGGGAGATTATTTATTCCCTTTATTTTCCCTGTTGTCTTAGTTGCAGTTAACCTTTTTAGGTTGAATTTTCCTTTCAGCAACTTCCTGTCTAGCAGTGTATTTAGTAGATAGGCATTGCTAAATTTAGTTATCTGCAGAATGTCTTAGTTTCTACATCTATTGTGATAGAAAGTTTTGCTGGGGTATAGTAACTGGGCTGTCTTCTGGGGTTTCTTGAGTATACATAGTCCAGTCCCTTCTCACTTAGAGTCTCCATTGAAAAGTTGGTGTTCTAAAAATCTACCTTTTATATGCTAGGTGGTCTTTTTTTCTTTCAGCTTTTAATATTCTTTTTTTGTTTTGGTATGTTTAAACTTATAATTATTATATGCTGAGGGCTTTTTTCGTCCAGTATTTGATATACTGTGCTTTTGCATCTAACGGACATCCCTTCTTTAGGTCACACAATCCTTTCTACTATGATTTTTGATACTTACAGTGCTTTTTAGCCAGCATTTCTTCTTCCACATTTTCTTATCCCAGATTTAGTCTTTCCCATAGTGTCCCAAGTGTCCTGAATGTTTGTGCTAGGAAACAGTTTACATTTTCTTTTAATCTATATTCCACTTTTTAGTTTACAGTCCCTTCCATATCTCATATTCTGCTTGTGAAGGTTGCCTGAATTTTGAAACAAGTATCCTAAAATTTTTGGATTCTATGTTCTTCAGTCTTGGTTTACTTTTATTGATTAGATTTCTTCCGGTCTTGAACTGTTTTATTTATTTTCCACTGTTTATGTTTCATAAATTTTTTGAACTTATTCCTTTCTTTTTTATGAGCTCTATAGTATTCAGAAAGGCTGTTTGAAAGATCTTTCTTAGGCTTCTGAAATGTTGCACAGGAACTGCTGTGGTAGGATGCTGGGCTGTAGTGGAAACATGTTGTTCATGCTGGTATTGATTGTGTTTTTCATACTGGCATCTCAGTATCTGTGTTTTGCACAGATTGCTAGTTAGTAGATGTTGACACCTAGTCCTGTCAACAATAGATGCTTTGTTCCTTGTTTCTGGTGCCCTTTCTGGATTCTCAGTAGAAAAATGGTGGCGTGTGTTGCCTAGTCAGGAAATTCTTCTGTGATTCTGATAGGTGTGGTCACTGGAAATTCTAGATTATGTGTTTTCTAGTCATTGGGATCAGTCACTCAGGAATGGAGTTGGGTGTTTTGGGTAGGGCAGGCTGAGGGTACTCACAGGTGGGAAGAAAGCAGGATATTCCATCAAGATCTGCGTCGTCTCCTGGGAATCAGGGTAGAGAATAAGAAGAGGTCACTACAAGTAGTTTGCTAAAAAGCTATGAATGAAACTGGGGGGTTGGAGATGGAAGGAAGAAGTGAGGTGAGGATCTGAAGCTTGCTCTCTCTTGGCTGCCTGTTTGCTTTTCTGGCAGGCTTTGCAGGTGGTTTCCCAGAGTCTGACTTCTGGCGTTGGCAGCTGGAGTATGGAGAAGGCTGGAGGAAAAGGTTTCTGTGATTAGTTGGAGATGAGGCAGAGAGGAAAAGAAAGACCGCAGCAGGTAGCCTGCTGTGCTACAGAGATAGTGATGGACCAGGCTGGACTTGGAGAATGGGGGGAGGTATGATCTGTGGTGAGTTTGATTTGAAGTGCCCTATGATTCCCAGAGAAAGCCTTGCTGGAGTTGGGCTGTGATAAAGCTATGAGGTGGAGGAGGTTGACAGAGGGCCTCACACCTTTTGAGGTAGGCAAGGAGGAAGAGAAGGCTGCAGAGGTGTCCTGTTTCAGAGCTGAACAAGACTGTGGGGCTTGGATTTAGAGAAACAGAGTGAAGTGAAGGTACACAGTTATCCTGCTTGCCTGGCCAGGATTATAATTTTTCAATTGTATGTAAGGAGTGCATATGTGAGTGTGTGTGTGTGTGTGTGTGTGTGTGTGTGTGTGTGTCTGTAAGTTAGAGAATTTACGGAGTTAAGTCCTCCTTCTACCACATGGGCCCAAAGATCAAATTCAGCTCAGCTGTCATGGCAGCAGCAGGATTTCCCTCTGAGCCATCTCGGTTAGCCAATACAGTAATTTTAAAATAATTACCTAATGACTTATCATCCCTGTGAGTACAGAGTAACAACATATTTAAAAGTTAGTTAATGTATCTTTGTTATGAGTAATGAGGAAAAACCTTCATGCAAGAAAATCAGCTAGACCATAGAATTGAACCAAGAGCCTGTACAACAAACCTTGTTTTATTGTCTATAAAACTTGCACTAAGATAGATCCCCATTCAGACTCAAAACAAAAAATGATAACAGGTTTATAATGATTGAAAATACACGGTCTGTTTCTAAATAGACGCAAACCATATCCATAACAGAAAAATCTTCAAATACTTGCTAATTGACATTAAACATCATATTCCTTCATTAGTCAGGGCAGAAATTTACCAATTGCTTTGAATGAAAATAAAATAACGTATGAAGCTTATGTTGTAGCTATAAGATAGGACTGAGAGAGAATTTGCATTACACTAATGGTTATAGAAAAGCCCAAATCATTGTTCCCAATTGAATAAATAAAATAGTATAACCTGGAGGCAGGAGGTACATATGTAAGAACAGAAACCTGTGGAGCTAAGAACCAGAAAACACGGAATCATAAAAAACAGAGAATTATCTTGCAAAAAGACATGTTTAAACTTGATAAACCACCTAAAAGGCTGATGGCAAAGCAGGCACAAGTCAAAGCTGAAGAACAATATTACAAAGGTATATCAGAGTAAAACAACAATCATCAACAAGCAGAACTGAAGGTCTGGCCTAGGGCTACAAAACTCACAAAATCACTGGATCTATCAAACAAATAAATAATCTCTTACCAACCTATCAATTTATTAAATAATTAAATGGGGAATTGGGCTTAAAACTAGAGATAGTTAAGTATTGCTTTTGTACTAGAGTGAAAGATAGGGAGCATCAGTTTTGAAAGCCACATATTCTCAGGAGACAGAACAGGAAGAATGGCCTTCAACTAGTTGACGTATGAGACTAATAGCGCACTGGATTTTAAAAAAGACAATACCAAAAAGATAGACTCAGTGTCTTAATAAATTTTCACAAGGCTGATAATCCCAAATATAGTACTACTAAGCTAACCCTAGAAAGAATATGTAATTATATAAACAAGCATTCTGAATTTGCAAGGCTGGTTCAATATTTGGACAGTCAAACATTTCTAGATCAATAATTAATAATTTAAGAAAAACATAATTATATCAATCAGACAAAATATATGATAAAAATCTCATATCCACTCACAACAGAAAAATTTCAGTATTTAGGAATAGGCAATCCCCAGTCTTTAAAGAGATTTTTCAAGAAGACATCGGACTAACATCTAATATAGAGAATATTGAAGCTTTTTTCCTCTGATGAGCTAAAACAAAGCCAAAAGTGTTCGTTCACAGAAAAATTGTTAGTTCTGGCTTTAAAATAAAAGAAAAACCTAAAACAATTGTATTCAAATAGGAAGAGGAAACAAAAGTGTATTCAGAATTGCATGTCAAGGTTGTTAAACAAAACATAACAAAGATTCCTAACACAGTTCCATTACTAAACATGGTTTTAAGTTCCATTTTACCTTCTTCTAAATGTAGAATTGTTTTAAAATAAAATGTTCTAAATTTAATAAGTGGAACTAAAAGAGTCTCTAAAATACATCCAATGACAAGAAAAAATCTTTGATCCCCAGAATATTATTTTAAAGAACAACGTTTTAAGGTCAGTTGACAATTTTTAATAGTAATAACAAGCAAATTAATTCATCACATGCTTGTCTGATTTTATATCAACAACGTATTAACAATTCCCCTTTTCTATGTGTAAAATTTAGATTATTAACTGCAGCTTGCCTTATTTTATGGAGTCTTCATTTTCTTGAGTATTCTATAATCTTGGCTAGAAAGAACACTTTTAATTATAATAAACTGCTTTGGAAAAGTAAGGAAAATTGGAAACTGAATTAAAGACAAATTATTGCAGGAATTTCATCATTTATTCTGTTAAAATGAATACCTTGTTCTTGGCATATCGCAGGGAGGATCCTGAGTGTTCTTTTCAGATGTTAGACTGATATCCTTTGATAAATCTCTTTGAGACTGAGGAAGAATTGCACTATTCCTAAATACTGACTCTTTTCATTCTGAAGGATATCACATTTATCATTCATTTTATTCATAGTAGTGTTTTAAAGCTCATTATTAATATATTTTGTTTCTAATAATATTACTTTTATTTTAAAAACATTAAAATGAAACTCATTGGTGAAAATTTCATGTATTTATGAATAAAATTGTGAATTCATTTAAAGGGAATTTAGTAATTTCTTCAAACCTCCTATTGTGTTTTGATTGCACTAAATCCTCTTTCCTTCTCATGTTCCTCCCCTCCATTTCCTTACCTGCCAACTCATTTCACTCATTTATTCTTTTCAAAGTCATCAAATCCCATGTTGCCTATACTGGTCAGGTGTGCGTTACCATCACTGGGGGTGGGACACAACCAATCTCATATCTGTAAAGAAAGCTAACTCTCTCACCTGGAGTTTGAACTTTAATGGCTCGCTCAGCTATGGCTCAGGACTTTATGCCCACCTTCCCTCCATGCTGAACTTTGTCCAGCACACCCAGGCAACTGCATGGAGTCTTATACAGTACTCTCCCCAATCTCAAGTAAATTCATGTATGTACATCGTAACCTATAATTGTGTAGAGAAACGCTGTTTTCTTGTGTCATCTTACAATCTTCCATCCCTTCCAAAAAGGAGAAAGTGGTCATTTTTTTTGTGATAGCTTTTTAACTGAAAAATATTCGTTTTTCAAATAAAAATCGCTTTTGATAATGTATCTTTATCCTGAAAACTCATTTAAACTTAGATGTAAGAAGTGATGTCTGGGTTAGAAAACAAATTGGTTCTGTACCAAAGAACTATCAGAGTTTAAAAGAGGAGGATTTAATATCCTATAGTTCCTAAAGCCACAAGTCTTATATAAGCGCCATAGACCAAATGAAAAGGGCCTTTCTCCAGCAGCTCTGGAGAAGAGCCCGAATCTGATTTTCAGTGTCTTGCAACGTCCTTCTAATTGTCCTCATTACCTAGTCCTTTAGTAATCCCATTCTTACACCCTTTTCTGTGTATACAGAACCTTTCCTTCTATTTTCATATAAAGACATGGGTGAATTGGGACCTGCTCAGATTAACCTCAGTAATCTAAGCCATGTAAGAACCTCGGGTCCAGTCCTGCCTCACAAAATGTTTTCCCTCCCATACATGGAACTCCTGGCCCCAAGGATCCAGAGAACTGCTGTTTGAGTGCTTCTTTTAATCTACTAAAAAGGTCATTAGTTTATATGCTTTGGAGTTTGGTCTCTGTAATGCAGAGCATTCAACACAGAACTGCAAGTGGGTGAGTTACCCTTTTGATGTAATTTAGAAAATTGAGGTTCATCTTTTACCGCTGTTCTTACAGGTCTCTCAGCAAAAATATGGACCCAATCAATGACCTTAAATGCTAAATACCTATAGTTGAATGCAGTAAAGCGCTATTCTAGGGTTAACAAAGTCATTTGCTTATTAAATCCATTTGCTGGTAAGGACAAAAATGTTTTACCACTAGCTTCAAATCTTCACTGCTAGTTAGGATGTACAAATACAGATAGTAAGGTCCCATATTTTTGATTTTAATATTATCGAGTAGGATAACAAATGTCGTACAAGCTCTTTAACAAATTCAAACCTGTCTTCCTAGATTCAAAATCTATGGTTTAAAGATCTGTACCACAAGGGTTGGACAGTACCTCCCTATGTTGCGCCCAGGCATTCACAGAAGGCCTTGGCTTCCCATCTGAATCATAAGTGAAGAATAAATCGCCAGGGAGGCTCTCTGATGCCCTCCCTGTTTCTTTTTTGCTCCTTCCTTCTCTCCAGAGACAGGTGTAAGACACTTCCATCCCTTCCAGTTCCAAGCCCCATAGTTCATGAATGTCACTCTCATCCTGATAGTCTCAGGGTATGTGGGAATCCCAGCACTGTTTTCTTGAACTCATTCATCTTGGATTAATAGTTATTAGGTTTTTTTATGTGGCTATGGTAGATATAGTTCATTCATTAAATAAAAGTCCTACATAACTCTGCTAAGGTCTACTTACTTTTTTTTTTAATAGAAATGTTACTTAAGGATATGATAATGCTTCATAAATATAATGTTTTTATTATATATAAAAATGTTTTGGTGGACACAATACATTTCATGCCCTAAAATGATAATAAATTTGAAGTATAAATGCTCTGTGCCATGAGACTTACTAGTAGGAATCACGATAATTTGATTCAGTCTTCCTGTGGAAAACAATTTGGGCAATATATATTAATTATTATTATATACTTTTGATAGGATATATAACGCTTAGGAACCTAGGATCTTGTAATATACTGTTTCATTTGTTTTTAATTTATTTTTCAAATTGGCTCATTTCATAAGCATCAACGTCCTTAAGTCTCGCATCTTAGAGTTCCTAGTCCAAAAGCTTTGAGAATGGGGATAAACATATTTTACCCCAAATAGCAGGTAATTCTAGAGTAGATTAAAGTATTTAAATGAAACCACTATAGGCATTTTAAAGTCAGTGTAAACTTTTCATGATACTAATCATTAATATTGAATCATTCATATCGACCAGGGAACCATAAATCAGTGTCCGTAAGAGTTGCCACCCCACAGTCAAACTCAATCTATAATTAGCTTCTGTTTAAAAAAACTACAGGACAAAAAAAAATGAAAGAGCTAAAGGAAAGGTCCAGTAGTGGGCCCAAAGTGGGATCCAACTCAAGGAGGCACAACCACCTTACTAAACAAGGCTAAAAAAAAAAAAAAAAAAAAAAAAAAAAGGACCTATCATGACTGTCCTCCAAAGACCCAATAACATACAAGAAAGAATCAGATGATATTTACACCTAACCATGATGAAGCTGATGACCCTGGGGTTGAATTAGAAAAAAAGCTGGAAGAAGTTTGAGGAAGAGGGAAACCTGAGGACCTCCCGGTGTCTCAGCAACCTGGACCTGAAATCTCTCCAGACACTGGATCACTACAACTGGTGTCAGCGGAGATGAGGCCCCTAACACATGCCAGCAGAGACTCCTGGGTGGGTTCAGTGGAAAGTGCACTAATTCTCAAGAGACTGGAGGCCAGCCCCAGGAGGTTTAAGTCTGGTAAAGGTGGAGGAGGTACAAGGAGACATCCTTGTGGAGACAGAAGTTGGAGGAGGTGTGGATGAGAACAGTAGAGGTAGACAGGAGGGGTCGGAAATCTGGAGTGTTTTAAAAATAAATAAATAAATGTGCACCTTTAAAAAAGAAACATAATCTGAATTAAAAAATCTTCTCTGCCTCCTATCTATCCCAGTCTCTGTGTGTCTACCAATCCTATCTCTCCCTCTCTCTCTCTCTCTCTCTCTCTCTCTCTCTCTCTCTCTCCTCTCTCTCTCTGTGTGTGTGTGTGTGTGTGTGTGTGTGTGTGTGTGTGTGTGTACTCTACACATATGTGGGAGAAATCAGATACAAGTCTCAGGCACATGCTGGGCACCCCTATCAATGTTGTGACCTGAATTCCTGTCAAGTAACCAGCAAGCAGTGCTCTGAAATGGTGTCTGACAGATGGAGGACAGGGTAGAGGGTAGAGAGCATGAGGAGGAGCCAGGAGGCAGGCCAGGCTCCCCAAAAGTCTTACCTTCATTGGGGAATTCCAAAAAGGGTGCCATCTTCATTGGTCTTAGTACTGACCTACATTCCCCTGAATTCATGACCTCTTCCGATCCTTCATCTCTTCTAAAGAGTCTCCTTATAGCGATACAGAATAGCCAGACCTATATTGGATATTAATAGTAAAATAAGTCTAGGCATCAAGATCTTCTATAGAAAGATGAGAATTTTGACAATTTTAGCAGTTAAATTTCTTTATAAAGAGATTGCCAGTGTTCTCTCTACTTATGGCAAATGAGTTATTCATAGCCTCTTTCATCAACTACCATTCAAATATTTGCTTATTCAAGCTGTATTATTATTTTCTCAGTATCTGGTATTATTTGCCATCGTGTACATGCAAGTCAAATTCAATTCTTTTTCCTGAACTTCAGAGCATGTTTTGTCTGAGCTCTATGGCACTCACCATTTTCAATTTTCTAACTTATACTTCAATATATCTATGACTTTGAAAATAATGAGACCATGCCTGCCAGCTAGTTTAATACTTTTTAAATTCTATGGAGTCGTGAAAAGACCATGTAGCTAACATGCTTCGCATTTCAAAGGTAAATGGGCTGTCAACGTTCACTTTAATAAAATTCCCGTAAATTTTTTGCTGTCAACTAAATCATGAATCATTTATCATTTTGTACAGAATAAAAGATGAAGAGAAATACTAGAGTTATTTCCAACTAGTATCTAGACAAATGGGGAAAAGCTTAGAAAAAGTGTATATTACTTACTGGCATTAAAGAACCTTGAATTCACAAATATTTTAATACACAAAATAGTACAGTTATGTAATCATGCCTAGCCATCAGTTCCACATGGTAGTAGAAATTGTGCTCTGCATGCCAAAATTGTGTTGGACACCAGAAGATAGAACAGTAAGAAGACAAATCCCAGTCCCAGAGGAAGCAATTGTTCTCATATTAGGAGTAACAAGACAATAAAGCAGTATCGACAGTGATAAAATGTGACCCTAAGCATCCCCAAAGAGAGACCTTCAACTAACATCTAAAGAATTGAATGAAGCATGAAATATAAAGAAGACATTCTAAGAATAAATAATAGGTAATGGGCTATGCAAACAACACAAAACCAGAAAACTGGAGATCTTGAAAAGATGGGGGAGCGAATGGAGCCACACTGCAGAGGCTGGACAGTTACTCGAACCCAGCACAGGAGTCTCAGAAAATCAGGACTGTTGGTCATCCAGTGAACCTGCCCTGGCAGAAACTGTGGTAGTTTGAAACACACTCTAACTTGTGAGCAGTCCACCAACCAAACCTGAGGCACCAAGGTGGTACAGAACCAAGCAGTGATGGGGACCTCCTAAGGATAGGGGACTTTTAGGCCGCCCAGAGACTGGTAATTTACCAGTGTTTGAAATCTGTGCTGGGGAAACTGGGTGGCCATAAATCGATGAAACGCTCATCAAATTACTAAATTAATGAAAAAATTTAATTGCTTTCTGTGACTCATCCAGGAAAGAGACCAGGGTTTTTCACTGAGAGTTGAGAGGCTTTGCAGAAATCTTATTTCATAATACAAGGGGCCAGGTTCACTGGGATATCTATGTGATGGTATCAAAGTGAACCTGGCTTACCAAAAAAGAATCGAGGAAGGAAATATATCTTCTAAGTCTTAATCCAATTTTAGTAGTACATTTGAGCACAACTTTTTTCAAAGAAACTGGGTTCCTCTATTTTACTGGTCTTTTGAGACTGAACACTGAGATGAAGTGAAACTCTCTATACTTTGAAAATACCAGTTTCTATAGTCTCTTTCAGGATACATAGCTTTGCTAGTGTATAATGTTGTACTGCTGAGAGCTATATGAACATTATCGACTGTTCTTCTTTAATAGCATGCAACTATCTTTCTTATAATAAGCAACAATATAACACTTTTTATATAGCTCATATTTTGGGAAATTTAGAATCCAACAGGAAATAATATGATATATATGCTTAGTGCATAGAGAATGGAATTAATTCACCACTTATAGACATGGTGAAAACAAGTAAGTTGGCAGGACTATTTGCTTGTTGTTTTGTTTCATAACCAGCTATACATTTGCTTACCCGTCTTCAATACTCAAAACTATAGTAGAATGTCATCAGCTCAACGCCGAAAATAAATTCTCTCAGTTTATAAGGATGGCACAGTCATAGTCTCCAGCAAGGATAGAAAGAGAGGAGGTACATTAAACCTGATGCTCTTTCATCATGAAACCTAAAAATTCTCATCCAAGAATGCAGAGTCCCCTTCTGGTCTCCATCTCTGCACTTGGAGGTAAGGCTCTCCACACAGACTCAGACACAAAACCTGCCCAGAGGGTAGTCTTCTGAAGCCTCTCACTCCTAAGACCCCCTACTCGGTCACTCTGGGAGCTCCTCCAGCCCTCCTAAGCAAAGTGAGACCCAGCACTTGCTCACCCCAACTCATCCCAAACAGGGACACTCAGGAGCACACCAAGACATAGAACCACAGGAGCGGCCTGGGACAGGCCTTCCAGACTCCATCTGCGTCCAGAACTAATGTCCTGACCTCAGGACCAAAGACCTGCCGGGTGAGCCTGATCTCTGGGACTGTTCTCCTCCCTAAGCTCACCTTGGAGGCTCCTTCCAGGAGGACAAACTTCAGTGTGAGGAGACTTGTGAGACCAGCTAACCAGAGACAACCAGATGGGCGAGAGGCAAGCACAGAACCTGAGCAGCAGAGCAATAAAGATTACTTGGTGTCATCAGGCCAGTTCTCCCTTTACAGCAAATCCTGGATACCCCAAATACTGGAAAAGCAAAGGTTAGTTTAAATCACATACCATAGTGATGATGAGGGACCTTAGAGGACTTAAATATCTCCTTTAAAGAAATACAGGAGAATACCAGGTAAACAAGTGAAGACATAGGGCTGAAACCATAAAGGGTTTTCAGGAAAACACAATAAACAGGAGATGGAGATTGAACCGACCATCCAGGATCTAAATGAAAGAAGAAACAATGAAAAATCACAAAGAGACAGTTACAAGGATATGAGGCAAGAGAGATCACTTGGAGTCATGATGCTAAGCATCACCAACAATACAAAGATTAAAGAGAGACTCTCAGAGGGCAAAGATACCATAAACATTGTGCATAATAGTCAAAATGCAAAATGCAAAAAGATCCTAACCCAAAACCTTTCAAATCTAAAACACAATGAGAAAGCCAAGAAATAAAAATAATAGTATAGAGAGAATAGAGGTTTCCCAACAAAGGGCCGATAATAACAAAATTATATAGAGAAACTTCTCTAACCCTAAAAAGAAAAGAGATACTTATGAACAAAGAAGCCTACCAGACTCTAAACAGATTGGACCCAGGAAAAGAAATTCCTCCCCATCTTCATAATAGTCAAAACACTAAATACCAAAACAAAAGAAAGAATATTAAAAACAATAAGGGAAAGGTCAGTAACATATAAAATTGAATATATCAAATTACACCAGACCTCTAGAACTATGAAAACTATAAGATGCTGGATAGATTGTGTACCCTAAAAAAGAACAAATACCAGTCAAGCTGTTTTTTATATTCATAACCTGAATTACCGCAGATGAAAACAAGATATTCATGGCAAAACTAAGCGTTGCATAATATATCACCACAAATCCAGCCACACAAGATAATGGATGAAAAACTCAAACACGGAAACTACACCTGGAAAAGCAGAAAATATTCTTGGCAAATCCAAGCAAAACAAACATAGTTTCAGTTTAATAAAATGGGCAAAAATCACTGTTCATGTATCTCCTAACGTCAATGAACTCAATTCCCAATAAAAAGATATGAGCCTATCAATTGAGATGTTAGAAAACAGGACCCAACATTTCTGCATGCAGAAATGGACTCCCCATGACAAGTCAGACACTACTGTAATCGAGGCTGGGAAAAAATCCCCTTTTTTTTTTTTACTGGTGATCATTTAAATTATTTATTTCTAGGATATTCATTTCCCCTCCCCACCTGTCCCGACAGTCCCCTGGTTCACTGAGTCTCAGGGTCCCCTTCAGTCCATGTATGGACTTTCAGGTCAGTGGCTTAGTCCTGGGAGCTCTGGTTGGTTGGCATTGTTGTTTCATATGGGTCTCAGCCCCTTCAAGCTCTTCAGTTCTTTCTCTGATTCCTTCAGCAGGGGTCCCATTCTCAGTTCAGTGGTTTGCTGCTGGCATTCGCCTCTGTATTTGCTGTATTCTGGCTGTGTCTCTCAGGATCGATCTACATCGGCTCCTCTGCTTCTTTGCTTCATCCATCTTGTCTAATTGGGTGGCTGTATATGTATGGGCCCACATGTGGGGCAGGCTCTGAATGGTGTTCCTTCAGTCTCTGTTTTAATCTTTGCCTCTCTCTTCCCTGCCAAAGGTATTCTTATTCCTTTTTAAAGAAGGGTAGAAACCTTCACATTTGATCATCCGTCTTGAGTTTCATTTGTTCTAGGCATCTAGGGTAATTCAAGCATTTGGGCTAATAGCCACTTATCAATGAGTGCATACCATGTATGTCTTTCTGTGATTAAGGTTAGCTCACTCAGGATGATATTTTCCAGTTCCAACCATTTGCCTATGAATTTCATAAAGTCGTTGTTTTTGATAGCTGAGTAATATTCCATTGTGTAGATGTACCACATTTTCTGTATCCATTCCTCTGTTGAAGGGCATCTGGGTTCTTTCCAGCTTCTGGCTATTATAAATAAGGCTGCAATGAACATAGTGGAGCACGTGTCTTTTTTATATGTTGGGGCATCTTTTGGGTATATGCCCAAGAGAGGTATAGCTGGATCCTCAGGCAGTTCAATGTCCAATTTTCTGAGAAACCTCCAGACTGATTTCCAGAATGGTTGTACCAGTCTGCAACCCCACCAACAATGGAGGAGTGTTCCTCTTTCTCCCACATCCTCGCCAGCATTGGCTGTCACCTGAGTTTTTGATCTTAGCCATTCTCACTGGTGTGAGGTGAAATCTCAGGGTTGTTTTGATTTGCATTTCCCTGATGACTAAAGATGTTGAACATTTCTTTAGGTGTTTCTCAGCCATTCGGCATTCCTCAGCTGTGAATTCTTTGTTTAGCTCTGAACCCCATTTTTTAATAGGGTTATTTGTCTCCCTGCGGTCTAACTTTTTGAGTTCTTTGTATATTTTGGATATAAGGCCTCTATCTGTTGTAGGATTGGTAAAGATCTTTTCCCAATCTGTTGGTTGCCGTTTTGTCCTGACCACAGTGTCCTTTGCCTTACAGAAGCTTTGCAGTTTTATGAGATCCCATTTGTCGATTCTTGATCTTAGAGCATAAGCCATTGGTGTTTTGTTCAGGAAATTTTTTCCAGTGCCCATGTGTTCCAGATGCTTCCCTAGTTTTTTCTTCTATTAGTTTGAGTGTCTGGTTTGATGTGGGTCCTTGATCCACTTGGACTTAAGCTTTGTACAGGGTGATAAGCATGGATCGATCTGCATTCTTCTACATGTTGACCTCCAGTTGAACCAGCACCATTTGCTGAAAATGCTATCTTTTTCCATTGGATGGTTTTGGCTCCTTTGTCAAAAATCAAGTGACCATGGGTGTGTGGGTTCATTTCTGGGTCTTCAATTCTATTCCATTGGTCTATCTGTCTGTCTCTGTACCAATACCATGCAGTTTTATCACTATTGCTCTGTAATACTGCTTGAGTTCAGGGATAGTGATTCCCCCCCTAAGTCCTTTTATTGTTGAGGATAGTTTTAGCTATCCTGGGTTTTTTGTTATTCCAGCTGAATTTGCAAATTGTTCTGTCTAACTCTTTGAAGAAATGATTGGTATTTTGATGGGGATTGCATTGAATCTGTAGATCGCTTTTGGTAAAATGGCCATTTTTTACTATATTAATCCTGCCAATCCATGAGCATGGGAGATCTTTCCATCTTCTGAGGTCTTCTTCAATTTCTTTCTTCAGAGCCTTGAAGTTCTTATTGTAGAGATCTTTTGCTTGCTTGGTTAAAGTCACTCCGAGGTACTTTATATTATTTGGGACTATAATGAAGGGTGTTGTTTCCCTAATTTCTTTCTCTGCTTGTTTCTCTTTTTGTGTAGAGGAAGGCTACTGATTTATTTGAGTTAATTTTATACCCAGCCACTTTGCTGAAGTTGTTTATCAGCTTTAGTAGTTCTCTGGTGGAACTTTTGGGATCATTAAATATACTATCATATCATCTGCAAATAGTGATATTTTGACTTCTTCTTTTCGATCTGTATCCCTTGACCTCCTTTTGTTGTCTGATTGCTCTGGCTAGAACTTCAAGAACTATATTGAATAAGTAGGGAGAGAGTGGGCAGCCTTGTCTAGTCCCTGATTTTAGTGGGATTGCTTCAAGTTTCTCTCCATTTAGTTTAATGTTAGCAACTGGTTTGCTGTATATGGCTTTTACTATGTTTAGGTATGGGCCTTGAATTCCTATTCTTTCCAGGACTTTTATCATGAAGGGGTGTTGAATTTTGTCAAATGCTTTCTCAGCATCTAATGAAATGATCATGTGGTTTTGTTCTTTCAGTTTGTTTATATAATGGATCACGTTGATGGTTTTCTGTATATTAAACCATCCCTGCATGCCTGGGATGAAGCCTACTTGATCATGGTGGATGATTGTTTTGATGTGCTCTTGGATTCGGTTTGCCAGAATTATATTGAGTATTTTTGCGTCGATATTCATAAGGGAAATTGGTCTGAAGTTCTCTTTCTTTGTTGGGTCTTTGTGTGGTTTAGGTATAAAAGTAATTGTGGCTTCATAGAAGGAATTCCGGTAGTGCTCCATCTGTTTCAATTTTGTGGAATAGTTTGGATAATATTGGTATGAGGTCTTCTATGAAGGTCTGATAGAATTCTGCACTAAACCCGTCTGGACCTGGGCTCTTTTTGGTTGGGAGACCTTTAATGACTGCTTCTATTTCCTTAGGAGTTATGGGGTTGTTTAAATGGTTTATCTGTTCCTGATTTAACTTTGGTACCTGGTATCTGTCTGAAATTGTCCATTTCCTGCAGATTTTCAAGTTTTATTGAATATAGGCTTTTATAGTAAGATCTGATGATTTTTTGAATTTCCTCTGAATCTGTGGTTATGTCTCCCTTTTCATTTCTGATTTTGTTAATTTGGACACACTCTCTGTGTCCTCTCGTTAGTCTGGCTAGGGGTTTATCTATCTTGTTGATTTTCTCAAAGAACCAACTTTTGGTTCTGTTGATTCTTTGTATAGTCCTTTTTGTTTCTACTTGGTTGAATTCAGCTCTGGTTTGATTATTTCCTGCCTTCTACTCCTCCTGGGTGTTTGCTTCTTTTTTGTTCTAGAGCTTTTAGGTGTGCTGTCAAGCTGCTGACATATGCTCTCTCCTGTTTCTTTTCTGGAGGCACTCACACCTATGGTTTTCCTCTTAGCACAGCTTTCATTGTGTCCCATAAGTTTGGGTATGTTGTACCTTCATTTTCATTAAATTCTAAGAAGTTTTAATTTTTTTCTTTTATTTCTTCCTTCACCAGTTTATCATTGAGTAGAGCATTGTTCTATTTCCATGTATATGTGGGCGTTCATCCCTTATTGTTGTTGAAGACTAGCTTTAGCCGCTGGTGGTCTGATAGGAAGCATGGTATTATTTCTATCTTTCTATATCTATTGAGGCCTTTTTTGACCAATTATGGTCAATTTTGGAGAAAGTACCATGAGGGTGGTGAGAAGAATGTATATCCTTTTTGTTTTAGGATGAATGTTCTATAAATATCTGTTAAGTCCATTTGGTTCATGACTTCTCTTAGTCTGTCTAAGTCTCTGTTTAATTTCTGTTTCCATGTCTGTCCATTGATGAGGTAGGGTGTTAAAATCCCTACTATTATTGTGTGGTGCAATGTGTGTTTTGAGCTTTAGTAGGTTTCTTTTGTATATGTAGGTGCCCTTGTATTTGGGGCATAGATATTTAGGAGTTGAGAGTTCATCTTGGTGGTTTTTCCTTTGATGAATATGAAGTGTCCTTCCTTATCTTTTTGATGACTTTTGGTTGAAAATCAATTTTATTCTATATTACAATGGCTACTCCAGCTTGCTTCTTCAGACCATTTGCATGGAAACTTGTTTTCCAGCCTTTCACTCTGAGGGAGTGTCTGTCGCGTTGTCTCTGAGGTGTGTTTCCTGTAGGCACCAGAATGCAGGGTCCTCATTGCATATCCAGTTTGTTAATCTATGTCTTTTTATTGGGGAGTTGAGTCCATTGATGTTGAGAGACATTAAGGAATAGTGATTGTTCTTTCCTCTTATATTCGTATTTGGATGTGAGATTATGTTTGTGTGCTTTTCTTCTCTTTGTTTTGTTGCCAAGATGATTAGTTTCTTGCTTTTCTAGGGTGTAGCTTGCCTCCTTATGTTGGGCTTTACCATTTATTATCCTTTGTAGTGCTGGATTTGTAGAAAGATATTGTGTAAATTTTTTTTGTCATGGAATATCTTGGTTTCTCCATCTATGTTAATTGAGAGTTTTGCAGGATACTGTAACCTGGGCTGGCATTTGTGTTCTCTTAGGGTCTGTATGACATCTGTCCAGGATCTTCTGGCCTTCATAGTCTCTGGCGAGAAGTCTGGTGTGATTCTGATAGGTCTGCCTTTATATGTTACTTGACCTTTTTTCCTTACTGCTTTTAATATTCTTTTCTTTGTTTTTGTGCATTTGGTGTTTTGACTATTATGTGATGGGGGGTTTCTTTTTCTGGTCCAATCTATTTGGGTTCTGTGGTTTCTTGTATGTTTATGGGCATCTCTTTCTTTAGCTTAGGGAAGTTTTCTTCTATGATTTTGCTGAAGATATTTACTGGTCCTTTGAGCTGGGAGTCTTCACTCTCTGCTATACCTATTATCCTTAGGTTTGATCTTCTCATTGAGTCCTGGATTTCCTGTATGTTTTGGACCAGTAGCTTTTTCCGTTTTACATTATCTTTGACAGTTGTGTTGATGATTTCTATGGAATCTTCTGCCCCTGAGATTCTCTCTTCTATCTCTTGTATTCTGTTGGTGAAGCTTGTATCTACAGCTCCTTGTCTCCTCCTCTGGTTTTCTATATCTAAGGTTGTCTCCCTTTGTGCTTTCTTTATTACTTCTATTTCCATTTTTAATTCCTTCACCTATTTGACTGTGTTTTCCTGGAATTCTTTCAGGGATTTTTGTGATTCCTCTCTATAGGCTTCTACTTGTTTGTTCATGTTTTCCTGCATTTCTCTAAGGGAGTTCTTTATGTCTTTCTTAAAGTCCTCCATCATCATGATCAAATGTGATTTTAAATCTAGATCTTACTCTTCTGGTGTGTTTTATATTAGTGTTTGCTTTGGTGGGAGAATTGGGCTCTGATGATGCCATGTAGTCTTGGTTTCTGTTGCTTGGGTTCCTGCACTTGCCTCTCGCCATCAGGTTGTCTCTGGTGTTACCTTGTTCTGCTATTTCTGACAGTGGCTAGACCATCCTATAGGCCTGTGTGTCAGGAGTGCTGTAGACCTGTTTTCCTGTTTTCTTTCAGCCAGTTATGGGAACAGAGTGTTCTGCTTTCAGGCATGTAGTCTTTCCTGTCTACTGGTCTTCAGCTGTTCCTGTGGGCCTGTGTCCTGAGTCCACCAGGCAGGTTGCTTGGAGCAGAAAAGTTGGTCTTACCTGTGGTCCCATGGCTGAAGTTGCTCTTGGGGGTCTGCTTTTGAGCTCTCCATGAAGGCGGCAACAAGGAGGGCCTTTGCTGCCTTTTCCCGTGTCCCCTGTGCACTGTGGTCCCAGATGGCATTAGGTGTTTTCCTCTGGAGTCAGAAATGTGGACAGAGTGTAGTCTCTTCTGGCTTCCCAGGCGTGTCTGCCCCTCTGAAGGTTTAGCTTTCCCTCCCATGGATTTTGGGTGCAGGAGCTGTTGACCGATTCCTTTCAGGTCTTGGCGGTGTCTGGACTGCAGGGGATCTGCCATTTGAGTGCCCCTATGTTCACGTTCCAAGAGGCCCTATACAGTTTCCTCTTGGGCCATGGATGTGAGCAGGGGTGGGCAGTATTGATGGCTTCTCCTGCTCTGCAGTTTCAGGAGTGCCCACCTGTCTGGGCGATGATCTCTCTATCAATAGACATAATCCTAAAGAGCCTAAAGATCAGAGAAAATTTACATTCCAGCATGACATAGCAAAGACCTTAAGAAATCTTTTAAAAACAAGGGCATAGTGCCAATTTTTTTTTACCTGTTTACCTTCGAACTGAAGTGTTAGATGATAGAAGGCAAATTCCCGTCCTTGTTCTAGCTAGAATAGAGTAGCACAGGTCAAAGTTAGTCTGAAAAATCATTTCCTCCTCCACGTTTAACCACAAATCTGTTAAGGTTTCCAATGGCACCCTAAGGCCCGTAATTTTCATCCAACGCTTGAAATGAACTGCTTTTTCCCCTTTTTTTTTCCTTCTGGGCACCATCTCTTAGACCTGTAACATTTACTAACCATTTTAGGATTCTTTACCTGAATTACCCTTTTCTCTTGTTTAATTTCTTCTTCTTCTTTTTAATTAACTGAGTATTTCTATATACATTTCAAGTGTTATTCCTTTTTCCGGTTCGACAAACCTCCGCTCCCCTCAGTCCCTCCTCCCTCATGTGGTATTCCCCTACATCCCCCTGTGCCCCCCATATTCCCTGCTGGGGTCCAGCCTTGTCAGGGCAAGGGCTTCCTTCCTGAATTGCCCCCAGGCTATTCTCTGCTACATGCAGTTGGAGCCCTGGGCCCAGTCCATAAATAGTCTTATGGAAGTGGTAGTGGTTTAGTCCCTGGAAGCTCTGGTTGGTTGGCATTGTTGTTTTTATGGGATTGCAAGTCCTTCAACTCTTTCAATACTTCCTCTAATTCCATCCCAAGGGGGTCCTGTTCTCAGTTCAGTGATTTGCTGCTAGCATTGACCTCTGTATTGTTCATGCTCTGGATGTGTCTCTCAGGAGAGATCCATATCTGGTCCCTTTCAGCATGCATTTTCTAGCTTCATCAATCTTATCTAGTTTTGTTGGCTGTATGTATGTATATGGGCCACATGTGGGGCAGGCTGTGAATGGCCGTTCCTTGAGTCGCTGCTCTAAACTTTGCTTCCATATCCCCTCCTGTGGATATTTTTCCCCCTTTTAAGAAGGAGTGGGAACATCCACATTTTGGTCATCCTTCTTGAGCTTCTTGTGGTCTGTGGATTGCATCTTGGGTAATTCAAGCATTTGGGCTAATATCCACTTATCAATGAGTGCATGCCATGTGTGTTTTTCTGTGATTGGGTTACCTCACTCAGGATGATATTTTCCAGTTCCATCCATTTGCCTATGAATTTCATAAAGTAATTGTTTTTGATAGCTGAGTAGTATTCCATTGTGTAGATGAACCACATTTTGCTGTACTATATGAACATAGTGGAGCATGTGTCTTTGATACATATGTTGGGTATCTTTGGGTATATATGCCTAGGAGTAACAGGTCCTCAAATGAAGTATAATGTCCAATTTTCTGAGAACCTAGAGGCCTTGATTTCCAAGTGGTTCTGCCAGTTGCAATCCATCACTTAATGGAGGAGGTGTTGCTCTTCTCTCCATATCCTAAGCAGCATCTACTGCTGTCACCTGAGTTTTTTATCTTGGTCATGCTGACTGGTATGTGGTGGAATCTCAGGGTCATTTTGATCATCCTTTCTCTGATGACAAAGATGTTGAACATTTCTTTAGGTTCTTTTTTATTGGATGATAATCCTCCAGCTGAGACTATTTTTGTATTTGATTACCCCATTTTTTTAACTCGAGGTTCTTGGCTCCTCCTGAATCTAACCTATTGATTTCTTGTATATTTACTGGATATTATTCTCTACTCATATATGAAGTTAGTAAGTCTTAATCCTGTTGGTTCATCAATCTTTTGTCCTAATGACTTGTAGTGTCTTTGTGAAAGCGTTTGATTTTATGAGTTTTCTACTATTTGTCTATTCTTGATCTTGAAATATAAGCCATTGATATTTTGTTCAGAATTTTTCCCCCAGTGTGATATGTTGAATCTTCTCTTTTCCTATTAGTTTGAGTGTGTCTGGTTTTTGATGTAGGTCCTTGATCACTTGGACTTAAGCTTTATACATGTGGTGGTAAGAATGGATCAGTTTTGCGTTCTTCTATGAAGCTGACCTCTAGTTGAACCAACACCATTTTGTTAAAACATCTTCCTTGTCAGATCTGCAGGTCTATGGGTTCGTTTCTGGTCTTCAATTCTGTTCCATTAGTCTATCTGCCTGTCTCTGTACCAATACCATTTTCAGTTTTCACTATTTCCATAGCTCTTAACAATGCTGCTTGAAGTTAGGGATGATGATTTCCCCAGGTTCTTATTATTGAAATTATAGACTTTTCATCTACAAGGTTTTATTCTCAAATGAACTGAAAATTGCTTTTACTAGCTCTCTAAAAGTGTAGGAAGAGGGTTGGTTTAGCTCAGTAATAGATGTCTTGTTCACCTGTAAGCATTTATAGGAAAACTAAGTTGATCCCCAACTCTGAAAGAAAAAAAAATTGAATGAGGAATTTGATGAGATTTGCATTGGAATCTGTAGGTGCTTTAGCGAATGTGTCTTTATATATTAAATCTATAATCAAACATCAGAATATGTCTTCAGATCTTCTAATTCTTTCTTGAGAGCTTGGAAGTTCTAGTCATTCACAGACCTTGCTTGATTAAAGAAATCTAGCTGAATATTTATATTATTTCAGACTATTGCTAGCGTGTCATCTTTCCTAATTTCTTCTCAACCTGCTTCATCCTTTCGAGTAGAGGAAATATACTGCAATTTTCGGTTTTGAGTTAATTTTATATCTCTGACACTGCAAGTAGTTATATTCATTACAGTAGGTCTCTGAGATGGAACTTTGGAGGTCACTTGATACACTCTCACATCTCATCTGCAAATGAGGGAATATTTGATTTCTTCCATCCATTTCCTTGAGTCCGTTTTGACTTCACACTGTCACCGTCTGAGTGCTCTGACTCTAGGACCTCCTAGCACTATATTGAGATAAGCATGAGAGGTGAACGCCTTGTCGTCCTGGTCCCTGAGATCTTTTAGTAGGACTCGTACCAGTTTTCCTCTCCACTGAGTTTGATGTTAGCTACTGTCAGTTGCATATTGGTCTTACTTATGCTTCTAGAGGTTACGAGTGCCTCGAATTCCTGATCTTTCCAGGACTTTCATCCTGGGCAAGGGGCTGTTAGATTTGGCCACATGTCTTTCTCAGCACCTCAATGAAAATGATCATGTGGCTCTTATCTTTGAGTTTGTTTGATAGTGAGTTACATTGTGATGGATTTTTGCTGGCTAAATTACCATCCCTCAGCATCCCTAGAATGAAAGTCTCACTTTGATCGCGATGTGATGATCATTCTTGATGTGTCTGAGATTTCACTGCAGAATTTATTGAGCATTTTGAGATCAATATTCATCAAGGGAAATGGGTCTGATTCTTTCTTTGTTGTCTATTAGTGGTTTTCAGTATAAGAGTAATGGTGGCTTCACAGAAGGTGATAATGCTCTTGTCTCGTTTCTAGTATGTGAATAGTTTGGACAGGTATTGAATTACGAGGTCTTTATGAAGGTCTGATAAATTCTGCCCTAAACCATCTGGTCTGGGCATACACGGTTGGGCTTTTAGCTCAACTAGCTTCTATTTCTCCAGGAGTTGTGAGGGCTGTTTAGATGGTTTACTTGTTCTGATTTATTTTGGTGCCTGGTATCCTGTCTGAAGGACAGCCATTTCCTCCAGATTTTTCAAGTTTGTTCTTGGGAGCTTTTGTAGTAGGATCAATGATTCTTTACTCTTCAGATTCTGTTGTTATATCTCCCTTTTTTTCATTTCGGTTATTGGTGGATGATGAACTCTCTGCATGGCGCCTGGATTTAGTCTGGCTGAGAAGTTTTATTATCTTACTTTTCTCAAGGAATTGGCTCCTGGTTTTATTTGATTCTTTTATTACAAGTCATTTATTTTCTGTTTAGTAAATTTTGGCCCTGGTTTGATTATTTCTGACTTCCTACTCCTCTTGGGTTTAATTTATTTCTTTTTGTTCTGGTTTTTGCCTTCTCTCATCCAAGCTGTGACCATATTCTCTCTCCTGCTTCTTTTTTGAAACTTGCTCAGAACTGTCAAGGAATTTTCCTCTTAGTACCTCTTTTCATTGTATCTATCAAGTTTACAGGGCAACCTCTTGTTTCATTCGCAAATTCTAAGAAGTCTTTAATTTCTTTCTTTATTTATTCCTTCAACCAAAGTTGGCATCGTTGGGCGAGCAGTATTCTTCCATATATATATGGGCTTTCTATCATTATTGTTGTTATTAGACCAATCTTAGTGCATAGTGATCAATGGGATAAATTGGATTATTTCCTATCTTCTGTCTCTTTAAGGCCTGATACATTGATTATGTAAAAATTGAATTTACAGAGAAAGAGTTCCCTGAAATTGAAGGTGTATCCTTTTGATTTAGGATGGAATGTTCTATAAATATCTATGGAAATCCATTTGGTTCATAACCCATTAGTTTCTCTGCCTGTTAATTTCTTCATAGATCCTTCCATTGATGTGAATGAAGTGGTGAATTCTCCTGCCACTTTGTTAATGTGGTACAATGTAACGATTTACAGGTTTTAGTAAGTTTCTTTTATGGAAGCGTGGGTGCTTGCATTTAGACATTGATATTTAAATTGAAATTATCTTAGTGGGATTTTCCTTTGATGAATATAAGTCTCCTTCCTTATATCTTTTTTGATGATTTTTTGGTTGAAACGTCGATTTTTTTTTTTTTTTGTTGATATTTAGAATTACTACTCCAGCTGTTCTTCAATACTTTCTTGGTTGTTTTCCAATCATTCACTCAGAGAGTAATGTCATCTTTGTCTCTAAAGTGTATTTCCTGCATGCAGCAAGTACTGGTGGTCCTCTTTATGTGTCCGATCTACTGATGTTCCTGTCTTTGTTGGTGAATTGAGTCGTGGATGTTAAGGAGATGCAGGAATAAGGCTTCATTTCCTAATTATTTTCATTGTAAATTCCATGTACCTTTGTTTTCTTTTGGTTTCGAGTGCTGTTCTTCCTTTCCTTGCAGTGTACTTTTCTCTCTCAACTTTTGTTTGGAGTATTAAATAACTACCCTTTGTAGAAAATTTTAGGTTGTAGAAAAGATATTGGGAAATTTAGTTTGTCTTCTCAATATCTTCGTTCTTCATCTATATTAATTGAGAGAGTTTTACTTGGACTTCAATAACGCTAAGTTGGCATTTACGATTCTAAGGGTCTCATATGACTTCTGTCAGGATCTTCTAGCTTTCATAGTCTCTGGTGAGAGTCAGTGCATAGTTACTTATGGTCTGCCTTGATACATATCCTTATTTTCCACTTACCATTTTAATATTCTTTGTTTTTGTACATTTTAACGGCTGCTTACCCATGACCAATTTCTCTTCTAGTCCAGTCTATTTGGAGTTCTAATAGGCTTCTTGTATTAGTATAGGCATCTCTTTCTTTAGGATTGGGAAGTTTTCTTCTATTATTTTGATGAATGTCTACTAAGCCCCCTTTAAGTTGGGAATGTTCCGCTTTTCTTCTATGCCTGGCTATCTAGGTTTGATCTTCTCATTACTAGATTTCCTGTGTTTAGTTTTAGAATCTTTGTATTTCTGACCCTACGACGGTGTGTGATGTTTCTGTATCTTCTGCCTCTGATTCTCTTCTATCTGCTGTTATTTGGTGTGCTTGTAGCGCTCCTTATGTGTCTCTTCCTTAATTTTTCTGTCAGGTTGTCTCGCTTTATTTAACTTTTTCTTTGATGTTTCTATTTCGAACTCTGATTCGTTCTTCTTCCTGTTTGGTTGTGTTGTCTCAATTCTTTCAAGTTTGTGTTTCCTCTCTAAATGTCTGCTTGTTTCCTTGTATTTTCCTGCATTTCTTTAAGGAGCTCCATCATTATCAAAAAATGTGATTTCAAATCTAAATCTTGTTTTTCTGGTGTTTGGATATCTAGCTTTTTTTTTGGTGAGAGGCTGGGCCTCTGGTGATTACCGTGGTCTTGCTTTCTGTTGGCAGTTCTGTGCTTCCTCTAGCCATTGTTTGTCTCTAGTGTTTGTCTTGCTGTTTCTGAGATGGGGTGGCCTCTATAGGCCTCTGTGTCAGCACTCATAGAACTGTTTGCTGTTTTCTTTCCTTCTTTCCTGAGAACAGGTGCCCTGATTTCAGGTGTGGCATCACAGCTCCTGGGACTTATCTTCCAGCTGTAGGCATGGGCATGAATCAAGGTCCTCTGGTGCTCAGGTCCCTTGCGCCCAGGGCACATTTCGGCCTATCTTGATTCCTCTTGGAGGTCCTCAGACTGTGGGCAGGCCTCTCTGACTTCTCAAATGTCACTTTGAGTCAACTCCTCTCCCCACAGAATTTTGTTTGAGGGCTGTTTCACCACTGCTCCACACACCACTCCACCATGAATACACATGTGCCACACATACCTATGCATACACACATGGGCCTGCACACTCACACACCTGTACACACACACACACGTGTATTACACTACTCGATACTACTTCCACACACACCATGCACATACACATACCACACCATGCCATACCACACACATACATACATACCATACCATACACACACACACACACACATACACGTACACATACCCTTGCCTGGAACACACCATGAGCACCATAGACTACTGCATATCACCACTTGCCACCTACACACATACACACACACACAGACACCACACACAGACACTACATACCTACTACTTTACCATACCACACTGTTGTGTGATTCCTGTATTATTGCTCTTTGCCATAAAGCTACTTGGGAGTGCAGGGTTCCTGAACCAGAGGATCTGAGTTCTAGACCAGCCTGTGCTGCAGCCAGAACACATTTATTTGTTTTCTCTTCCACCAAGGCTGGCTGCTTTCCATGGTGTATCACTCCTTCTCTTTTCGCGTTTCAGTTATCAGATCCAAATCGAACTATTAAAATACTGAATCTCATTGAAAAAAGATTATTTTTAATAAGCGCCCTCATATGTTGTTGTACATAGCTTGTGTGACACACTGTAAGTGCTCTATCCTCGTGTTAGCTGCTGCTCCTCTTGGCGTGTCTAGATTGTATATGGCTGCCATGAACTTTGGAAGTGAACTGCTGGTCGGAAGATGGGGAGAAGTAAGTGCCTACAGCAAAGAATGTCACAAGATGCAAATCAAACATGGGGCAACTGACCTGGGGAAGACTCCAGCAGAAAGTTCAATATTGATCATTCTAGTGTTCATTAGTGTCATAAAAAAATTGGGTATTGACAAACGTCTTGTGAACTCTTTGACTGCTTAATAGCTATAAACATTTACTTACCAATAGTATTAGCTCTCTTTACACTATTTACTCATTATAGACTTAAGATGAAAAGTAATGATCTAACAATATAACGTAGGTTAAATATATTCATTTTGATTCAAGAGCAACATGTCATGTATGTGTGTGGCTGCATGCTTGGTGTGTGTGCACAGGTGTGGCGCACACACGTGTGTGTGTGCATGTGTGTGTGGTGTGTGTGTGGTTGTCGCCTGTGTGTGTGTGTGTGTGGTATGTGTGTGTGCATGTGTGTATTCATGTGTGTGTGTGTGAGTGTGTGTGTGACAGGTGTGAGCCTTCTGTGTGTGTGTGGCAGCTCCACTGCACCCCAAATTCTGAGGGAAGGGCTGGGACCCTCAAAGTGTGGACACATGAGAGTCAGAGGAGACTTCCTCTGCCGATCCCAGACCAGGGAATCACATGATGTCAATGTGCTTCCCTAGGGTGCAAGAGACCTAGGAGCAATCAGAGA